>NC_056728.1:1818106832-1818319332 GCF_019279795.1 Protopterus annectens | reverse complement strand
AAGCAGCATAGTGCCCGGTGGAAATAGCTGCCAACTGGACCTTAATAGTTGCAGCCGCTGATCCCTGGCTGAAAAGCATGGAGAGGAAAGTACAGTTTTGTACCTACCATAAATGTAGATGTTCGAAGATCCACATTGCTGCAGTCCTTACATATGGGTAGTCCGCTGTCCTCGGTCGGCCCGAATACCAAAGTATTAGGCTGACGTCGGTCATGGGCGCTCAGATCTGACATTGTAGCGTCAGGGTATAAAAGCGCATGACCGACGTCATATCCTCAGTCTTTTCTTGCCCCAGATGTCAGAAGGCCCTAAAAAGAAAGGCCACAGCCCAAAACAGGATACCTCCCAAAACATGCCCAACAACAACCATCACCCAAACCATATAACCATGCCAAACTACAGAGGGGAAGGAGGGAGGGTTGGACTGCAGCAATGTGGATCTTCAACATCTACATTTATGGTAGGTACAAAACTGTACTATGTTCTTCATCTCACATTGCTGCAGTCCTTACATATGGGTAGAATCCCAAAGCAGAGGTAAAGGGAGGATGGCAAAATCATAAAGCATTAGGGGCTGCTAAAATGCCCTGTAATATTGCAGTGGCAAATCCAGCCCTAGACTTAGAATAAAGAGGAAGGTGGTAATGCTTGGAAAAGTATGTACTGAACTCCAAGTGGCTGCTTCCAAAATATCTTTTGTAGCTACCCCCATTAGAAAGGCAGTAGAAGTGGCAGTAGCTCTAGTGGAATGAGGTCTGATTCCAGCCGGAATCTCCTTACCATGATGGGAATAACAGAAAGAAATACAAAACCCAATCCATTTAGAAATAGTTTGTTTTGAAACAGGTTTTCCTGAGAACCCAAAGCAAAAGAAACAAAACTGCTGAGACTGCCTGAACCCTTGGTTCTGCTCAAATAATAACGTAACTGCCTGTGAATATCCAAAGTATGCAAAATCTTCTTCCCTTTATTTTGAGGGTTTGCATAAAAAGTAGGCAAATGAATAGTTTGGTTCAAGGCCACACTAGAAACCACTTTAGGCATAAAGGAAGGATTAGTACGCAAAGATACCCTATCCTTATGAAAATCAGGAAAGGTTCCACTGCCATAAGGGCCTGTAATTCAGAAACCCTTCTTGCAGAGGTAATGGCCAACAAAAAAGCAGTCTTCCATGATAAATACTTTAACTCGGCAGTAGCTGCAGGCTCAAAAGGTTGTAGAGTAAGCTTTTCCAACACAAAATTGAGATCCCAAGCAGGAGTAGGAGCTCTACGTGGGGGTCTTATGTTCTTTGCCCCTCTAAGAAATTGCTTAAACAAAGGATGGGAAAATAAAGGAGGGTCACAGTCATAGTGAGCAGAAATGGCTGCAGCATGAACCTTTATCGAGGAGAAAGACAAACCCTTGTCCAATAACTCAGTAAGATATTGAATCAGGCTTGGAAACATCAAAGTCCTTCGCTTTGCTCCAAAGAAAAAATCTCCTCCATTTATCAGCGTAAACTTTCCTTGTACTAGGCCTTCTGGCCTCCAAAATAACATTCAAAACTTGTTGTGGAAGCTGAGACCCTCCAGGGTCTAAAACAGAATATGCCAGGCTGTGAGATGCAGAGACTGAATCTTGACATTGAGGAAGTGATCGCCCTCCTGAGACAAAAGATGCGGAATCAAAGGCAGAGGCCATGGAGGCTCCCGCACTAAACTCCTCAGTAGTGGGTACCAGTGCTGTCGAGGCCAATCCGCGCTATCAGAATCATGGATGGCTTGTCTATTCTGGCCTTCAGGCGCACCTTGGGAATGAGAGGCAGAGGTGGAAAGGCATAGACATGAAGATTGCTCCAACTGAATGATAGAGCATCCACCTTCCAAGCTGTGGGATGAAACATTTTGTGCAAAACTTTGGCAACTGGTAATTTAGTGGAGAAGCTTAACAGATCTATGTCTGGAGTCCCCATAACACTGTCAACTTTTGAAACACATGAGGATCCAGTTTCCACTCCTGAGGATCCACAATTTGTCTGCTCAACACATCCGCTAAGGAGTTCTGTACCCTGGTAGAAACCTTGCCTGAAGATTGAGGTGTAAACTGAGAGCAATCTCCCACAAAATCATCGCTTGCCTGCAAAGAGGGTACCGAATGGGTTCCCCTTGCTTGTTGATGTACCACATGACAGTAGTGTTGTCTGTTTGAATCAACACCTGTCCTGGGTGAAGTAAACTTGAAAGCCATCAATGCAAATTGGACTGCTAACATCTCCTTCAAGTTGATATGCAAATGTTGAAGTCTGACAGGCCACGTGTCTTGCACCCATTTTCCATTGAGGTGTGCTCCCAAGCCTTGTCCGAGGCATCTGTCATTAGAATCTGACTCGCCTCTGGTCGGGTCACAGAGAGTCCCTTGTTTAGGTGACATTCCTGAGCCCACCACAAAATTCCTTCTGAATGCAAGGTATTATCTGAATGACAGTGTCCAGATCTTGGCAGTGTTGTGTCCATACATTTTTGAGATACCATTGAAGCTTCCTCATATGCAGTTTGGCATTGGGAAGCACCAGAATACAAGATGCCATGAACCCCAAGGCTTGAAGGACTGTCTTTGCAGTCAGCCTGGACTGTAGAGACATTTGATGGAAATAAAGAGAAAGGCTTCTTTGTTTGTCCGGGGTCAAAAAGGCCATCTGGGAAGCTGTATTCAGTCTCACACCCAGAAAGCACATGTCCTGAGAGGGTACTAGACTGGACTTTGTTTCGTTCACAGAATACCCTAGGCATCTTAACACTACCATCACATACTGTAGATGATGCAGAAGTTCGTCTTTGTGTTGTGCAATAATCAGGCAATCGTTCAAATAAGGATAAATCTGTATTCCTTTTAACCTGAAACAGGCTATCACTGGAGCCAGAACCTTTGTGAACACTCTGGGCGCAGTAGATAGCCAAAGGGCAATGCAGAGAACTGATAATGTAAATTTCCAGCCCGAAAACACAGGTACCTCCTGCAACTGGGCCCGATAGGAACATGAAGATAAGCCTCTTTGAGATCCAGAGTTACCATCCAGTGATCTTTTCCCAACAGAGGTAAAAGCTGTTGTAACGTCAGCATTTTGAACTTTGGAATGTCCAGATAAGTGTTGAGGATAGATAAATCCAAAATTGGTCTCCACGTGTTCCCTTTCTTTGGTACGAGAAACAGGCGAGAATAAAATCCTAGTCCCACTTCTGACAGAGGAACTGGCTGTATAGCTCCTATTTGAAGAAGTAAAGACATCTGCTTGTGAGCCTCTATCCTTTGCCGAGGAGGAACGTCTGGCATGCCTTTGAAAGGAGGCAATGCATGGAAATAGAACTTGTAGCCTCGGTTTATAATGTCCAATACCCATTTGTCCTGGGTGACTAAAAGCCAGTTTTGCTTGAAGAGTGCTAATTTTCCTCCCAAAGGAGCTGCCAGGGAAGAAGAATCTGGCAGCTGAAAATGCAGGTCATTGGGCCTGTTTACGAAAGGACTGGCCCCTGCCCTCACCTGCAGATTGTGCAGGTGAACTCCAAGTTCTAGGCCTGAATGTACTGTGAGCTCTGCCCCTGCCACGCCTAGATCTACCCCTAGACTGAGAATCAGAAGAAGGGTAGGTCCACCCCTTAGTAGGCCAATTTCTACTAAACTTTGGAGGTTGCACCTGCAAAAAATCTTTAACAGTCTGCATAGACTTAGCCTTGTCTTCCATTTTCTTCAAAACCGACTCCACAGGGGACCAAACAAAACTTCAGACTGTAAAGGCATCCAGAATTCTAGTTTTAACATGCTTGGACAAATTCTGATCCTTAAGCCAGGCGTGCCTACGAAGAACTGATCCAGTGGCAGCCACCCTAGAAGAGGCCTGTACAGCATCAAAACCACACTGCAAAGAATGCTTACCCACCTGTTCAGAGACATGTACTAAATCCTGCAATTCTTTACACACTATGCCCTCTGCCAAAGCATCCACTTTAGATTTTAGCTGAGAAAGGAGGAAATTCTGATACTTCAACATATGAAACTGGCAATTTAAAGCCCTCATTGCTAAAGTAGAAGAGGTATACACCTTCTTACCCCATCTATCCAAAGCTCTAGCTTCTTTATCTAGAGGAACCGGATTCTTTACAACAGAAGCTCTAACACCCTTAGGCCCCTGACTAATAGTTTCTGGGTCGCCCTAGGACTCTTATACAGATATTTATGAGCCTCAGGCACCCTGTAATACCTGTCTGGTTTAACTGGCGCAGGAGGCAAAGAATCTGGATTAAGGGAAGCCTCCGAAAACATCTTGAACAACATCCAAAACAGGAGGTATAGCCAAGGGTCTATGCTGTGGTAAAACAAGAATTCCCTAAGCCTCTTTCGTGAATCAGAGAAATCCTGTCCTTCCCACTTAAAATGCTCCCTCATGGAATGCAGAGTTTCTGAAAACGAAAATCCTCTGGAGGAGAAGCAGAAGGAGTGGAATCCTCTGCATCAGAATCCGAATAAGGGGGAAAATCTTGAATATCTTCAGCAGAAGAGTCTGAGTCGTCTGAGGCCTGATCCAAACTTTCCAACTCTGGCTCCACCCTGGGCCTCTTATCAGGAGGGGGCATAGAACCTCTAATTAAAGTAATCAAATCTTCCGCCATTTTAAGCATGTGCTTTTTAGGCACAGACTCTGAAGTACCTGGAGGGACACCAGAGGAAGGCAAAACAGACCTGCCCTTAGAAGAAGCCTTAGAAATAGTAGCAGAAGGCCTAACCACCTTAGGCATAGAAGGGAGAACAGTAACCTGAGAGGCCCTTCAGCTGGACCTGACTCCTGTGAGGCCACATCCTGCAAAATCAAAGTTTCCCCCTGAGACTCAACAGAAACTTCAGCCGGATCCACCTGCTCCACTGTAGCTTCTGCAGGACCGGCGTCCGAAACGGACGAATCAACCTGTCTAGGTTTCAAGGATTTGTCTTTGCGCTTCTTCGTGGAAGCGGGCGCCGGAGGATCCGACGGCATATTATAATTACACCGCTTACCAAAGACTAACCTAGCACAATCTAACCTTCTTTTTATAGTGCGCTTATTAAACCTAGCACAAAACAGACACCCGACAACGTCGTGGTCCGGTCCCAAACAAGGAATGCAAAGAGAGTGATAATCCCTATGCGGTATCTGTTTCCCACAAGAAATACAATTATTCACTTTTTCTGACATCCGGAATTAACTGAGGCAAGAAAAAACAAAAATATTCCCAACGGGTACTTAGCCCAACTTGGTTTCGGTCTGAAACTCAGAATACGAAAATTTCAGAACGCCGAACGGCACTTGCAACGCTGCTTCTGCATCGGACCATGCGGCAAAAAAGACTGAGGATATGACGTCGGTCATGTGCTTTTATACCCTGACGCTATGATGTCAGATCTGAGCGCCCATGACCGACGTCAGCCTAATACTTTGGTATTCGGGCCGACCGAGGACAGCGGACTACCCATATGTAAGGACTGCAGCAATGTGAGATGAAGAACATCTCCAGGATTGATGAAATTGGAGCTATGTAAGGATCAATTTGTCTTGCATGCGCCCATATGGAAAATCTCTTCCATTTGATGGAATAGATTGTTCTGGCAGAAGGCTTATGGGAGGAAGACAGAATATGAACCACTTCCGGGGAAAAAATGATAAAGCCTGACTAATGATGGAAGTGGAGGAGCCAGGCTATCAACCGGAGGGTCTGAACAGAGGGATGGAGCTGCCCTGACATATGAGTCAGCAGATCTGATTGAGGCTCCAGAATCCAGGGGGCTTCCACTAGGTAAGGATGGAGATAGGAGAACCAAATTTGATGAGGCCAGTGTGGAGCAATCCAAATCATTTTGCTTCCCAAAGATTGCGCTTTCTGAATAACCTTTGTCAGAAGAGGAACAGGAGGGAAAGCATACAGTAGACCGGAGGGCCAATCGTAAACTAGAGCATCCCTGGGTGACTCCCCCTGAGGGGGGATAAGGGTGAAGCAGCTGCTGCATTTGGTATTGAGGGGGCTGGGAAATAAGTCAGAGCACTGCCAAACAAGCACCTCTGCAATTGGCTCAGAGGGACTTGGAGCCGAAGCAGATTCAGTCAATACACTAATTTCCTGTGGCTCCGAGGACAGTGGAGCCAAGGATGCCACAGTAGATTTTACTACTTTCTTCGGAGGTTCCGAGGATACAGATGGAGCCGGAGAATGCTTTTTTAGCCTTAGAAGTTTTACTCTTAGAGGGAGAGGGGACTTGAAGCTAGAAGCCCTTCCCAACTCCTCCTCAAAGGAGGGTTTGAAAAGTCCTTTCAAAATTAGTTTGTTCTTCCTCTCCTGAAGAACATGCGGGCTAAATGCGTGGCAAAATGTACAAGATTCCTGGAGGTGAATTGCCCGCAGACAACAAACACAAAAGAGTGTCCATCAGTGACTGACATCTTATAACCACATTTAGTACATTTCTTAAAGCCCGAGGGCTTATGCTCTTTAGTATCCTTAGACATAGTGAAGAAAAAAACCATCAACCGTTAATATAGAAGCCAAAAGTGCGGGAACTAAGAAAACAAGCAATTACAAAAGACCTCTAATTTAAATGGTCTCAACAGGAACACAAGTAAAGGACTAGGTCCTCTAACTTAAATGGTCTTAGACCGAGGGATAGGTACCTACTAACACTAACAAGCAACACAGAAGAAGGGGCGGACTAGGCCCTCTACCTGAAACAGGCCTAGCACGTAGGGGAAACAGTTAGCGGGACACCACAAAAGGCAATATTACCAGAAAAAAATGACACCAAATATTAAACCAGTACACACACACACAATGAAAATAGCTTTTTTTTTTTTTTTTTTGAAGCAAGAAACTGTCAATAAAGACAAAAGAGATACTTAGCCACATCCAAGAGCGAGACCACGTCCGAGCTATACGAGCGGCAAACGAGATCTGGGGAAAGGGAGCAGTGCAGCATGGGATACCTTCTTAGCCCAGCCAATTAAAAGACTTTGAGCTAGAGTATGGCCGAGTCAGAGCCGAGGTTCGGCTCCGAACCTACAGGTAAGAATGTAGGCGAGATTGGACCATATAACATCACAATGTTCAAAAAGACACACAATATTAAACTCACTGCAGAAGTACAAAGGAAGTCTATACAACACATACAAACCCCACTGCCTGGAAAAATGCTACTGCCAAAAAACAATGATTTATGATACATAAATGCATGCAATTTATGATACATAAAAGCTGAGCTATTCCAAGTGACTACGTCTGCATGAGTTTACTTATTCTGTACTTTTATAGAAGAAGCATTAACATCTGCAGTTTTGGACTGTTTACAAGGGAGTGAAGGCAGTCTACTATTTTAATGCTGGGGACAGACATACACTGTTGCAGATACACCATAAATGCTATATATTAGTAAATGGCCTAGTAACCCTAATCATGCTCTACCCCAAGGAACACACCCATCAGAGAAGCAGGAATACACCCATCAGAGAAGCACTCACTGTCACAGAAGGCCTGTGATATATGTAACATGTTCCATTAGATTTGATGGAGGGGCTCTACAGCTAGGAAGGTCAATGCTACACAAAAACCTTGCTCACAGTAATGTGTGCCATGCATACCCCTTAATTTTTCTCCAAGATAACAGAGTTTGAAAAGGTCCCATTCTTTATCTCTGGCAACTCTTAAATGTTGGTTAATATGCTAGTCTATTAGGTGATGATATGTAAGAATGTCTGGTGTGAATGGAGACAGACACAAAGTACAGTTGTGTACACTTACCATAAATGTAGATGTTCGAGGGTACTCACTGTTGCAGTCATTAAATTTGGATTATCTGCCTGCAGGTAGCCCTCAGCCAGATTGAATATAAAAGTCTTGGATTCCTTCATTGGATGCTGTCTCTTCTTCCATGACGTCAGGTCGTCGGGGGTATAAAACATGCAGCTGACGCCATTACATCAGTTTTTCTTGCCCCAGATGTCAGGTGCCCCATAATGGAAAGCAATTTTATGTTAGATTACACCTCCAACAAAAAGCAAATACACCAGAAAGCTGAAAAATCACTAAACAAGAAGGAAAGTATAGCCAAGAGAAGTCAGGGGGCTGGAGGGAGGGTAACCAGGACTGCAACAGTGAATACACTCGAACATCTACATTTATGGTAAATGCACACAACTGTACTATGTTCTTCGTGTTTCACTGTTGCAGTCATTACATTTGGCTTGATTTCCAAAGCTAAGGAAGGGAGGAGGAAGTTAAGAGAGCATTAGGACCAGCTATTAAGCCCTGCAAAACTGCAGTGGCAAAACCAGCTCTGGATTTAGAAAAAAATAGGCTTGTGGTAATGCTTGGTGAAGGTATGTACAGAGCTGCAGGTAGCAACTTCTAGGATGTCCCTGGTAGGGACACCTTTGAGAAAGGCTGTAGATGTTGAGGCAGCCCTGGTGGAATGTGATCTTATCCCCTGTGGGGTAGGTTTTTCATGGTGCTTATGGCAAAAATGAATGCAATGGGCTATCCACTTAGGAATGATTTGCTTTGAAATGGCCTTCCCCTCTGCCCCTGCAGCAATGCCAACTAGCAGTTGTTCAGATTTTCTGAGAGGCTTAGTCCTGTCCAAATAAAATCTAAGTTTTCTGTGCACGTCCAAAGAGTGCAGTTTTCATTCTCCTTTGTTTTGTGGATTTGGGAAAAAAGGAGACAAATGAATGGAATGATTAAGGGCCACATTAGACACCACCTTGGGCATAAAGGAAGGATTGGTCCTGAGGGACACCCTGTCTGCATGGAAGATGATGAAGGGCTCCACTGCCATGAGGGCTGTAATTCACACACTCTTCTTGCTGAAGTGATGGCTAGAAGGAAGGCTGTTTTCCAAGAAAGGAATTTCAATTCTGAACTTGCAGCTGGTTCGACAGGAGGTAGACTGAGTTTTTCCAATACAAAGTTAAGGTCCCAGGGTGGGGTAGGGGCTCTCCTGAGAGGTCTTAAATTTTTGGCCCCTCTGAGAAATTGCTTTGGCAGGAGGTGAGAGAAGAGGGGTGGTTCAGTATTCTAAAGTGCTGAAATGGCAGAGGCATGAATTTTAATTGACGAGAAGGAAAAGCCCTTGTGGAGCATCTCTGTTAAGTACTGAAGAATATGCAGTAAGCTGGGCACTGTTGTGCCCATCCCCTGAGTCTGGCTCCTGGAACAGTATCTTTTCCACTTTTTTCAGCATAGGAGTTTCTAGTACTAGGCCAGCTTGCCTCCAGAATGACATCTAGCACCTGCTTACTGAAGGATGCTATTGGAGAGCTCAAGGAATTAGTCAGGCTGTAAGGTTCAGGGTTCGAAGCTGAGGGTGCAGAATCTGGCCTTCCTGCTGGGACAGCAGGGAAGAGGTCTGAGGCAGGTGCCATGGTTCCAGCAGTGACATACTGTGCAAGAGGGGGTACACCAGTGCTGGCATGGCCAGTCTGGTGCAATCAGTATTGCCCTTGGTTTGTCCTGTTTGATCTTTAGCAGAGCTTTCAAGAGGAGAGGCAGTGGGAGAAAGGCATAAACAGAGAGGCTTTCCCAGGTGAAGGACAGGGCACCCACTTTCCAAGCTTGACAGTAGGAAGTCCTTGTGCAGAATTTGTCCAATTGGTACTTCTGAGGGGAGGCAAACAGGTCTATCTCTGGATTCCCCCATTTGTTTCTCAAAAGGTTGAATATCTTTGGTTCCACTTTCCACTCGTGTGGGTCCATGAGATTTCTGCTTAGGTCATGTGCCAGTGAATTTAGCTTGCCTGGCAGGAATTGAGCTTGCAGGTGAACTTGGTAGCTCAAGGTTGTGTTCCACAGAGCCATGGCTAGTCTGCAGAGAGGGTACAAGTGGGCTCCCCCCTGCTTGTTTATGTACCACATAACAGTGGTGTTGTCTGTCTTTACCAATAATTGTCCTGGAAGAATGTGGTTCTTGAAGGCTGTCAGGGAATTCTGTACAGCTAACATTTCTTTTTGATTGATATGCAGGTGCATCGGACTCGGGTTCCATTTGCCCTGAATGCACTGTCCTGCCTAGTGAGCCCCCCATGCATAGTCTGATGCATCTGTTAGGGTTTGGGCGGCAGGGGGTAGAATGAATGGGAGCCCCTTGTTGTGGTAGCAGGCATCTACCCACCAAAGGAACAAGGAATGATAGGAATTATTGATTCCAGGTCCTGAGAATGTTGATGTTAGATACCATTGTAGTTTCTTCATATGCAGTCTTGTATATGGAATTAGTAGAATGCAAGAGGCCATGAACCCCAGGGTTTGCAGGATTTTCCTTGCAGATAGCTGGGACTTTGTGGCCAGTAGTTTGAAGTAAGCTGTCAAATAAACTTGTTTCTCTGGCATGAGGTAAGCCATCTGGGAAGCTGTGTTCAAGCTTGCTCCCAGGAATACAATTTGTTGGCAGGGTACTAGATGAGATTTCTTTTCATTTATGCTGTACCCCAGTGAGGTTACAAGTTTCTTTACAAATGCCAGATGTTTTAGTAGCATGCCCTGGCTTTCTGCCTGAATTAGACAATCGTCCAGGTATGGATATATCTGAATATTTGTCTGCAAAATGCAATGACTGGAGCCAGACACTTTGTGAATACCCTGGGTGCAGTAGATAACCCAAAGGGAAGTACAGAAAACTAATAGTGCATGGAGCCTGCTCTGTAGCGTAGGTATTTTCTGCAAGATTTTCTTATTGGAATGTGCAGGTAAGCTTCCTTTAAATCTAAGGTTGCCAACCAGGCATCTTTGCCTAGCATAGGAAGCAGCTGTTGAAGCGTTGGCATTTTGAATTTTGGAATTACCAAAAAGGTGTTTAGAATAGAGAGGTCCAGGATAGGACACCAAGAGCTGTCTTTTCTGGATACCAGGAAAAGTCCGGAGTAAAAACCTTGTCCCCTTTCTTCTGCTGGGACGGGTTGAATAGCCCTGAAACTTAGAAGAGAGAGAACCTGCTGTTGAGCCTCTGTCCGCTGATTTGGGGGTAGGTCTGGCCAACCGTTTGGGGTTGGTAAGTTGTGGAAGTGGAATCTGTATCCTTGGAAAACTATATTTAAAACCCATTTGTCCTGGGTAATGAGTTCCCAGTTTTTTGCATGCAGGGCGATCCTTCCCCCTAAGGGAGCAGGCAGTTGAGCAGGGCTTGGATGGTTTAAGGTTATGTCATTGTGACATGTTTCCATAGGGGGGTGTCTTACTACTTCCAGCTTTGGAAGCAGGAGCCCCCCAATGCTTAGGCCTGTGAGTACCTTGAGACTGTAGCCTAGGTGGTCTGCTGTTCCTGGGTTTGGACTGAGAAGGCCTGGGAGAGACAAGAAAGGACCAATTCTTAGAAGAACAATGCCTACTAAATCTGGGAGGCTGTACTTGCTTTTTCCTCCATCTTTTTAAGGACTTCTTCTGCTTTCTTGCCAAACAGGTGGTCTTGGTTTAAGGGAGCATCCAGTAATTTAGTCTTAACAGGATCTGGCAAATTTTGCTCCTTAAGCCAAGCATACCTCCCAAATACAGACCCGGTGACAGCAGCCCTGCAAGATGCTTCTAAAGAGTCAAAACCACACTGCAAACTATGTTTACCAACTGGTTCAGCAGAAAGCATAAAATCCTGTAATTTTCAGCACAGTCAGGAATCAACATAATTTTCTGTTTAAGTAGTTCCATAATATGCTGCTGATACTTTAACATATGAAACTGGCAGTTTAAGGTCCTAATGGCCAAAGTAGCAGAAGTGTATACTTTCTTACCCTATCTGTCCAAGGCCCTGGAATCTCTATCAGACGGGGTAGGGTTTTTGGCAGGAGTAGCCTTAATGACTTTACGTCCTTGGGAAATGGTCTCTGTGTCCGCAGTAGGATTCTTGAAGAGGAATTTGTGAGAGTCAGGTACTCTGTAATACCTGTCAGGCTTCCGGGGAGCTGGAGGTAAAGTGTCTGGAGCCAGGCTAGATTCCAAGAAGGCATCACCTACAATGTTCGGGACAGGAGGGATAGTTAAAGGCCTGTGTTGAGGGAGGAGTAAGAATTCCCTAAGCCTCTTTTTGGAGTCAGAGTAATCCTAGCTTTCCCAGTGGAAATGCTCCCTAAGAGTGTGCAAGGTTTCACCAAAAGAAAAATCTTCTGGAGGGGAAGCAGAGGGAATGGAATCCTCTGCATCAGAATCCTCACAGGTAGATAAGGGCAAATCCTGGTAATCAGAAGAATCAGAAGGAAAATCAGTTCTAGGTCTCTTAGAAGGTGAAGGCTGGCTTTCCCTAATTAAAGTAATAAGGTCTTCAGCCATTCTTATCACTTGTTTTTTAGGCATAAGGGCCTAACCATGCGGTTTGGACGTCAGATTTCTAGGTGTGGGTCGAGTTTCAGGCCTTGAAGAAGAAGATGGCGTCAGTTTGAAATGCAAGTCAATAGGCCTGAATAAACCCTCAGAAGCCAGTGCCTGCACAGTGGCTCCGGACCCATCCAAGGTAGAGACATCAACAGGTTCCACAGACGAAAAAGCATCTTGCGGCATACCGGACTCCAAATAGGTCTCAGTAGAGGCCTGCGAATCTGAAGTAGCAGGTATAAGGGGCTGCGAAAGCGCCTCACTGAGTACCGGTGAACTGGCGACTAGCTTAATGAAGCATCGTCGGCAGTTTTGGACCTATGCGGTCTGTCTTTATCTTTACTTTTTTTGGAATATCGGTAGCCGGATGGCTTCCCGAAGTCATTTCTGGATAGTTATACTGAGTACCAAAATAATTTGCTGCAAAAACAGACCGACAACGAATAGTTCAGGGGTTGAACAGAGCACAAAACCAACAGCGAGGGACGTTGTGGTCTGGGTCTAAGCAAGGAATGCAGTACGAATGAAAATCTTTATGAGGTATTTGCTTTCCACAAGTAATACAATTGTTAACTTTTACTGACATTGGTTAAGAGCAAGAAAAAGGATCCCCAACGGGGTACTTAGCTTTTTTGAAGACTTCGATTCTGAAACTCGAAAACGAAAATTTCAGGTGTCAGCCAACCAGCACTTGTGAACTGCTTCTGCTTCAGGTACTGCTCAGCAAGAAAGACTGATGTTATGGCATCGGCTGCATGTTTTACACCCCTGACGACCTGACGTCATGGAAGAAGAGACAGCATCCGACACAGGAATCCAAGACTTTGATATTCAGGCCGGCTGAGGGCTAACTGCAGGCAGATAACCTAAATGTAATGACTGCAACTGTGAAACACAAAGAACATCGCTACAAGCACTGGCTCTTGTGGCAGCTACAAAATGATGCTGCCTGCTGTTGCCACTATCTAATACTGCTCTGGTACTGTACACAGTAAATTATGGCACATTATCTAGGTATGCACAGGTGCCTAGCATTGCTATTTTATATGTGTCTGAATAACTACATGTTGTGTTCCTAAATCTGTACATTTCATCTTGCTCAACTGCATGGGAGTTTTCATTAACATATTAAGTGAACAGCTGTATATACTATATATTATGCAATTCTGAGCATTGCACTTTCGTGCAGGTGAACATCCACACCCTGTGTGTACCTGCACATTGCGAAGTCCATAAATCCCACACAGTTTGATTATATATTCTTTCCCCCTTGCATTGTGGTCTAACTGACTGTCAAACTCAAGCTCAAAGATTGTGTCTAGAGTCTTTGATTAATTACAGGATGTGTAATTGAAAAATATATGCTATTTCCATCAATACCTCTTAAAGCATCTGCCATAGGAAATACATTTTGTATGAAATATTTTTTTCATGCATTAAAAAGAAGTTATGTACTCACCATAACGTCCCATCTGAGTAGCTCTACTTCATTTGTCTTCAAACTGTGGGTCTTCGGATACATATCGGATCCGACATGGCCGCATTTTTCCAACTATGGCACTGAGCTAAATGTTCCTCACCTTACCCATAATGCACCCCGGTCTCCCTTCTCCCTTCAGATCGAGTTTGCTGCCCAGCATGTATCAGACACCTAACTCAATGACACCTTACCACCAGAATAACCAATAGGAAACTCCCTTAGCCTGGAGAGAACCAAGGATCCCAACAATAACCATCTGATAAGAGAGAAAAATATCATCTGAATGATAAGATTAGGGGGAAGGAGGGAGGGAAGGTTGAAGACAAATGAAGTAGTACTACTCAGATGGAACGTTATGGTGAGTACATAACTTCTTTATCTGAAGTAGTTTACTTATAGGTTCATAGGTTCATACTAGGCTATCTGCCCGAGGGCATTTACAAGCCTAGCCCATCGTTTTGTGGCTTACGCCACCCCTTTAGTATGGGGAACTATACCCATTATTTTGCTGTGCCTCTGTCGAGCAGTGACACTCAGGTAATCCCTGGGGTATATCTGCGATCTCCCATCCATTGGTCAAGATTTCTCTTGAACAAGGCCAGCGAGGTGCTCTGCCTCACATGTACCGGGATTTTGTTCCACAGCATAGGGAGTCTTTGGGTGATGAATCTATCCTCCAGCACGTCCTATTAATAGCCGTGTCGAGGTTTAAGTCTCCCGCCCTTGTGGCTCTGATGGATCTAGATTTTTTGAGGTGAAGCATATTCATCAAATCTGGGTTTGACATGGCCTTGTATGTTAGGCAAAGGTCACCTCTGAGCAAGCGTGCGACTGAATAGAGCTGGAGTTCTTTCAGTCGGGCAGCATAGGACAGATTTTGAGACCCTTTATCCTTTTGGTGAGGAACTTTTGTGGCCTCTCCAGCTGCTGCAAGTGTCGGGTCAGATACATTCCGAATGGGGCATTGTACTCAATCATTGGTCTGATGAGTGATGAGTAAAGGGAGACTATGACCTCCCTTGATCTAGATGAGAATCCCTTCATGATAAGGTGGGCAATGTAGAAGGTCTTCCTAACTACTTTAGCTACATGGGTGTCGAATGACAGACTACTATCAACCTGGGTCCCCAGGTCCCTGATAACTTCTTCTGTGCTCAGTGGATTGCCACCTATTTGGTAGCTAGGGTAACCTTGTTTTTCCCAAGGGTATGACTATGCATTTTTGGCATTTAACTTTAGGCCGTGGCTCTGGCACCAGTTATCCGCTTCTGTGAGACCCTTCTGAAGGATATCTGTGTCAGATGTGTTTTCTACTATGGCGCCCAGTTTGCAGTCATCTGCAAACTTTGTCAGCCATAACCCTCCTGTGTTTGCTTGTACTTCGGAAAGGTAGATGCCAAACAAGAGTGGGCCCAGGACTGAGCCCTGTGGTACACCACTTGTGACAGGCTTTGAGTCTGACATGGCGCCAGCAACTCTGACCCTGTGGGTTCTGTCACTCAGCCAGTTTGCAACCCATCTTGTGATGTATGGGTTAACATTTAAGCTGATGAGTTTTTCAATGATACCCGAGTGGGGTATTGTATCGAAGGCCTTAGCCAGATCGAGGTAGGCTGTATGGACTGCCTTTCCCTCATCAATGGCATTGGTGACTGTTTCGAAAAAGTCAACCAAGTTTAAAAGGTATGATCTGCCTTTGACAAAGCCAAACTGGGTTGGATCCAAAGTCTGCAAATTCCTATGTCTTTATTTATGAGGTCCATTATGATCCTCTCCATGGCTTTGCAGATAAGGCTTGTCAAGCTAATGGGCCGGTAATTTCCAGGGTCGGTGGAGGCACCGCCTTTGTGAAGTGGGACCACAGTTGCAGTGCGCCACTCCCTGGGTACATATCCAGAGGTAAGACTTTGATTAAACAGCTGTCCTAGCTGTGGGTTTAATTCCTCATTGAGTTCGTGGAGCACACAGCCGGGACACCATCAGGTCCCATGGATGCTGTGTTTTTGCTTTGGAGAGAGCAGTTCTCACTTGGGCTGGAGATGTTTGGGGGCTGCAATCGTTTGGTATAGATATCTCTCCTTTTGAGGGGAGGGAGAGAGAAGTTTGCACTGAACCTGTCAGCCAGTATGTTGGCAATGTCTGTAGGATCAGTAATCTTCACATCATTTTGAACTAGTTCTGAGCATATCTGGGAGTTTCCTCCTAGGTTTCTAACATAGCTAAAGAAGGCCTTATGATTGTCTTTTGAGTCTTTAGCTATTTTTCTCTCAAATTTGCTTTGGATGATTTTATGAGAGCTCTTAGTTTTTACTTATAGTGATCAAGGGTGTCTTACCTTTTAAGGATTTTGCTCTATCTTGTAGTAGCTTCCTCCTTTGTTGTAGAGTTTGTTTATGGCTGGGGTCCACCAGACTGGATGCTTGCCTTTGGTACAAAGAGTCTTTGTTTTGCTTGGGATTGCCTTATCCATGCAGTCCTGCAGGTGCTGGTAGAAGGCATTTGTAAGTGATTCAGCGGCTTGAGTACTGTTTTCCGGCTCAGGGGCCTTAAAGGAGACCACACTAGTCTTTAGAAGTGTGAAGTCGGCTTTTGAGAAGTTCTTTACTGTGGTCTTTTTTATTTCAGGTGGCGGTGGGATGAGGACCTCCAGCGAGATTAGTTTGTGATCTGGTCTCACCAGTGAGGGGTATACTTCGGGTGTTGAACATTGTGCTCCCATGTTCGTGATGATGAGATCAAGTATGTTATCTCCTCTTGTGGGGATGGTGACTAGTTGTTCCATGGCATTTGAGTTTATGAATTCCAGGAACTTTTGGGCTAGGGTGTTTGGGCTTGAGTAGTGTTCCCAGTCTATATTAGGGTAATTGAAGTCACCTAGTATGATGGCGTTTGGTGATACATTTATCCCCTCTAGTGTTTTCAGGAAGGCCATGTGAGGTTCCTGAGTTTGTGAGGGTGGCCTGTAACATGCTACAATTTGCAGAGCAGTCTTGCCTATGGTTAATTGCACCTGGATGGTCTCCGATGCATCGTGCGTTGCCACCAGTCTTGAGGTGTGGGTGTCCTTGATGAATATGGATACCCCCCCCCTCCTTTCTTGGTATTGTCCGGATTTTGGGGCCGGAACGCATGATATGAGGTAAAACCTGATAGCGCTGGGGTGCTCTCAGGAGCCTTGAACCAGGTTTCTGTCACAGCACAGACATCGATGTTCTCCATACTGAGAAGGGCCTCGAAAAGGTGCATTTTGAGATTTAGACTTCTGGCATTGAGCAGCATTACCCTTAGTTTTTTTCCTTTTTGTGTTCTAGGGTGGTAGGTTTAGAATTTGAGCCTTGCCTAAAAAGGCACTATGGGGGTGGCAAGAGCCTTTGCCAATATCCGAATCCCAGGGTGACAGGTGCAAGCCGCCCTTGGGCAGCGTGGCTTGTCCAGCATGTCATCCCAGGCAGACAGATACTGGATCCCCTTTGAATGACACCAGTGTTTAAGCCAATTGTTAAAGCTGATCATCTTATCTCTGTATTGTGGCATCATTCTTGGTGAAGGTAGGATACTGCTCAAGGTCAGGGTCATACCTGCCTGGGCTACATAATCAGAGAGCTCCTCAATGTCTCTTTTCATGTAGTCCAAGGAGGTACGTCTCAGGTCGTTTACACCAGCGTGGACAATGACTGAGTCATATTTGTACCTGCTGTTGAGAGACCTGAGTGCTTGCTATGTGGCGGATTCTAGCGCCCGACAGGCAGCTTACTGTGACCTTCTCCTTACTCAGTCTGGTGAGCGGGACGCCAGTGTGTCTGACTATGGAGTCACCAATGACTAGTGTGTCTGGCATTGTGTTTGGCCTTAAGGGCTGTGACTGTTTGACACTCTGACTGTGAGGTCTATGTGTTGCAGGTGATGTGTTCTGAGGTGGTGGTTGTTTGGGTGTCTGCTTTGGTGGCCTCTGCTGTTTTGGTAGATTTTTGATCAGAGCCTCCGAGTATGTCTTTGTGTGTTTATGTGTATGGTTTGAGGTTGTAATGGTACTATGTGAGACTGGGTCTATAGTGTGTGTGGTAACCTTCTCCTCCTGACTGGTCTTGCCAGTCCTATGTTGAGAGAGCTCAGCCTCCAGTTTGGCCGTATAGTTGCATCTCGCATGTATTTGTGTTTTGTGGGAGGAGGAGGGTTGTTCAGTGTACATGAGGCAATTGTAACATTGCCTCAATATTCCCAGGTTCACCAGCTGAGCAGGAGAGGACACTAGCAACTGATCCCACGACATGCTAGAAGGATAGACAAAAAACTTTAAAAAAGATTCAGGGGGACGTGGGTGACCGAGAAATGGGGGGTTACCTTTTTGGGGTACTATCTATGACAAGAGTGCCGTATCAAGGTAATAAGTACTGTAGGAGCAAGTGCTAGGTTTAACAGATAGAGAATAGTCTACTTGGAGTCAAGTAGAGATGATCTTTTTAGTTATAGGATACGCTGATTTGATCAGTAGTATAGTTCGAGGAAGGTAGTTTTAAAGGAAAATTTGAAGAGTGGACTTTAGGTAGCCCGAATAGTTTAAACCTGCTTAACCGGCGCTGCCCTAGTGTGCAAACAAATCGCGCTAATTCGCGCCAAAGCGTGCTTTATAGCAGGGGGCTGGAAAAGACAGGAAATGACCCAAAATGGCCAATAAACTACAAGTTACTGCCTTAAACCACTCCTCTGAGGACAAACAGGCAGCTCAGTACTCCCTACTCCCACTAGTGAGTAAAGAAACTACCCCTTGACCAAACAAGGAAAATGGAGAAAACAGGAACCAAGACAAAGCCCAGGGATCAGCAAAATCTGATCACTGGAACAAACTATTAGAAAAGTATGGAAAACAAGAGTATTTTTTGTTTTTTTTCAAGTTTTTTTTCAGATAGGCAGGAAATACAATAAATGCTGTGTTTTTCGACTAAATGCTATCAAAAGCTAGTACACTTGAGTGTATTAGCCTGTTGTTTAACTTTTAAGCAAAACTTAAACAAGCAAGTGCAATAAACAATTCAAGCTATTAAAAACAGTAAAACAGGTAATAGCAGAATAAAACAGGCAGAAATAGCAATCGAAAGGCTTAAAAAGTCGAAAATGCAGAAAAAAATACTTAGAATCTGGAAAGTTTGTCTTTTCTGGTCTCTGCTGCTCTAGGAACTCTGCTGGACACCACGAGGAGCTGTGCTGAGTTCTCTATAGCCAGAAAAGCCCGCCAAAGCATGCTTTATAGCAGGGGGCTGGAAAAGACAGGAAATGACCCAAAATGGCCAATAAAATACAAGTTACTGCCTTAAACCACTCCTCTGAGGACAAACAGGCAGCTCAGTACTCCCTACTCCCACTAGTGAGTAAAGAAACTACCCCTTGACCAAACAAGGAAAATGGAGAAAACAGGAACAAAGACAAAGCCCAGGGATCAGCAAAATCTGATCACTGGAACAAACTATTAGAAAAGTATGGAAAACAAGAGTATTTTTTTTGTTCTTTTTCAAGTTTTTTCAGATAGGCAGGAAATACAATAAATGCTGTGTTTTTCGACTAAATGCTATCAAAAGCTAGTACACTTGAGTGTATTAGCCTGTTGTTTAACTTTTAAGCAAAACTTAAACAAGCAAGTGCAATAAACAATTCAAGCTATTAAAAACAGTAGAAACAGGTAATAGCAGAATAAAACAGGCAGAAATAGCAATCGAAAGGCTTAAAAAGTCGAAATGCAGAAAAAAATACTTAGAATCTGGAAAGTTTGTCTTTTCTGGTCTCTGCTGCTCTAGGAACTCTGCTGGACACCATGAGGAGCTGTGCTGAGTTCTCTATAGCCAGAAAAGCCCGCCAAAGCGTGCTTTATAGCAGGGGCTGGAAAAGACAGGAAATGACCCAAAATGGCCAATAAACTACAAGTTACTGCCTTAAACCACTCCTCTGAGGACAAACAGGCAGCTCAGTACTCCCTACTCCCACTAGTGAGTAAAGAAACTACCCCTTGACCAAACAAGGAAAATGGAGAAAACAGGAACCAAGACAAAGCCCAGGGATCAGCAAAATCTGATCACGGAACAAACTATTAGAAAAGTATGGAAAACAAGAGTATTTCATTTGATCTTCCACCTGTGGGACACAGTCCCCAGCTACCAAACTCTTGGGTGGCCCTCACGGAAGGATGTTCTGGAGCACCACACAGCCAAAGGATGCTCTACTCCTAAAGACAATGTCTAAATTTATAATGCAAAATAAAGGTACGAGATGAGGCCCAAGTGGCAGCCAAACAAATGTCATCCAAAGACACCCTGGACTAAAAGGCCGCTGACATAGCCATAGATCGGGTCGAATGAGCTTTCACTTTCTCTGGCAGAGATAGGCCTCTCTCCAAATAGGCTTGGCCAATGCACTGTGTGATTCAGTGAGCAATTGTCACTTTCGACACTGGTTTACTGAAGAAGGGCATAAGACACAAAACATTGATCAGATTTTTGGAAGGGTTTAGTCCTGTGCAGGTAAAATCTCAGTTGTCTATGCACATCCAATAAATGTAACCTATATTCCCCTTTGTTCTGGTAGTTAGGAAAAATGACTGGCAAGTTAATGGTCTGATTAATATTGGCTTCTGAAGCTACTTTAGGGAGGAAAGATGGATTGGTGCAAAGCGACACACTATCATTATGAAAAATCATGTAGGGCATTTTGATTTAAAGAGCCTGAAGCTTCGATACCCTTCTGGTGAATGTGATGGTGACCAAAAAGGCAGTTTTCAAGTCAAAAATTGCAAATCCACTGAAGCCGTAGGCTCAAAGGGGGGAGAAACCAATGCCTGCAACAGTAAGGTAAGGTACCACGGTGGGACAGGATCCTTTATCGGGGGGGAGGGGTCTAAGAAGAAAAGCACCTTTAAGGAAGATCTTACAAAGTTTAGAGGAAGCCAATGAAGACATATTTACCCCATAAGAAAATTAGAAATGGCTGCCAGCTGGGACTTTAATCAAAGGAACTGGCACCCTGTTGAAAAATGCTGGCCAGAAAATCTAAGACTGCTAAAAGAGGAGCGGTAAAAGGGTCCAGGGACCGCTGAGAGGCCCATATCAAGAAACATTTCCATTTACTATGATACACTTTTCTGGTAGAAGATTTGTGAACCACTACCAGAATAGACATAACAGGGGATGACAAACCGAGTCCTAATAATCATGGGAACCGGAGCAGCCAAGCAGTGAGCTTCAGACTGTCCAGGTCTGGGTGTGGGATCCCTGAGGGATGAGAGAAGATCCGAACTGGATCCAAAGTCCATTGTGGAACAACTAGATGAGACCTGAGTAACGGAAACCAAACCTGTCGAGGCCAGAATGGGGTGATGAGGATCACAGTGCTCCCCAGCCTTTGGGCTTTCTACAGAAACTTCAACATCAGGGGAAGAGGAGTATATGCATAAAGAAGACCTGGAGGCCAAGCATGAATCAGAGCATCTCTAGGGTTTTCCCCCAGTGGGGGGATCAGAGTGAAAAACTCACTGTATTTCGCGTTGGAAGGAGATGCGAAGAGATTGCAGCAAGGACGACCTCACTCTAGAAAGATCTGTTCCGCTACTGAAGGGTTCAGAGACCACTTCTAAGGCATCAGGATATATCTGCTGAGCCTGTCCACTAGAATGTTGGGAGTGTCCTAGAATGTGCACTGACACCAGAAAACGGCCGGTGGAGATTGCCCATTCCCACACACTCATGGCTTCTCGACACAAGGGGTAAGATCTGGTTCCCCCTTGTTTGCTGATGTACCAGACCAGTGACATATTGTCCATCTGAACTGCAATCATTCCTAGAGGAAGATGAATATGACAGGCTTGCAACGCAAGTTGAACTGTCTCATCTCTAGAGCACTGATGTGCAGAAAGGTCCCGGAAGGGGACCACATGCCTTGGACTGTCCTTCCTGAGCAATGCCCCCCCCCACACTAAAAGGGAGTTGTCTGTGGTCACCATGGTCTTGGAAAAGGCAGGATGGAACGGACGTCCCTTGAGAGGATCTGGAGACTGAATCCACCACCAGAGAGTCCCCTGCACGCTCTCGAGATTCTCACTGGAAAGGACATGGGGAGATCTAACAGGGACCACTGAACCGCAAGGGTCCACAGCAACACTCTCATATGAAGGCGCGCCATTGGAAGAATATTCATCATGTCTGCCATAGACCCCAATGCTCCTAACACTGCCTTGAATGTCGGTAAATGGATATGAAAAATGTGTAAGGTGTGTAACTTCAGATTGTGTATCCTGTCTAAAGTAAGGAACACCCTCATTTGTAATGTGTCCAGCCGTGCCCCAATGAAATCCAAAACCTGAAACAGGAGTAGAGCTGATTTGTTCATGTTGATCGTGATGCCCAACTTGTTGGCTAGTCGAAGGAAGGAGTCCCTAGCCTGACAAAGTAGATGCTCTGAAGAGGCAGTAAAGAGCCAATCGTCCAGGTATGGAAAACCTGAATATCCTGAAGCCTCAGGTGAACCGCTACTACTGCCATTAGCTTGAACACCCGGGGTGGCTGTGGTGAGATCAAAGGGAAGGGCTTGAAATTAATAATGATTGGCTCCCAGCCGGAAGAGAAGGAACCTCTGGGAAGCACCTGTCTATCTTGATGTGATAGTACATTTCCTGAAGATTGATTGAGCACATCCAGTCTCTGGCCTGCAGATAACGGAGGCAGAAATAGCAATCGAAAGGCTTAAAAAGTCGAAAATGCAGAAAAAAATACTTAGAATCTGGAAAGTTTGTCTTTTCTGGTCTCTGCTGCTCTAGGAACTCTGCTGGACACCATGAGGAGCTGTGCTGAGTTCTCTATAGCCAGAAAAGCCCGCCAAAGCGTGCTTTATAGCAGGGGGCTGGAAAAGACAGGAAATGACCCAAAATGGCCAATAAACTACAAGTTACTGCCTTAAACCACTCCTCTGAGGACAAACAGGCAGCTCAGTACTCCCTACTCCCACTAGTGAGTAAAGAAACTACCCCTTGACCAAACAAGGAAAATGGAGAAAACAGGAACCAAGACAAAGCCCAGGGATCAGCAAAATCTGATCACCGGAACAAACTATTAGGAAAGTATGGAAAACAAGAGTATTTCATTTGATCTTCCACCTGTGGGACACAGTCCCCAGCTACCAAACTCTTGGGTGGCCCTCACGGAAGGATGTTCTGGAGCACCACACAGCCAAAGGATGCTCTACTCCTAAAGACAATGTCTAAATTTATAATGCAAAATAAAGGTACGAGATGAGGCCCAAGTGGCAGCCAAACAAATGTCATCCAAAGACACCCTGGACTAAAAGGCCGCTGACATAGCCATAGATCGGGTCGAATGAGCTTTCACTTTCTCTGGCAGAGATAGGCCTCTCTCCAAATAGGCTTGGCCAATGCACTGTGTGATTCAGTGAGCAATTGTCACTTTCGACACTGGTTTACTGAAGAAGGGCATAAGACACAAAACATTGATCAGATTTTTGGAAGGGTTTAGTCCTGTGCAGGTAAAATCTCAGTTGTCTATGCACATCCAATAAATGTAACCTATATTCCCCTTTGTTCTGGTAGTTAGGAAAAATGACTGGCAAGTTAATGGTCTGATTAATATTGGCTTCTGAAGCTACTTTAGGGAGGAAAGATGGATTGGTGCAAAGCGACACACTATCATTATGAAAAATCATGTAGGGCATTTTGATTTAAAGAGCCTGAAGCTTCGATACCCTTCTGGTGAATGTGATGGTGACCAAAAAGGCAGTTTTCAAGTCAAAAATTGCAAATCCACTGAAGCCGTAGGCTCAAAGGGGGGAGAAACCAATGCCTGCAACAGTAAGGTAAGGTACCACGGTGGGACAGGATCCTTTATCGGGGGGGAGGGGTCTAAGAAGAAAAGCACCTTTAAGGAAGATCTTACAAAGTTTAGAGGAAGCCAATGAAGACATATTTACCCCCATAAGAAAATTAGAAATGGCTGCCAGCTGGGACTTTAATCAAAGGAACTGGCACCCTGTTGAAAAATGCTGGCCAGAAAATCTAAGACTGCTAAAAGAGGAGCGGTAAAAGGGTCCAGGGACCGCTGAGAGGCCCATATCAAGAAACATTTCCATTTACTATGATACACTTTTCTGGTAGAAGATTTGTGAACCACTACCAGAATAGACATAACAGGGGATGACAAACCGGGAGTCCTAATAATCATGGGAACCGGAGCAGCCAAGCAGTGAGCTTCAGACTGTCCAGGTCTGGGTGTGGGATCCCTGAGGGATGCGAGAGAAGATCCGGAACTGGATCCAAAGTCCATTGTGGAACAACTAGATGAGACCTGAGTAACGGAAACCAAACCTGTCGAGGCCAGAATGGGGTGATGAGGATCACAGTGCTCCCCAGCCTTTGGGCTTTCTACAGAAACTTCAACATCAGGGGAAGAGGAGTATATGCATAAAGAAGACCTGGAGGCCAAGCATGAATCAGAGCATCTCTAGGGTTTTCCCCCAGTGGGGGGATCAGAGTGAAAAACTCACTGTATTTCGCGTTGGAAGGAGATGCGAAGAGATTGCAGCAAGGACGACCTCACTCTAGAAAGATCTGTTCCGCTACTGAAGGGTTCAGAGACCACTTCTAAGGCATCAGGATATATCTGCTGAGCCTGTCCACTAGAATGTTGGGAGTGTCCTAGAATGTGCACTGACACCAGAAAACGGCCGGTGGAGATTGCCCATTCCCACACACTCATGGCTTCTCGACACAAGGGGTAAGATCTGGTTCCCCCTTGTTTGCTGATGTACCAGACCAGTGACATATTGTCCATCTGAACTGCAATCATTCCTAGAGGAAGATGAATATGACAGGCTTGCAACGCAAGTTGAACTGCTCTCATCTCTAGAGCACTGATGTGCAGAAAGGTCCCGGAAGGGGACCACATGCCTTGGACTGTCCTTCCTGAGCAATGCCCCCCCCCACACTAAAAGGGAGTTGTCTGTGGTCACCATGGTCTTGGAAAAGGCAGGATGGAACGGACGTCCCTTGAGAGGATCTGGAGACTGAATCCACCACCAGAGAGTCCCCTGCACGCTCTCGAGATTCTCACTGGAAAGGACATGGGGAGATCTAACAGGGACCACTGAACCGCAAGGGTCCACAGCAACACTCTCATATGAAGGCGCGCCATTGGAAGAATATTCATCATGTCTGCCATAGACCCCAATGCTCCTAACACTGCCTTGAATGTCGGTAAATGGATATGAAAAATGTGTAAGGTGTGTAACTTCAGATTGTGTATCCTGTCTAAAGTAAGGAACACCCTCATTTGTAATGTGTCCAGCCGTGCCCCAATGAAATCCAAAACCTGAAACAGGAGTAGAGCTGATTTGTTCATGTTGATCGTGATGCCCAACTTGTTGGCTAGTCGAAGGAAGGAGTCCCTAGCCTGACAAAGTAGATGCTCTGAAGAGGCAGTAAAGAGCCAATCGTCCAGGTATGGAAAACCTGAATATCCTGAAGCCTCAGGTGAACCGCTACTACTGCCATTAGCTTGAACACCCGGGGTGGCTGTGGTGAGATCAAAGGGAAGGGCTTGAAATTAATAATGATTGGCTCCCAGCCGGAAGAGAAGGAACCTCTGGGAAGCACCTGTCTATCTTGATGTGATAGTACATTTCCTGAAGATTGATTGAGCACATCCAGTCTCTGGCCTGCAGATAACGGAGGACAGATTGAATTGTGACCATCCGGAATTTTGTCTTGGTTACAGACAAGTTCAGTTTGGATACATCCAAGATTGGTCTGAGGTCCTCATCTTTTGCGGCACTAAAAATAACCTGGAATAAACTCTGGATCTGGACTGGTCTAGGGGGACTGGTTGGATGACTCTTTTCCTTAGCAGTGAATCTATTTGTACTGCTGCTTCCTCCTGCTGCGCGGGTGGGATTTCCGGGAGGACTTTGTTGGATGGAGGAGGTTCCTGGAATGGAACGGAATATCCTCTGGATATGATGCGCAACACCCATTGAGCTGTGGTTATGGACTCCCATGCTAAAGGATGTAGCATCGGACGACCCACGACTGCCTCCAGAGAAGAGCAGTCAGGCAACCCCTCAGGTTTGCTGCCCGGGTCTATCCGAGAAGAGTTCTCATGACCTGAAATTCTTAGGATCCCCTCTGCCTCTAGGGCGGCATCTGTCAAATCCCTGTCTGCCTCTGGGGGAAGAATCCTGAGCTTCCCTGGAAAACACATGAGACTTGTAGAACTACATCTTCTTTGAGCCTCACTGGTTCCTGGTAAAGGAGGAGAGAAGCGGATCTCAATGGCAGACAGTGTCTTCCTGTCCTTCTTCCACTGGACTAAAGTCTCTCTGACAGTCTTTCCGAAGAGGGAAGAATCATCATAAGAGGTGGTGGTAAAAGATGCCTTGAAGGGCTCCATAAATTGACATAAGTGGAGCCAGGCATGACATGCCTGATGGCGACGCCTGTCCCATCCACTCGTGCAGCTTCCTCCATGGCGTAGGAGTGCAAATGCATGGACGTGTTAGCTACAGCTTTTAGGGTGGCCATTCGTGCATCTAACGTCTTCCTGTCCTCTGCCAACTTGGACCCTGAGGTCGATTCCGTGATTTCCTTAAGATCTCTCTGGAGTCATACAACGTGCGCCATATAGATCAGTGCCCTCACAGAGAAAGTCGCTGAAGCATAAACTCATGTCCCAAAGTGATCCAATGCTCTTGACTCTCGGTCAGGAGGGTGGACCGTGGAAGCTCTCCAGAGCAAGCTCCTTCTTGGTGGCTGCCGCCACCATCATAGAATCTACAGGGGACCCCTTGTGCCAATTAAGCTTGTCCGATGGGGGACTCAAAACCTTATCTGGCCACTTAGGAATTGGCTCTACAGTGTCCGGCTCCTTCCAAGCCCTAGATGTTATTAACTCCACAAGTGGGTCGGCAGGTGGAGACACCCAAGAGGTAGATGGGCCCATGCTGAATGCCTCCAGAAACACAGACTCGTCCGAGGTTGGCTTTGGGGCAGGTCACTCCCGCCTCTGGCAAAGGTGCTCCATGATGTCCTCAAAGGAGACATCTTTGGGGGGGTGACTGGTGAGCCTTCCCCCTCATCCAAATCCATGTCCTCTGTGAGGGGACTTTGGTAGAGAGTCCAAGTGCCTCATTTTACACACATGTTTGTGAGGCCTCCTCAGGGGGACTGTTTGGGGACACCTCACAAATGGGCTGTTCCAAAGGTGGAACTACATGGGGCATTATGGGTGCGGGCTGTCCCTGAGAGGGCAAGATGGCCGAAACCACACTCTGAGGCGGGGGGGGGGGGCTGGACGGATTCAGAGGATGAGATAGTCTAAAGTCTTGATCCAGTGACAGCCCTCTTCACCATGTCGAAAGCAGAGGGGGAACGTGCCGTCCTGGGCAAAAAAGGCAGAAGCCACTCCCCCTTCCCCCAACAGGGGAGTTGGGGATGAGCCTGCTAGAACCAAGACGCCGGAAGGGATGCTTCTCTCAGACAGGCTCAGAGCAGAGACCACCCCCCTCGGATCCGACCCCGAGGCTGTGGCTCAGCGCTCGCATCTAATCCTATTGTACCCAAAAAACACAAGGCACCAGCCAGCATCGAGACACAGGGTACCACTGGCATTGACCCCTTGACTCCGATCGTCCTTGGATCCAATGACTCCGAAACCATGGGTCGGATCTCAGAAGGAGTAATAGGATGGAACAAGGGTTGGAAAGGACCGCTCCAGCAGTAGAAGGCTCCAGCAAGACCCCCATCTGTATCCGAGTGCGGATAAACCTCCACATCATCTCCAAGTGGAGTGGGAGGATGCTGCTAAAATCGAATGGGAGTGGCGGTGGGGGAAAGACCTGACCAGAGACCGACTTTGTTGTTCCTCAGACTCAGATGAAAACCTAGGGGACCTGAGCTTAGGAGTCACAGGCGTGGATACAGGCTTCACTTTTGGTGGTGGGCTGGCCTGCGACAAGCGGGTCGGGGGATCTCCAGCGAGGCCGGTCCTTCTTGACCCGATCTCCTTCCCTGGACCTCTTGGTGGAAGTGCGAGTCCCAGAGGCTGGGGAAGAGGAAGACAGAGCAGCAGCCGCTGCTTTCCCCGCAGGGGAAGAGGGAACCGCAGTCTCAGAAGAAGCGGGCAGCAGGCCCTTAAGGATCAATTTGTCCCGCCTGTCCTTAAGTGCCCTGGGGTTGAACCCAACACAAATAGGACAGGGGGACTGGAGGTTTTCAGCCCTCAAGCAGACCAAACGCAGAGTGTGGTCATCTGCCGGGGAAAGCTTATGGCCACACCCTGTGCACTTTCTGAAACCGGACTTTGGGGCATCTGCCATCCCTTCAGCCAGCCCAGACACACACACACACGCTCATGAGAGAAAGAGAATTATAAAGGAAAGCCTTTTTTTTTTTTTTTTTTTTTTTTTTTTTTACCTAAATGAAGAACCCCAGGGAAGTACAGAAAAGTTCAAGAGAAAGAAAAATCAAGAGGAAGCTAAAAAAGCAAAATACTCTTACAAATGCTGAAAAACACACTGGAGCTTGGACCACACTTGTGCACTCTCAGGTGGCAAACAAGAAATGAGGGGAGAAGGGAGACGGGGGGCATTATGGGTAAGGGGAGGAGCATGGAGCTCAGTGCCATAGCTGGAAAATGGGGCCATGCCAGATCCGATAAGGAGCTGAAAACTTACAGGTTGAAGATCAAATTAAGTAAACTACTTCAGATCTACTTTATTCTAATCTGTCTTTTTGTTTCTTAATGGGACTAAATCAAACAGTATTTCTATAAAAACTGAAACTAAAGTGGGATGCTCAGTCTCACCTTATGAAACTTACATGAACAGTCATTTTTAATTATCTTTTACCATATTAATATTCAGTTCCTAAGGATAGCAAACATATATGAGTTAACATCACTGTTATTGCTGCTGGTGTTATTATACATGATTCCTATTATAATGAGTGCAATTAATTCATTTGCCTCTTTCTAATTATACATTAAAATCAAGTAACTATATTTCCTCCTTTTAACAAGTACTGTACTTTTAAAGCTACAGACTTTCAATCCATTGAAATATAATTGTTTCCCTTAAGGACACAGGTATAACTTTTCTGACAAAAATGTGAATTTTAACACAAAGTATGGCAAGTTGTTCAGTAAAATATCGAAAGAGTCTGATCAGAAGTTTCTCATTTTATAAAAGTAAGGAAAAGTGCTAAAACCAGAGCGGAACTCAGTCGAGGTATATCCAAAAGGTTTTTAATGAATCCACACAATACGAACGTTAAAACAATAAAAGCATGAACACCTTAACTCTATACATATGCGTTTTCATCTCATTACTTAAGACTTCATCAGATGACCAGTGTATACCTTCCATTAGTAGTGTATATATTAGATCGGGAGGCGAAAACAAGCAGCCTAAACCACAGGACCAGCACAGAAGAGCTGTGGATGCTCACGACAGGATTTAAAAATTCACTTTATCTTCTCATATGTATGGGTATTGCTGAGCAAACTCATGTATCTGTGTATAGTTTACATCTGTGTCTTTTGTTTTATCTTTTTCTAACCTGAAAAGACTTAAAGCTGTCTCAAAATACTGCACACCCAAAATGTCCTTGTCTGGATTTAACAAGCACAAAATATTATCTGCAAATAAGGCTACCTATTCTTGACTACGACACTAGTCATGTACTTGATTTTGTAAATCCCTTATTTTCTTCCATATATGAGAATATAAAGCAAATAACAGACAGGAACAGATCACTGATTCCTCTGTTTAAACACATCTCATCAGAGAGGAGTCCTCACACTTTAATTCTTGCCTCCAGCCTTTCAAATACCCTTCCTTATTAGATCACTGAATGCAAATGCTATCATTAACTTACTCAAGAAATCACAGCTGCTCATCATTAATAGCAGTATTTTCTTATATTTCAATTCCCTCTGGATCATCACTGTTCTATTAATGTTATCAGCACTGATCCACATCAATTTCAGTTAATATCTTTCTTATTCTCTTAGCAGGCATGAGTGCATTATAATCATGATTTAAAATCAAAAATGGGTCAATATAATACTTCCAAATGCTTGTACTCTTCCCTTTCAAAACACCAATAAAGTCATACATATCTTTGTCACTCCCCCTTCTAACATCCAAATCTACATAGGAATAGCATGTGTTACTGCAAACTTCCCTGTTGATTGATTATACATCACTTTTTTCCCTCTCTTTCTTAGCTACTAATTGTCGAGTTTCATATTCTTCTATGACAAAGTCTTTCATGAGTATTTCCAATTATGTCTTTGCTTACTTTCCCCATTCCACTGCCTTACACACATTTTCATAAAATTCCTAAAATACCTGTAATACCTCTCACAGGACCATCTGGTTACGTTTCTCGTCACATGCTCCCTTTGTTTGGTTATTACTCTTTCTAATTTCTGGTGACAAATCTGTTGGGCTAAAAGTTTTTGAGTAATTTTAAAAACAGCAACCTTTTTATACTCATATATACTGTCCAAATACTATCGCATTTTACTTCATCACTCTGCAACTGTTCCACTTGTTCTAAGAGAATCCCCATTTTTATGCAATACTTTAACCTTTCTCAGTCCATCTACATAACTCCTATTACTTCTTTCCATGTCTTTCTTATTTCTATCATACTATTTAAAGTCTATTTTCATTTTATCCCACTCACTACGTACCCTTCTGAAGTATCTTCTATTGTCTTCAATAAAGCCTAAATCATACTCACTACTCATTACTTAAATTCCTCTATTTTACCAAATAAAGTACCAGTGCCTCATTTTTACATCACTGCACTGCATCTTTATCATACTATTCAATAATGCATGGTCTGACAGTTATTGGATGTGTTTCAAAGCTTTTAATTAAATAAAGTTGCTCTTGTGAAATTCAATTGCTGCCCAAACTAACCCAGTAATTACATCTTGGGGAATACATAAATTCTGAGTTTCTGATACTAAATCCACATATTCCATACCAAAATATGCCTACAGCAATCTACCCTTTCTTGTTACAGTTTCACACTTATATCCCTCTGCCACATCTGTACAATTACAAATCAGGTTACAGTCCCACCTATAATATTCCTTGCTTAAATCTTATTTCTCGCCAAGTTCTCCAAAACTCCATATAGTAGCTACAATGTTATTTTAAGACCTCAGGACATAGAAAAGGGCATTATGAGCCCAACATTACTCCAACTTTTCATGAACAATTTATCACAAAAGAAAGAGTCAATGTGATTTCTAAACAGATTTAAACTCTCAGAACTATCTATTGGAAGACAGTTCTATAATCTAGCAACTCTAACAGTGCAAGAATATTGTCTTATGTACTACATTATATTTATCAATATTCATTAAAAAAATAATTTCCTGTGTTAAAATTATGACCAGTAAAATCCACAGTAGTACCCAATAAATGGGCTCTGAGCATTTATAGGCCCATATATCCACCATTATTAAACTATAACTAACTGGAGACTAAGCAACCTCAATCCACCACTGTAGGACAATCAGCAAAAGATGGCCAAATTTTAGTGCAATACTTCTGTACTCTCTCCAAATTGTTCTCTTTTTGGATTTGTGATCCAAATGCTAAGTTTCATACTCTACAATGAACCTGACCATACTCTTTCACAACCTCCCAACATCTTGAGTTAATAAACACAAGTATGTTTTTAATTACACAATAACTGTTTCTGACTACATCAGCGTTCAAATGAGTAGACACATTGAGGCTGTCATTAGTAGCTTTAGGTGGAATATAAATGAAGGCCAGTGCAATTCTTCTCCCTGAACAATAATCCATTGCTACTACAAATCTATCCTCTCTTCTATCACTAGTGGGGCCCCCTACAGCAGTTAGTGTTATTCTTCTGCTTTTCTTTTGCCACTGATATGTTGCTGAATATCTGCCCTGAAACTCCATTCCTTGTTAAATTCACATACCTTTACCTACACGTTTCCTGTAGCAGTGTTATTTACACCCTATGCTTATTAATATAATTCAGTACTTTTTGCTTTTAGTCTATACCTGGTAAGGCCATTTACATTCCATATTAATATAGACATATCAACCTTTCTGACAAAATGCTATTACTCCCACATATTACATGGTATTTACTTCAAAATACATGCCTTCATCTATAAGACATTAAACTAAGGACCTATCTGTCTCAGCTGGTGGTAGCTCAGATGGGTTTAAAAAATTCCATAGTAATTATCAGAATGAGTAGGGGAAGTTCATCACTGCCCTTTTGAACTTTCCCCTACTTAGTATGAATGCCACTTCAGGTTTCCATGAAAAGAAACCATCAGGAATAATCCAGTCAACAAAATGCAAATAAATAAAATAAATCTTGCAGCTTGTGTACATATTAATGGTCTCTATTCGATCCAAAATGGATTCCTGCATGTAAGGCATCTGCAAGGTCTCAAAATACCCAAACACTCCAAGAAAAAATGACCAGCAGGTAGTGGTAGCTGTAGAAATATATATTTTATATATTCAAGGCATCAGTATATAATATGAACAAACCGGTTTCGGCTTATACTTTTCTAAGCCTTCATAAGTGTAAAAGTACAAATAAAATCCAACATTTATATACTGTGTCAGACGTCTGAAGACGAATTAGAGGTGTTCATTTAGTCCTGGGGAAAAAATAAATTTTTTCTCTTTAGCATTATGTAGTCCATGCCATCCAGATTTATTATATTTAATTCCCAAAATTCTGTCAATGACAAAATTAAAGGATGCTGTTTTGAGGGATTCAGTATGTTTAAACAGAGCATTTGCTTTTCTTTTATTCTTAATGTCACTAAAGTGTTCTGATATTCTGTATTTCACTGCTCTTGATGTCTGTCCTACATAGAAAGCAGAGCACTTGCAGATGGCAAGATAAATAAACCAATCTGAGCTGCAGTTAGCAAAAAAGAGATATCAAATACTGCACTAGTATTTTTACTACTAAAACTTTTAGTTTGTAATACCCTACAACACTGTGTGCAGTGACCACATGGAAAACATCCTTTGGCAACTTGTCCCTCTATAGTGCTTTGTAACCTATCTTTTCGTTAATATTGCCTTGCTTATAATGATTAGAGAAGGATGCCAAATTTTTACCATTTCTAAAGGAAAATTGACATTAATCTCCCAATATTCCAGAGAGTTTATTGTCCACCCTAAGGATGTTCCAGTTATGTTGCACAATATCAATTAATGCCCCAGTATTTCTACCATAGGTTGTCACTAGCCTAAGTTTGCCTTTAGTTTTATCCTGCTTAGTTTGATATTATAGGAGTTTATTTCTATCCATTGCATTAACTATATTCCTGGCTTGTGTAATATAACCTGTTTTATAGCCCCTTTCTTTAAATCTTTTAGTCAAGTCATCTCTGAAATGCAAGTATGAATCATCCTCTGAGCATATACGTTTCACCCTCATATATTGAGATTTAGGAATACTTGTACACAAATGTGGAGGATGATAGCTGGAGGCATGGAGAAGGGAATTATCTTCAGGGAATTTACTGTATACTTCTGTTGTCAAGGTATTATCTGAAGCTTTAATTACCATCACATCCAAGAAAGTAATCCTTTCTTTGTCATGGTTCACCATAAATTCAGTCCCCCATTTGTTTTCATTCAGATATTCAACAAACTCTACCAGATGTCCCTCATCCGATCTCCATACCATCCAGCAATCATCTAAATATATTTTCCAAATGCCTATCTGTTCTATGTACAAGTTATGGGAGCTATCGTATATAATTTATTCCTCTATATATGCCATAAATATATCAGCATATATAGGGGCAAAAGAAGCACCCATAGCTGTATCTTTAATCTGTAGACAGCATGTGTTATGACAGAAAAAGTCATTTTTAGTTAGTACATGCTCAGTCAGACCAAGAAGAAGAGTATTAAAACCCGGTGGGTATAGCTCTGACCTATATAACCAGTATTCTAGTGCTTCAATGCCAGCCCAATGTGGAATATTAGTATATAGGGCTTTGACATCTAAGGTACAGAGTAACCATTCAGCTTCTAGTTGCATTTCAGAGATGACATGTAAGAATTCCGTAGTATCTTTCAGTCAAGCCCTCATCCATTTAAGTAAAGATTTAAAATATTTAGTTAAATATTGGGAAAGTGGCTCAGTCATAGATCCTCTCCTAGATACTATCAGTCTTCCAGGGGGGTTATACAGGTTTTTATGTATTTTTGGTAGAAAATATATATATTGACTACTGGGGTCCAAAATCGTAAGTTCATAGGTAGGTACTAGGCTATCTGCCTGAAGGCATTTATAAGCCTAGCCACAATGTGCTGGCTATCGCCGCCCCCTTAGATTAGTTCCCTGTGCCTCTGTCCAGCAGAGCCATTGAAGTGATCCCTGGGGTAAACGTTCTGTTTCCCACCTACTCATCAAGGTTTCTCTTGAAGAGGGTTAGCAAAGAAGCTCCGCCTAATGTAGATTGGAATCTTGTTCCAGAGAATGGGAAGTCTCTGGGACAGGAATCTATCCCTCCAGCACGTCCTATTTATTGTTATGGTGAGATTTAGGTCCCTGGAGTGTGTGGCTCGAGGGGATATGGTTTTCGTTAGGTGGAGCATGTCCATCAATTCTGGGTTGGACATGGCCTTGTGTGTCAGGCAGAGATCACCTCTGAGTAGGCTGCATGCAACAGAGTACAGCTGGAGTTTCTTCAGTCAAGCTGCATTAGGCATCTGCTTGAGGCCAGTGATCCTCTTGGTGAGGAACTTCTGTGGTCTTTCCAGTTGTTGCAGGTGTCTTGTAAGGTACATCCCAAATGGGGCATAGTACTCTATGTATGATGGGTCTGATGAGTGATGCGTAGAGGGGCCCAATGACCTCTTTCGATCTGGATGCAAACCCTTTTGTGATTAAGGTGGGCAACATAGAAGGATTTTCTAACCACTTTGGCAATGTGATTATCAAAGGAGAGGTTACTACTTGGGTCCCCAGATCTCTTATTACGTTTTCCGTATTTAGGGAGCTACCACCTATGTGGTAGTATGTGGGTACTTTGTTTTTTCCAAAGGGGATGACTATGCACTTTTTGGCATTTAGCTTGAGGCCATGGTTTTGACACCAGGTATCCGTCTCAGTGGGACCCTTTTGGAGGATGTCTGTGTCTGCCGGAGAGTCAATTATAGCCATTAGTTTGCAGTCATCTGCAAACTTGGTCAGCCATAATCCTCCTGTGCTTGCCCGTACCTCTGACAAGTATTTGCCAAACAGGAGGGGTCCTAGGACTGAGCCCTGGGGAATGCCACTTGCAACCCGTTTAGAGTCAGACCTAGCTCCGGCAACTCTTACCATGTAGGTTCTGTCTGTGAGTCAGCTGGCAACCCATCTCGTGACATAGGGGTTTATGTTCAGGCTGGTGAGCTTGTCTATAATAACTGAGTGGGGAATGGTGTCGAAGGCCTTTGCCAGGTCTAGCTAGGCTGTGTTGACCACCTTTCCCTCATCTATAGCCTTGGTAACTGTCTCAAAGAAGTCCACCAGGTTTAGGAGGCATGATCTGCCCTTAACAAAGCCGAACTGGGTAGGGTCCAGTGTTTGGAGGTTTCCAATGTCTCTGTTAATGAAATCCATGATGATGCGCTCCATAGCTTTGCAGACCAAGCTAGTCAGGCTTATAGGGTGATAGTCCCCGGGGTCTGTTGTGGCTCTACCTTTGTGGAGCGGAATAACCACTGCTATGCACCACTCTGTGGGCACATAGCCTGTGGTGAGGCTGAGTTTAAACAGTGTGTTTAGGTGAGGGGTTAGTGCATCTTTGAGCTAGTGCAGGATGCAGCCTGGGGCACCGTCCAGTCCCATTGATGCTGTGTTTTGGCTCTGGAGAGGGCTGTTTTAACCTGAATGTCTGTAATTTCAGGGGCACTACATTCTTCTGGTATAGTTATGGGCCCTTTTGGGGGTGAGAGGGGGGTGAAGTTTGCACTGAACCTGTCTGCCACGATGTTGGCTATATCGGTCGGGTCAGTGTATTTTGTGCCATTCTGCACTAACTCCGAGCAGATCTGAGAATTGCCACTTAGATTCTTGACATAGCTAAAGAATGCCTTGTGGTTATCTTTGGAGTCCATGGAAATTTTTCTTTCGAAGCTAGACTTGGATAATTTTATGGGGGAACGTAGTTTCTTGCTAATAGTGATCAGGGATGTCTAACCTTCTTGGGATTTTACTCTTTTCTGTACTAGTTTCCTCCTTCTGTTGTATAGCTTGTTTATAGCAGGGGTCCACCAGACTGGTTTCCTTTTATTGGAGGAGTGAGTCTTGGTTTTGTTTGTGATAGCACGATCCATGCATTCTTTTAGGTGCCTATAGAGTGCATTAGTAAAGGATTTTGCAGCTTGGACAGTGTTATGCTTTACCATGGGGGCTTTGAAACTTCCCACCTCGGTCTTAACTAATGTGAAGTTTGCTTTTGAAAGGTTTTTCACGGTGGTTTCTTTGACCAGGGGTGGTGGAGGAATGTGGACATCCAGAGTGATTACTTTATGGTCAGATCTAACCTGCGAGGGGTTGACCTCCAATGTGGAAATCCGGTTTCCCATGTTGGTGATGACCAGGTCCAATATGTTGTCACCTCTGATGGAGTGTTGACCAGTTGATCCAGGGCATTTGAGTTTATAAATTCTAGGAAATGTTGGGCAAGGGAGTTCGTACTTGAGTAGTTCTCCCAGTTAATGTTTGGGTAATTGAAATCACCCAATATCAGGGTGTTTGGTAGGACCTTTATGTTTCCCAGTGTTTCCAGGAATGTGGAGTGGGGGTCCTGGGACATGGTGGGTGATCTGTAGCAAGCTATAACTTGAATAGCAGTTTTGCCCATTGTTAGTTGCACATGGATGATCTCTGAAGCATTGTGCTCTGCCACTAACCTGGAGGTGTGGGAATCCTTGATGAATACGGATACTTCCATGCCTTTTGTATTTCGGTCTGGGTTTTGTGGCTGAAATGTATGGTATGAGTTGTAGTCTGGCAGTGCTGGAGTGCTCTCTGGAGCCTTAAACCAGATTTTTGTTACTGCACATATATCAATTTTCTCTATACTGAGGAGTGCCTCGAGTGCATGCATTTTGAGGTTTAGACTTCTGGCATTGAGCAGCATTACCCTCATTTTTTTTGTTACTTGTGTTATTTACGGTGGTGGGTTTGTCTTTTGAGCCTTGCCTAAAAAAGGCACTATAGGGGTGACAAGAGCCTCGGCCAGTATTCGAAAGCCTAAGGGTGACAGGTGCAAGCCATCTCTAGCAAAGCAGCGTGGCTTGTCGTGCATGCCATCCCAGGCTGACAGACACTGGATCCCCTTTGAATGACACCAGAAGCTTAGCCAATTGTTGAAATTGATAATTTTTTCTCTATACCGTGGTATCATTCTTGGTGAGGGCAGGATGTTACTCAGGGTCAGGGTCATACCGGCCTGGGCTACATGATCAGAGAGCTCCTTCATGTCTCTTTTCATGTAGTCCAGGGAGGTACAGCTCAGGTCATTCACACCAACATGGACAATGACAGAGTCATATTTGTACTTGTTCTGGAGTGACCAGAGTGCCTGTGTTATGTCGTGGATCCTGGCGCCTGACAGGCAACTGACAGTAACCTTCTCCTTGTTCAGCCTAGTGAGTGGGACGTCAGTGTGCCTGACTATAGAGTCACTTATTACTAGTGTGTTGGGTATGTTATTTTGCCTTAAGGGCTATGATTATGTGGCACACTGGTTTTGTGAAGTATGTGTTTCATGGTTTGTGTTGGAGGGTAGAGGTTGCTTGGATGTCTGCTTTGGAGGTCTCTGTTGCTTTTGCAGATTTTTATTTAGAGCCTCAGAGTATGTTTTTGTGTATTTGTGTGTGTTTTTTGCCAGTGCTGGTTTCATAGGTCTGTGTGAGACTGGTGGTGTGATGCAAGTAATTCCCTTCTCCTCTTGACTGCCTGGTCCAGTCTTGGGTTGAGAGAGCTTAGTCTCCAGTTTGGCTGTATAACTGCATCTCTTGCATGTATTAGTGTTTGATGGAAGAAGGAGAGGGCTGTCTGTGTACATGAGACAATTGTAACATTGCCTCAAAATGCCCAGATTCACCAGTTGGACTGGAGAGTACACCTGAAACTGCCCTTTGGATATGCCTGTTAAGTTCGAATAGAGAGCCTTGCCCTTCTCTACGGTATAGGGGGGGTTCTAGTGCTAAGGTTTATTAGTGCTTGCTATGAGTTTTGGGCAAGTGCTGGGATGAGAAGTGAATGATTTGAGTGCTTAAGTTGAAAGTTTGTCTACTTCCAAGGGAAAAATTGAAGAGTACACTTTGTGGAGCCGGGAATAGTTATACCCTAGCTAACTAGCGCTGCCTGGCGTGCAAAACCGCGCAAATGTGGGTTTTATTGCACGGAAATGAAAGAGAGAGAAATTATCCCAAAATGGTCAATAAACGTTTTATATACTAATATTCCACATTGGGGTGGCATTGAAGCACTAGATTACTGGTTATATAGTTCAGAGCTATACCCATCGGGTTTTAATACCATTCTTCTTGGTCTGACTGAACATGTACTAACTAAAAATGTCTTTCTATCATAACAAACGCTAAAGGTACAGCGATGTGTGCTTCTTTTACCCCTATATATGCTGATATATTTATGGCATATATAGAAGAACAAATTATATACGATAGCTCCCGTAACTTGTACATAGAACAGATAAGACATTTGGCAAAGATATTTAGATGACTACTGGATGGTATGGAGATCAGATGAGGGACATCTGGTAGAGTTCATTGAATATTTGAATGAAAACAAATGGGGGACTGAATTTATGGTGAACCATGACAAAGAAAGAATTACTTTCTTGGATGTGATGGTAATCAAAGCTTCAGATAATACCTTGACAACTGAAGTATACCATAAATTCCCTGAATATAATCCTCTTCTCCATGCCTCCAGCTATCATCCCCCATATATATGTAAAAATATTCCTAAATCTCAATATATGAGGGTGAAATGTATATGCTCAGAGGATGATTCATACTTGCATTTCAGAGATGACGTGACTAAAAGATTTAAAGAAATGGGGCTATAAAACAGGTTATATTACACAAGCCAGAAATATGGTTAATGCAATGGATAGAAATAAACTCCTACAATATCAAACTAAGCAGGATAAAACTAAAGGCAAACTTAAGACTAATGACAACTTATGGCAGAAATACTGGGGCACTAATTGATAGTGTGCAATGTAACTGGAACATCCTTAGGGCGAAATATAAACTCTCTGGAATATTGGGAGATGAATGCCAATTTTCCTTTAGAAATGGTAAAAATCTGGCGTCCTTCTTTGATCATAAGCAAGGACGATATAAACCAAAAGATAAGTTACAAAGCACTATAGAGGGACAAGTTGCCAAAGGATGTTTTCCAAGTGGTGACTGCACACAATGTTGTAGGGTATTACAAACAAGGTTTTAGTAGTAAAAACACTAGTGCAGTATTTGATATCCCTTTTTTGCTAACTGCAGCTCAGATTGGGTTATCTTGCCATCTGCACGTGCTCTGATTTCTATGTAGGACAAACATCAAGAGCAGTGAAATACAGAATATCAGAACACTTTAGTGAAATTAAGAATAAAAGAAACACAAATGCTCTGTTTATACATACTGAATCCCACAAAACAGCATCCTTTCATTTTGTTATCATTGACAGAATTTTGAGAATTAAATATAATAAATCTGGATGGCATGGACTACTTAGTGCTAAAGAGAAAAATGGATTATTAAACTGGGAGGCCTTTTTGCCCCAGGACTAAATGAACACCTCTAATTGGTCTTCAGGCTTCAGACATAGTATACAAATGTTTACACTGATGAAGGCTTAGAGAAGTACAAGCCGAAACCGGTTGGTTCATATTATATACTGATGCCTTGAATATATAAAATATATATTTCTATAGCTACCACTATCTGCTGGTCATTTTTTTCTTGGAATCTCTATTCGATATCACGTGACATTTTCCCAGATGTTTAGCTTTAATAAAACACTAAGAACAAAAAACTAAATGCATTTTCAAAGATACTCAATTCCCTTTTAACTTGTAGCAAATGCATAACACTATACACTCTTTTTGAAAAGGAAATTACCTCTCAAAATGCAGGATCAGTACTTATTTACCTTTTATAAAACTCAGGTTAATCATGTTACCATGCATGGCCCCACTTAAGAGTATATGTTCTTAGCTTAACTTTTTTCCAGATATGAAAAAACTTGCATGCTTTCACTAGAAATTAACTGCTAGTCACAGGAAAAAGTACCCGGCTAACCTTAACTAAATAAATTTTGCACTGCTTTATGCAATGTATTACAGTTAGATACTGGGGAGGCAAATGTCAGTATAACAATTCACTTAGTATAGTTTCAAACATTGTTTCTTACTCTGATTTTTATTTTAAATGAATTGTTTGCCAATACCCCTTTAAAAGTTAATTGCACTGTATCTTGCAGATCTACAGAAAAGGTAATTCAGAAATTACAGCTGTGTGAGGTCTTAACATAACAGTATAACTTCTCACTGTTGCAATACTCTTTACAGATGGAATATCCAACTGATGGGCAGCTCAATGTCCAGCCAACATAGCAAAGTCTTATATAACTCCATGCACTGTAAGTCAGATGTATGTTTTCCATCCAAGGCATAAGGGACATAAGTGATGTACGAGTGTCTAATCCCAGAAGTGAACTGCCACAGAAGAACCACAGCAACCCAAGAGGAAATGGGCTGACCATGTGCATTCAGCAAAGGAAGAAAGAAAAAAGACCTCATGGCCAGAAGAAAGGCAACAGAAAAGAAAACAGGGGGAAGGAGGGATGGACAGAATACTGCAATAGTGAGAGGCAGGGACATCTTATACAACTGTACTATGCTCTTCTTTATCACTGTTGCAGTGTTCTTTATAGGTGAGAAAGTTCAAAAGCTATGGGAAAGGATGGGAGGAGGAAGACACAGAAGAGCCTTCCAAAAGACCATGCAAGATGGCCCGAGTAAAACCCACTTTGGATCTAGAAATGAAATCCAAATAGTGTTCTCAACTTACATAAAAGCTATACTGTAATACTAAGACAAATCAGAGAGCTCTCATCCACAATCACAGAAGTCCCAGATATAAATTAATCAGATCTTAACACTAGCAGAACATTACTTAAAACCTTATCTTACAATAAAAGATGCCATCTAACATCTAAATTAATTATTTCCATTAAATATCAATCGTCTCGCTTATACACGTACTGGAATGAAATGAATAAGAAATTTATGGATGTAAATGCTACTACTAAAAAGCGTTTCCCTAACAACTAAATAAATGAATAAAATAAAATAAAGGGTCAAGCTTGAAGCACCAGTATTCCCTATTGAGCAGATTCTGATGAAGTCTACGGTGTAGTAGACAAAAACGCTAAATCTTGGAGAATAAAAGGTGTTTTACGTTTTTGGTCTGGATTTATCTTGGACATTTTCTGCTGAATAGGGGAATACTGGTGTTTCTAGTGTGACCCTTTATTTTATTAATTTATAGATGTGCTGAAGTCTCAAGCTACTGAATCTACTCTTAAGCTGACTCCATTTAAAAATCTCATTTATGTACAATTAAGGATTAATAATAATAATGGGTACTACACTCCAGTTATACTTAATAGTTTCAATCTCAAAATCTCTTTTCATTGCCCATGCTGCTCATTTCCTAAATCTGGGTTACTGCATATTTTATGGAACTGTAAGTGCACGCACAAACGTTGGTGTTCCCTTCAGGTAAGATTAAAATAAATGGGCTACGAAAAATCATTATCTTGGGAGTTTGCTCTTCTTAATATCACTTCTCAAAAACTACCAAAGCAAAAACTACATATCTTAACTCTTTTTGTGTTAGTCAAACTTTGTTATCCAGAATTGGTTGGACTGCTCTAAACTTTCTTGGAAAGAGATCAAAACTATGGCAATCAAATATGTATCCTCACATAAACTTATAACAAATAATATGAATAAGCGCTCATATTATCAGAAATATTGGAACCTTCTCCTTGAACATATATTACAAGAATAAACTAGGCTGAAAACATATTTTGCCCCAACAAGTTATAAGTAGTTAAATTAAATTAAATCTTCTATGGTGTTATGTGGATGTGTGTGTCAATTCTGAATTACTTCATTTTTGTGATTTAGTAATACAGTTATGTTTATACCAACTGCTTTTGTAGCACTTGGTGTATATAATTTATACAGTTTTGTTAGAGTGCTTGTTCTATCTGCTTACTTTATGGTTGCTGTAGATTCTCAATGATTTTGTTTTATATTGCTTTTATAAATACTGTAATCTTTATTGGTCAAATTCATATGTATAAAGTGTGGAGAAAAATAAAACATTTTTTGAAAAAAAAGAAAAAGAAATCCAAATCCAACTTGTAATGTTTAGTAAAGGTAAGTACAGAAGGACAAGGAGCAACTTCTAAAATGAAATGGATCTAGTAACCAGGCCCTTGAAAAAAAGCACCAGAAGAGGCCAGTCATGGTAGAATGAGCATGCAAAGAAGAAAGCTGCTTACCATGAAAAAATTAGCAAAAAGAAATGACATTAGAAATCCAGGAGGAGGAGATTTGCTTACACACAGCCAAACCCAATTTTGTGGCATGAAAGGAAACAGAAAGCTGCACAGTTTTACTGACATCTTTGGTTTTGTCTAGGTAATATCGGAGCTGTCCATGAAAATCCAAGGTCTGAAGAATTCTCTCACTATAATTCGGTGGAATGGGGGGGGGGGTTAAATGGTTTGATTCAAGGACAAAACATTAACCATCTTGAGTATGAAGGAAGACTTAGTATGAAGAGACACCCATCCTTATGAAAAAAAAACAAAAAATGTGGAACTACCATGAGTACCTGCAGTACAGAGACCCCACTTTGGCAGAAGTAACAGCTGCTAATAGTACAGTTTTCCAAGTGCAGTGTTGCAAAAAAGAGGAAACTACAGGTTCAAAATGAGATAATAGTCAATTTCTCAAGAAGAAAATTAAGGTCACAAGAAAGAATAGCTTTTCTTGGAGGCCTAAAATGAAGGATGCCATTCAATAACTGTTTGACTTCAAAACTAAAAGCCAGTGGTGGATTCAGAGGCAGACACAGAGAAATGTTTGACAAATGAGCTTTAACAGATGAATGTGCTAGGCCAGAAGTGAGCAACTCACAAACATAATACAGAACCACAGAAAAAGGGTACAGGTTATGCTTGAGACACCAAATAGAAAATATCTTCCACTAGGCCACATGGGACTTTCTAGATGTGGGTTTCCTGGCCACCTGCAAAACAATGCATGACCTCAGAAAATTGTTGTCTAAAAGAAATAAAAACCCTATCACTCAAAGAGTCAAATGAAGGCTGAGGGTCAACAAAAGATCCCTTGTCCTATATGTGTAGATGGATATTCTGATGATTTCCCCTGGCCAATATGTGTTGAGGCATATTGTGATGACTGCCCCTGGCCAGCTGGAAGACAATGGGGAATCAATGCTCTGGGCCAAAAAAAAGCAGTCACCAGCAAGATTCTGGGTGTGTCCCACATGATCTTGTGAAGGAGTTTTTGCAAAAGAGGATGAGGGAGATTAGCACACAGAAAAATCCCCTACTAGGAAAAAGACATGGCATCTACTTTCCTACTACCTGAAGGGTCAGGTCGTGGCAGACTGCAAAATCCCAAGCCTGTAGAGCCAGCCTGCATAGAATGTAGGGCTTTGTGCCCCCTTGCGTTCAGAGAGCCATAATTGGTGCTCTCATCTATTTGATGTTGATACGATCTGTTAGATGCAGAGGAGACAACCCCCCCCCTGGACCTTAACATGGACATGCCATTTCTTTTTGCCAATTTTTTTTCCCTTGGAAAAAAAAATCGCTGTTCTGACAGTTCGAAATTGTAAGCTTTCACTTATACAGGGTTGATTAATCACCGTTCGCTTTTTTAAGTGTTCGGTGACCTAATATAGACCCCTCTGTACACCTAATTAATCCCTATCGGCAGAATCTCCTTTCTCCGTTTCCTTGTTGGCTTAGTTATTGGAATACTTTGTTACTTTATGAATATAATATTCTGCATGGTTATTCTCATTAAGGATCTGCATCCAAAATTCCAGTCTCTCTGAGCTTCCCCCAATTCATCATTATCCCTTTCCACTTTGAATTACAGCTTTCTGCTTGTTTATGTATAGCAGCCTTAACTGTGTAGCTCTGAAATACCTCTTCAAATCAAGTAATCCCAAACCACCTTGTTCTATTGGAAGGATTGACTTATCCCACTAGACTCTTGCCCTGCTCCCCTCACAGATAAAATCCTTCAACTACTTATAAATTGCTATCCACAACTTCTCTTCTGGTTGAAAAAATATGCTTGACCTGTGTATAAAACTAAAGGGACAAACATTTTCACTGCTTTTATCTTGCTGTCCATATCCATAAAACAGAGACTCCAGTTTCTCAGTTTTTGTATTATGTTTTGTTTGGTCTCTTCACACACTTCCTTAGCTGCTGTAACAGAATAAAGTTTAATCTGTACTCCTAGGTACTTCATTTTATCATGTCCCCATAAATATAAGTACTGCTAAACCAATTCTAGTGTTGGCATATAGTTTACAGTCATCACATTTGTTTTACCATCATTAATTTTGTATCATGAAAAGACTTGAAACTGTATCAGAATGTTCCACAACACTAAATTATCCTTTTCTGGCTTTATCAGATACAAAATACCATCTGCAAATAAAGACAACTGTTCTTAAATACCATACCAATTACACCACTGAATTTCTGAGTCCCTTATTTTCTTTGCCAATGGTTTTAAAAGTGGAAAGAGGACACTCCTGCTTGGTTCCACTGTTCAAACACTCATCAAAGTGAAACCCTCCTTCTTTGATTTTTGCCTCTGATCCATCATAGATCCACCAAATTAAAACACCAAAGAAGAACACAAGACCAGTCACTCATACCTCTAAAGAAATTTTTAAACACCAGAGAAGGGCTTTTGTCTTTACATAAAAGATTTCAGATAAAAGCCATTTTAAACTGCACCATTTGTATAACTTTTTAAAATCACATGACTGCCAAGCCCTCAAAGAAACCTTTCAAACATTTAAAGAGCCATTATGCATACTGACGTCCCCAAAAATAAAATGAATGCATACAAAAAAAATGAATACACTCTTTTTAAAAAACAAACTGCATGTTGTACCACATAAAACATTTAGAAATATATCTATTCTTTTAAAGCAATGTGCAGACCTATATTAAATAAGCTTTTTATTTTAGTATACAGCTCAGCAAGCTCCTGCCTGGTGCCCTGTAGAATTCTTCAGCAGCACAGAGACAAGAGAGAGACTTTGGAGTGGTTAAGTATCATTTTCTGCATTTTCTTGCTGCCTTTAGCTAATTTCGCCTAAAATGCTGATTTTCTAGAGTTTCTGTGATTTAAAAAGCTTATTTCAGCTACATCTTGTACTTATTTTTACTGCCTACACTTTAACAAAGTTGTTTTTGTTTAAATTACCTGTTTAACTGTTGCAGGCTACACACTCAAGTGTGATAGCCATTTCTGTGCATTTAAAGTGTTGTTTTGATTTTTTTTTTCAGAAAATAAAGCAGATACAAACAAAATACTTGTTTTCCCGCCTTCCTAAGCTAGTATAGTCCAGTTTTCAGGTTAGTGCTGAATTCAGGGCTGTATTACACGTTTCTGTGTTTGCCCATACCTTACTTAGATAGATGGAAGTTTCTCTGTTCACTGTGAGAGAGGTAGCTTTGAGCAGCCTATCTGTCCCTGGAGGAGTGGTTTCAGCCCAGAAATTAGTAGTTTATTGGCCATTTTGGGCTAATTTCTCTCTCTTTCATTTCCCTACTATAAAACCCACATTTGCACTGTTTCGCGCGCCGGATAGCTAGGGTATAACTATTCCCGGCTCCATAAAGTGTACTCTTCAATTTTTTTCCTTGGAACTAGACAAACTTTCAACTTAAGCACTCAAACCATTCACTTCTCATACCGGCACTTGCTCCAAACTCATAGCAAGCACTAATAAGCCTTAGCACTAGACCGCCCTATACTGTAGAGAAGGACAAGGCTCTCTATTCACCCTTACCAGCCAATCAGTAAAACAGTTCACTGTACCTACTCAGGCATGTCCAAAGGGCAGTTTCAGGTGTACTCTCCGGTCCAACTGGGTATTTTGAGGCAATGTTACAATTGCCTCATGTACACAGACAACCCTCTCCTCCTTCCACCAAATACTAATACATGCGAAAGATGCAATTATACAGCCAAACTGGAGGCTAAGCTCTCTCAACCCAAGACCGGACGAGGCAGTCAAGAGGAGAATGGAATTACTTGCATCATACCACCAGTCTCACATAGACCTATGAAACCAGCACCGGCAAAAAACAGACATAAATACACAAAAACATACTCGGAAGCTCTAAATAAAAATCTGCAGAAGCAACAGAGACCTCCAAAGCAGACATCCAAGCAACCTCCAACCCTCAACACAAACCATGAAACACATACTTCACAAAACCAGTGTGCCACACAATCACAGCCCTTAAGGCAAAATGACATACCCAACACACTAGTAATAAGTGACTCTATAGTCAGGCACACTGACGTCCCACTCACTAGGCTGAACAAGGAGAAGATTACTGTTAGCTGCCTGTCAGGTGCCAGGATCCGCCACATAATACAAGCACTCAGGTCACACCATAACAAGTAAAAATATGACTCTGTCATTGTCCATGTTGGTGTGAATGACCTGAGCTGTACCTCCCTGGACTATATGAAAAGAGACATGGAGGAGCTCTCTGGTCACGTAGCCCAGGCCGGAATGACCCTAACTCTGAGTAGAATCCTGCCCTCAACAAGAATGATACCACGGTATAGGGAAAAAATTATCAATTTCAACACCTGGCTAAGCTTCTGGTGTCATTCAAAGGGGATCCAGTGTCCGTCAGCCTGGGGATGACATGCTCGACAAGCCACGCTGCTTTGCTAGAGATGGCTTGCACCTGTCACCCTTAGGCTTTCAAATACTGGCCAAGGCTCTTGCCACCCCCATAGTGCCTTTTTTAGGCAAGGCTCAAAAGGCAAACCCACTGCCGTAAATAGCACAAGTAACAAAAAACTGAGGATAATGCTGCTCAATGCCAGAAGTCTAAACCTCAAAATGCATGCATTCGAGGCACTCCTCAGTATGGAGAAAATCGATATATGTGCAGTAACAGAAACCTGGTTTAAGGCTCCAGAGAGCACCAGAGCACTACCAGGCTACAACTCATACCATACACTTCGGCCACAAGACCTGGACCAAAATACAAAAGGCGGGGCCGTATCCATATTCATCAAGGATACCCACACCTCCAGGTTAGTGGCACAGCACGACGCTTCAGAGATCATCCACATGCAACTAACAACGGGCAAAACTGCTATTCAAATTATAGCTTGCTACAGATCACCCACCATGTCTCAGGACCCCCAATCCGCATTCCTGGAAACATTGGGAAACAAAGGTCCTATCAAACACCCTGGTATTGGGTGATTTCAATTACCTAAACATTAACTGGGAGAACTGCTCAAGTACATACTCCCTTGCCCAACATTTATTAGAATTTATAAACTCAAACACCCTGGATTCAACTGGTCAACACCCTCACCAGAGGTGACAATATATTGGACCTGGTCATCATCAACATGGGCGACCAGTGTATCAACACCATAGGTCAACCCCTCGCTGGTTAGATCTGACCATAAACTAATCAATCTGGATATCCACATTCTGCCACCAACCCCGGTCAAAGAAACCACTGTGAAAAACTTTTCAAAAGCAAACTTCACGTTACTTAAGACCGAGGTGGGAAGTTTCAAAGCCCCTGTGCTAAAGGATAACGCTGTCCAAGCTGCAAAATCCTTTACTAATGCACTCTACGGGCACCTACAAGAATGCATGGATCTTGCAATCCCAAACAAAACTAAGACTCATTCCTCCAAGAAAAGGAAACCAGTCTGGTGGACCCCTGCCATAAACAAGCTATACAATAGAAGGAGGAAACTAGTACAGAAAAGAATAAACTCTCAAGAAGGGAAGACATCCCTGATCAGGATTAGCAAGAAACTATGTTCCCTCATAAAATCATCCAAGGCTAGCTTCGAAAGAAAAATTGCCATGGACTCCAAAGATAACCACAAGGCATTCTTTAGCTATGTCAAGCTATGTGGCAAATCTCAGATCTGCTCGGAGTTAGTGCAGAATAACACAAAATGCAATGAACCAACCGATATAGCCAACATCCTGGCAGACAAGTTCAGTGCAAGCTTTACCCCTCTCTCTCCCCCAAAACGGCCCATAACTATACCAGAAGAATGTAGTGCCCCTGAAATCACAGACACTCAGGTTAAAACAGCCCTCTCCAAAGCCAAAAACACAGCATCAATGGGACTGGACGGTGTCCCAGGCTGCGTCCTACATGAGCTCAAAGATGAACTAAGCCCTCACCTAAACACACTGTTTAAATTCAGCCTCTCCACAGGCTATGTACCCACACAGTGGTTCACAGCAATGGTTATTCCACTCCACAAAGGTGGAGCCACAACGGACCCCGGGAACTAACGCCCTATAAGCCTGACTAGCTTGGTCTGCAAAGCTATGGAGCACATCATCGTGGATCTCATTAACAGAGACATTGGAAACCTCCAAACACCGGACCCTACCCAATTCAGCTATTTTAAGGGCAGATCATGCCTCCTAAACCTGGTGGACTTCTTTGAGACAGTTACCAAGGCTATAGACGAGGGAAAGGTGGTCCACACAGCTTACCTAAACCTCACAAAGGCCTTCGACACCATTCCCCACACAGGTATTATAAATAAGCTCACTAGCCTGAACATAAACCCCCTACGTCAGGAGATGGGTTGCCAACTGACTCAGACAGAACCCACATGGTAAGAGTTGAGAGAGCTAGGTCCGACTCTAAACTGGTTACAAGTGGTGTTCCCCAGGGCTCAGTCCTAGGACCCCTCCTGTTTGGCATATACTTCTCAGAGATACAGGCAAGCACAGGAGAACTATGACTGACCAAGTTCGCAGACAACTGCAAACTAGGGGCTATAACTGACTCTCCGGCTGACACAGACATCCTCCAAAAGGATCTCACGGAGACAGATACCTGGTGTCAAAACCATGGCCTCAAGCTAAATGCCAAAAAGTGCATAGTCATCCCCTATGGAAAAAACAAAGCATCCACAAGCTACTACATAGGTGTTAGCCCTCTAAATACGGAAAACGTAATAAGGGATTGGGGACCCCAAGTAGATAGTAACCTCTCCTTTGATAATCACACTGCCAAAGTGGTTAGAAAATCTTTCTATGTGGCCCACCTAATCATAAAAGGGTTTGCATCCAGATCGAAAGAGGTCATTGGGCCCCTCTATGCATCACTCATCAGACCCATCATAGAGTACAATGCTCAATTTGGGATGTACCTTACAAGACACCTGCAACAACTGGAAAGACCACAGAAGTACCTCACCAAGACGATCACTGGCTTCAAGCAGATGCCCTATGCAGCTCGACTGAAGAAACTCCAGCTGTACTCGGTTGCATACTGCCTGCTCGGAGGTGATCTCTGCCTGACATACAAGGCCATGTCCAACCCAGAATTGATGGACATGCTCCACCTAAAGAAAACCATATCTCCTCAAGCCACATGCTCCAGGGATCTAAACCTCACCACAACAATAAATAGGATGTGCTGGAGGGATATTCATGTCCCAGACACTTCCCATGCTCTGGAACAGGATTCCAATCTACATTAGGCAGAGCTCCTCGCTAACCCTCTTCAAGAGAAATCTTGACGAGTGGATGGGAAACAGAAAGTTTACCCTAGGGATCACTTCAATGGCTCTGCTGGACAGAGGCACAGGGAACTAATCTAAGGGGGCGGCGAAAGCAAAGACATTCCGGCTAGGCTTATAAATGCCTTAGGGCAGATAGCCTAGTACCTACCTATGAACCTAATAGGCAGGAAATGGATGATAATTCATTTAACCCTGGACAGCTTCCAGCATTCAAGTGAAGCTGCCAGTACACTCTTTTCTCCAAAATGTATGTCCATGGTCCCCCCTCTTATACTGGGTATCACTTTTTTCCAGTACTCTGAATGTAAACTCTTGTCCCAGATTTCCATGCACACGTTGAACTAGAATGTTTGTAACTTTTTTCTTCTTATTTCATAGCTATGCTCATATATCCTTTACTTTAACTTCCTCTCCATCTTACCTATATAAAATCCGGGGCATGTTTGGCAGAGAGCTACATAAGCAATCCCCGAAGTATCACATTTAAACTTCCCCTGTACTTTAAAACATTGCCCATTAATCTCAAAGCTCTCACCTATATTTATACATTTACAATAGCTGCAACATCCGCATTTGCTCATCCTAGGATTTTCAGTTCTGATGTTATTCTTCACTGCCTCAAAAATATTCTTCATACTTGTACCTTTTCTATATACTATTTTTGTTCCACCCCCACCTTCTCCTTAACCATTTTCATCACTGTTCTATTAATGTTGTCAAATGTTTGCCTCCACTCCAGAAAACCACAATGATCCATATCTATCAATTTTGACATCACCCTTGCCATTTTCTTTTAGTCATTACAGACTAACACTTTACAATCATGGCTTAAGATTGAAATGAACTTACAAGAACCTGGATCTGATGGGTCATTACAGACTTTAGGTATTATAGCCACCACAGCTTGTTTTCACCATGATGTTGCTGTTTCCCCCTTCTTTCAAAATACTGTTAAACAAAACCTTTCAGATCTTTATCAGTTTCTTCCCTCTTCTCAGCTTCAAACATCCACCAGAATATCATCTGTTCTTGGAGACCTTGTTGCAGACTGATCATCCCATTTTTCTCTCATCTCCTTCTATCTTAAATGTTAGTTGTTGAGCCTCATCTACAACTAACCATGACATATTTAAGTGTCCTAACATATTTCCATTCGTGCTTTTTCTTGATTTCCCCACTTCTCTGTTTTATACAAATTTTCCGAAATATCTCTAATACCGCTGCAGAATCTCTGTTTTTCCCCAGTTGTTAGAGGCTCACTAAGTTTGGCAACAACCCTTTCTACTTTCTATTGCCTAAGTCTTTGTACCAAAAGTTTTTTGTTCTCTAGAACTATCATCATAAAACAGTGCTCAACAACATTCTTTCCAAACTCGTGCATATTATCCGAGTACTCCCTTATTTTCTCTTTAGCACTCTGCAACTGCACCTATTCTTGTTCTGTGGGATTCACATTATTCTATAATACTTCAACCTTTGTCAGACCCTCTAAATAATTCTTGTTACTTCTTAAGCATATCTCTTTTTCTTTTATTTCTAAACTCTACTTTGATTTTATCCCACTCACTAGCTACAACTTCTGGAGCACCTTCTATCTTTTCTAATAATTCCTGAATAATGTCCACTTTCCATTCCTTAAATTCCTCTCTTTTAACATGTCGGCAGGGAGGCTTCTGCATCTTTTACTTCATTACCCTGCATTATTGTAGTAATCATTGGTGCATTATCTGAAAATGGTGTTGGATATGTGTCAATGTTGTCAAATAAATGGACAAGTTCCTGTGAAATATAATTTGTCTAGTCTACTGAAATATAATTTGTCTAATCTAGCCCAGTTATTTGTTCCTTAGAGAATAATATGTAACTTCTCTCAGAGTTCTAAGTTCATTCACATTTTCCATACCAAATATTTTCATAAATTTATTTAGAAATCTCCCCTCTTTTGTTATTTTTCCTTCTAGGCTCCATGGATGCATTCTCATTGTTGCAAATCAAATTCCAGTCCCCACATACAAGTAATATTCCCTGCTGAAAGCAGATTACTTCTTCAAAAATGTTTAAAGCTCCATAAAAGCAGTTTTAGGTGGAATATAAATGCATGTCAATGTAATCCCTTGCCAGTAGCTCCTTACTACCACAAATCTGCCATTATTATCTTTTTCTCCTCCTCTACCACCACTGGGAGCTTCTCTAGCAATTAATATAAATACTACTCTTTTCCGTTGTCTCTGATATTCTGCTGAATATTCATCCTGAAATCCTTTTCCTTTACCAAATTCACATGCTTAGTTCTTTCCATATGCGTCTTCTGTAGCACTGCTATTTGCACTCTATATGTCTTAATATAATTATTCTTTCCTTTTTGTCTATACCTGCGAAACCATACACAGTCCAAGATAATATAGAAAGTGTTGCCATTATGATAAGAAGTCATTTACTACTACCTATTATATATGACAATATTTTTAAATGCTTACTTCCAGCTTTTGTTACACATACACCCACTAATGTTTGGCAGATTAATCAATTACACAACATTGCAACATACATCACATTTCCAAGACTTTTTGTTTTAATGCAAATTCTCAAAAACAACCCCAGAGAACACTCTCATAAACTGTTAATACAAACACACAAAAGTATGTACATCTTCAAATAATGAAGTTTAATCCTTCTAACAGTAACAATTGTCCCAAATAAACAGCTACAAACACAGGCCTTAACTAACCTAAAGATGAGGTTATCAGTGCTACGATGCACGTTACTGTCTATGATTCTACTTACAGTAATTGACTTTTTTTTCTTTATTCCCCTCCCAGATGTGAAAAAACAATTGGATGCTTTCAGGAAACATTAACTTTTAGCATTGAAGAAACTGTGCTTTGGCATTTCTTTTTTACTGTCTTACAATTAGCTTGCCTCCATGGAAACATAAGACAAAAATGTAGCTCTCAGTTGCAAGTTTCTAAAGACAAGGTGAAACATTTATAGCTAAAAGAAAAGTTTTCATTATATTTAGTGCTCTCATATTTACTTGTTTTCACTTAAAACTTATTAGATTAAGCCAAGGGTTATAATACAGACATTTAACTATGAAAAGTAAAAGAAAACACATCAGCTCTCCATATATTATGATCTGTGTAATTTTGCACACAACCCCCCACCTCAACAACTCCAGATTACAGGTCAACTTAAACATGCTTTTGTCTAGCCTTTTTTTTTTTTTTTTTACATTGTGATGCCTACTTTTCTTAATACTAAAAAAGAAAGAAAAAATGCATCTGTTTACTTTATTATCTTTATCACATACATCAGCTAAAAATGCTTAACTTTAAAGCATGCAATTTATATCACTGAAAGTTTCATAAGAATACTGTTAAGAACAGAAATTGTTTTACTTAGTTAAGTTACCTTTTTCCTTCCTATATCCCTTCCCCTCAGTGTCCTTCCAAACATTAATAACATGAAGTGAGTCAAGTGCCTTTCAGTTCCACACAAGTTTAACTAAGTCAACAAAAGTTCCCATTTTCCACTTGTTCTTGCATAACTATATTTCACAAGAACAACTATTGCTTTGCAGTCTCAAATTTATTCACTACTTTCTGTATTGCTGGTCTGTTCCTGTTCATCTCCATCTCCCAAATCCAGACGCCGATTCATTTCCAAGGTACTCCTGATTCAGCTAGAAAATTCCTGTGCTTTTCTCTGCAAGTACTTTCCTTTGTAATACTAGAGATGGTTTTACTGGCAAAGTCTTGCCATGTGCTTTATTATCAGCAGAAGAATAAGAAGCATAGTCCCCTTCTGCTTGGTGGTTCACTTTTTTGCTGGGCAAACTTTTGTATTTCCTCCTTAGCCTGGTGTGCATCAAAAATTACTGATCCTTGAGGAAAAAATATTCTGAAGACAGCTTGATATAGTAGCTTGAATTGCACACCTGCCTCTTGACATTCCCTGATTACTGGAATACATCTGTTCATTTTCTGATTGGTTGTACAGTGAATAATCATTTTCCACAAGCACTCTACTGTTTCCAACTTTTAATACTTTGCCCTTTTGCCAGGACTAACTCTTTCTACTGGAAAGGGTGACATTCTTTACTAATACAGGTTTTGGCTGCTTTCTCATGGCCAGATTTGGAGTATACACATGTGCCCTTTCAATTAATAGCTCCTGCGGTGGAATACCAGTCCCATTGCTGGTGTGTGCCTTTATAAAATTAATACAGTCTGCTCCTTCTAGTTTCTCTGGTGCAGCAGAAAATCTCAGTTTTTTCTATGACCTCTGTCCTCTAATTCTACCATTTTTTGAAAGCATCTCTTCTTGAGCAGTCTCATATTTAGCCAGACTTTTCTTCATTTCAACCTCTAAGGTTTGCAGTTTTATCAGCTCATCTGCATATCTGTTTAAAGCTTGTTCCATTTTTCCAGCCTTTTGTTATTTTTGTTGATATACTCCTTCAGACTCATTTATTTTAACCAGCTTTGAGCCATTTGACTTATTTTCCTATAGATAACTGGAAGCCAAGTCTTGCACCAAAGCTGGAGCTTGAACAGCTTTTTGTTGTACAGCTGCAGGATTCTTCACAGACTGTATTTTCTCTTCACCTTTTCAAGCTGATTTTCTTTCAGGCTCTATAAGCTTCTTCTTTGCTGTCATCCAGCAAGTGTATTTACTAGTCGGTAAAAGTGACATAATACCTGGGCCTTCTCTCTCAGTTTCTTTTTTCACACTGGGACAGTTGAAGTTAAGCTGCTGCTAAGTATGCAGCCATCTTGGAAAGTCCAATACAGACTTTTTGAGGTTGAAGGTGAACCCTGCATTTTGCAGAAGCAGCACTGTAAGTTTATCCAGAAAAGGAAGATGCTGTAAGGGAGCTTGAATCAATACATCATATAAATAAGGGAAGATCTGAATTCTCCAAAATCTGCAAAAAGCCACCACTAGGGCTAGGGATTTGATAAAGACAGCAGGGGGCCACAGAAAAACCAAAACATAAAGCACAGAATTATAAGCCGATTCTTCCAGTAGAAAGGGGCAGATTGGGATTACACAATTTGAAGGGGCATTTCAGAGCTACACAGTTAAGACTCCTATACACAGCAGAAGACTATAATTCAAAGTGGAAAGGGATGATGATGATGAAACATGGGGGAAACTCAAGAAACAAGGAGAGACTGGGATTTTGGATGCAGGTCTTTAAGGAGAATAACAATAATCATGCAGAATATTATGTTCATAAAGTAGCAGAAAGTACTCTAAGAACTAAACCAACATGGGAATGGAGAAAGAAGATTCTGCCGATATGGATGACTGCAATTAGGGATACAGACAACAAGTAAGAGAGGCCAGAATTTATTGGAGAAAACTGGCAAAGGAACCAAGGTACTTGGAGCAAATAACTAGACAGGGAAAGATGATATAATGGGAAGAAGCCAAGAATTTAATTGGACTGCAGGTCAGAGACTGCCTTCTCTATCAGGGACCGATATCAGTGTATAAGAAATATGGGGTTCTAAATGAAAGACCAGCACTGCTCGAGTTTTTAATAGAATCTAGAACAGAAGTTGCCATCAAAAAGGAATAATTAGTACAGCACATAAAATACTGCATGATAATTATAAGAATCAATCAGAGGAGGTTGGAAAGGATTAGGAAGAGAGATTGTATAAGCAAGTCACAAAGAGACAATGGGAAAATATATGTATGTCGCCCAAATATGCAACAAAATCTAGAAGATTTAGGATTTTTGCCTGGAAAGGTTTACATAGATAATTTTATACCCCAGGTAGATTCCAGAGAATTTTTTCTCAGGCAGACAGTAAATGTTAGAGGTGTGAAGACAATGAAAGAGGTAATTGGGAACATATTTTCTGAGTGTGGTGAGTTGGCAGACTTTAAGCATTCCCTGCGGGATGCACTGTTGGAGATGCTGGGTGGGCAGATCAGGATTTTTCTGAGCTATGATAAGAATTGGAATTGCCTAGACATGGCAAGGCTTGCGGTGTCCAATAATGGTGGCAATTACTAGAAAATCAAAATCTAAAGCAACTATACTGGAAGTACTGAATATAGTAACAGAGATAAAACAACTGTAAATGAGATAGTTTTAAATAGGTAGGAGCAAACTACATAAGAAAACATGGGAATTGTAGGAACAATACATACAAGGAAGGAATGAAGTCTAAAAGGCAGCAGGCATACCTTTCAATCTCTTCAAGAAATCTGGATAAACCCATAAATAAAAGTGGGACAAAGACTCAAAAGTATGGACAACTTTTAAATAATGCTCTTACAAACTTAGAAAGTTAAAAGAGTAACAGGTTTTACATTAGCATGGATTTTCTGAATGATATGAAGTCTGAAACTCAAATGTCTGTCATTATTTTTTTTAACTTAAATCTTTAATGATTTGGCACTGATTTGCCAGAAAACCACATTTTTTTTGAAAAATGGACCAAAAATATAAGGCAAAAAATGGACATTCTGCGAAAATCTGTACAGTTGAGAGGTATGGCGGCAGGACTTAAATGAGCTGCGTAATGTTCGAGTGAGAAAGACTGGGTAGATTATAAGTGATGTATAGTGTGTCTGCAGCTGGGAGTGTGTGTCAGTATGGTTTGCGATGTAAAATGCTTGTGACTGGGATTGTGTCGGTGTGGTTTGTTTCCCTTTATATGCAGTAAGTGATGGTTTAATAAAGTTGTTTCTTATTTAAAAAAGGCAGGAATTGAATAATTTATGTAATATTGCTTAGGTTATATGATATATAGCAATATATATGAAGTATAATGTTTGTTATCTTAATATAGCTTGATTACTTTTCTATGAATTTAAATTTGCCTATGTGACAAGTGATAATTCAATAAAGGTGTTTGCAAAAAAGAACAAGGCAGAGAACTGATAAAGTGAGGAAGAAACACAGGAATGTATAAACTTCCTGAAGAGAGAGTGAGCAGTAATGTGAAGATAAGTATCCTTCAAATCCAGACACACCAAGAACATTGGGGAAGCAGCAGATGGAAGAGAGAGAGATTTAAAGAGACAGCATCCTGAAGGAAAAAAAGTGTTGAGGAAAGAAAAATCCAGAATTAGTCTCCCAGACCTCTCCTTCCTTGGGAACAGAAAAATCCTGGAATAAAACCCTGTGCCCTGTTTACTGGAAAGTATGGGCTGAATAGTTGTCTACAATAAAAAAAATCCTGGAGAATCAAAGGAAAAAGACAGCTGACAAGGAGGAGGTTGTAGAAGACCAGAAAAAATGGAGGAAGGGACTTCCAAATTATAAAATAAACATTTTGGAAAATGGAAAGTACCCAAACATCTGTGGTTATTTGTTGCCACAAAAGAAATGAGACAATTAAACTGAGGGAAAGAGGAATGAGCCAGAAGTGGCTGAATGTCAGATGGAAGCAGATTTGTCAGGGAAGGAATGCTTTGGACTACTCTGAAAAGATTAAAAAAAAAAAAAAAAACTCTTGTATGATATCTCACCTCTAGAATGCTATCTTGGCTACCTTCAGACAAAGGAAGATTTAGAAGGATAACTTCTCTTGAACCTAGGAACAGAAGACAAAGATCTGCTTCAGATCCTGCATGACCTTTCTCTCGTCTTGTAAGGTTTAAACAGCTCAGTTGCATCACAGCCAAAGAGATTCTGGTTATCAAAAGGAGAATCCAAGAGCTTTGACATGATATCGTTATGGACGGCCTATAGATGTAACCAAGAGTAGTCTCCTATCACAGACCTTGATGCAGGGGTCTATGTCAATTATTCAAATGGTTAAAATGTCAAATGTTATTTATTTTACCTTTGTTAACTGGGGTGTCTGAGCCGAAAAGGCCCTTTTTCAGCAGAGGCCCGGGAAGGGGAAGAAAAGCTCCACAAAGAAAAATTAGACACATTTAGTTATTTAGACATGATCAGTATACACACAAATTACAAGAGACATGTTTTTACAGTGGTCAAGACCATATGTTCGACATTTCAAGTGTTGACTTTTAACAGTGCCGTATGGTGCAGAATGGGAGAATTTCCCTTTTCTCCACCGAAGTGCCGTCTCGGAGTTGGTATATTTAAAGTAGGGGGAGTGTGGGGGGGGGGGGGTGCAGGGGGCCTTGCCCTACTGCTTGCACTGTTAGTGTAGGTCTTTTTTTTTTTTTTAATTAGATATTCAAACTTTCAAATATCAACAATATGTTATTCGGCATTTTGGAAGTCTGAATATTTGACATAGACCCTGATGCAGCTGGCGTAGAAGAGGCATCAACAGCGTCATAACTGCACTTTATAGAATGATGAGCTACCTGGGAAGCAGTTTCCAACAAAGAAATGGCAGAAGACTTTGCCTCAGAAACAGGAAAATCAGTCAGAATACCCACAAGCTGAGAAAGAAGAGCCAGCACATACTAAAGGGTAGTATATTGCCTTGTATAAAATCACAGACTTAATAATCTACTTAATAATTTGGTTAAATAAGATGTACCATTAAAGTACATTAGGGCTATATATTATTATGACAGCTACTAGGTAGGGCAGGACCAGCTCGAATGTCACACTGATGGGGGAAGGGATGTGTGTGTGTGTATATATATATATATATATATATATATATATATATATATATATATATATATATATATATCTATATCTATATATATATATTTTTTTTTTAGAAAGCTTATGCTTGTCTGTGTACTTAATAAAGGATTTTCGATTGGAAACAGACTGCCTGCTTTGCTTGGATTACTTTCGAATACTTACTAATGCTGTAGAATTATATATTTTCTATTATTACTTTTTGACTTGACAAGTTTACGTTCGCTACTTCTACTATTATTGTCTGATCGGATTAATATACAGTGATTAACTAGAAATATATGGACTGAAAATCTTCCACACAGAGAAGTTTCTTACACTGTTTTGTTTTTAGATCCACTACACTTTTGTGGGTTGTTTTGAGACTTCGGGGATACCACAGAGATTACTTGTTTTTAATTCTTTATCATTCAGATGCATTAACTAATCATTGTGGCTTATATCATGCCTTTTCACATACATAATCCATCCAAAGGGTAGTGTCCTCCTCCTTATCATCTTCCTTCCTTTGCTAGTGTAACCCTCTAAGCGTGAACGCTTTTCCATGAAACCCTCTTATTACAGTGTACAGCCTTGTACCTTTCACTATTAAATCCCAACTGCCATTTCTCTAACCACCCTAAAAGCCATACCATGCCTCACCACAAGTGCCATCTGATCACCCTAAAAGCCACACCATGCCTCAGATGAGAAAACAGCTACACTAACCATAATCACTACACCAACCTTGGTATCTAATGAAAATTATGATCTTGCAGTTGCTCTCAAGAAACTATGGAGATAAGGTCTAGGGTCTGTGAAAGCTACTTCCCTGACTGATAAAAGGTTGAGAGCAATGCCTTGTGAGCTGACAAGACTTATTTAAAGTCTATAATTTTTCATCAATTGCTATTGATGAACTTGTTTAACTTTTATCGAAAGGATTGGGTTTTGTTCCTACTATAGGGGTTGATATAGCCAGGACATTACTGGACTTCAAAATTTATTTATGCAAGTTAAACCTTGAAATTATGTTAGGCAACACTTACTTAATGACCAATGAATGTAGAGTTACGAGTTTATTTAATCCTCCATTGCACCCCTTAAGTATTTACAAGAAATTGTGTGAAATTGTATGAAGGCATTGTTGACTAAATGAGTATCTAGGAATGTGGTATTTAATCTTTCTTTGCAAGATAGACAACTACGTGAATTGCTAAAAATGCAGAAGGTTCCAGTAATGAAACCAGATTAAGGGGGGGGGGGGTTCATGGACATCTTGGACTATAATTCTAGAATGTTACAAAATGTGGATTCCAATGCCTAAGTTAGAGTTTCACTGAATGAAGTAAATGTAGCTTACCAGCGGGTGAAATCATACATTAACGACCTCTTTACTGAGGTCAGTATAGATGCTGATACTTACAATTTTTTAACATAATTTCACCACTTGTACCCATTATCTTTGGAGCTCCTAAAATACATAAGAACCTTAAGAACCCACCCATGAGAGCCATTGTGGATGGGCGTAAGTCGTTGACTTACGCATGTGCAAAATTAATTGATAATGAACTTAAGAAATACCTTTCCATGGAGGGTCAAATTTGCAAACACTCATAGAGCTTTCTAGAGGGAATAAATAATTTGGATTTTATAGGGGACTAATTTCTTGTCAGTGGATATTAGAGACTTACACACAGTTATCCCTCAAGATGTAGGGATAAGCTGGGAGGTGGATTTCTTATTACTTAATGGAGCAGACCCAAGTGAAATCAACCTCACTGAAAGATTGCTAGATATTCTCCTTAATAATAACTTCATTTTATTTAATAATAAATATTTTTTACAAAAAAGTGGGGTGGCGATGGGCTCCCCTTGTGGAGCTAGCTTCGCAAATGCAGTCATGGCCTACTGGGAGAGAGAATATTTATTTAAAGATGGGGATATTATGAATCAGATTTTCTGGTACACCAGGTACCTTGATGATCTCTGTCATTTGGAAAGGGGCTGTTGAGACAGCAACAGCATTTGTCGAAAAAATTAATACCACTACATTACTGGAATTTACTTTGCAGTTTGATATGGATTTAATAGCATTTCTGGATGTACATTTGAAGAAGGATAGAATTAATAACAGATACCTGGGGTACATTTATAGGAAACCAACTTACTCAAATACATTCCTGCACTTTAATAGTTCCCACCGATTCCACCAAAGAAAGGCCATTGTTAAAGGCCAACTAGTGAGGGCTGCAAAGTTGACTTCATTAATGGAGGATTTTGAACAGGAATGTCAAACCTTCAAAGATATAGGTTCATAGGTAGGTACTAGGCTATTGGCCCTAGGGCCAATATAAGCCTAGCCAAATGGTACCCTGGCTTTTGCCACCCAAGAAAATTATTTTCCTGTGCCCCTGTCAAGCAGAGCCACAGAAGTGATCCCTGGGGTGAATTTCCTATCTCCCATCCAATCATCAAGATTTTTCTTGAAGAGTGCTAATGAGGAGCTTTGTTTGATATAGATAGGTAGTTTGTTCCAGAGTATGGGAAGTCTCTGGGACAGGAATCTATCCTTCCAGCATGTTCTGTTTATTGTGGTGACAAGGTTTGGGTCCCTGGAGCATGTAGCTCGGAGGGATTGGGATTTCTTTACGTGGAGCATGTCCAACAGCTCTGGGTTTGACACAGCTTTGTATGTTAGGCAGAGATTGCCTCTGAGTAGGCGATATGCGACAGAGTAAAGCTGGAGTTTTTTGAGACTGTCTGCGTAGGGCATCTGTTTGAGGCCAGTAATCCTCTTTGTGAGGTATTTTTGTGGCCATTTCAGTTGTTGTAGATGTCTTGTCAGGTACATACCAAAAGTGGCGTTGTACTCTATAATGGGAATAATGAGTGATGAGTAAAGAGAAACAATGACCTCTTTTTTCCTGGATGAGAAACCTTTTGCGATGAGGTTTTTATATGTTCTTAAGGAGGGACTATCCAATAATGTTAGTGGATGAATTAATTTTTGAGGTCCATAATAAATGAGTGATAGGACATTTTAAACCCATTTTGGGAAAGGGAATACAAGAGATAGACCAAAGTATGGAAACACTGACTGCTGCTATTGAACTCAATGTGAATTTCCAGTATAGAACTAGTTTTATTACTTCATATTCTTGGGATTCTTATCTTATTAGAAATGTGTTGAGTAAAAATTGGAATCTATTTAAGGAAGATATTACCCTTATTACTAAGATTGGGGATGCCCCTAGGATTACATTTAGAGAAGGAATAAATATAAAAATGATCCTTGAAAGTACTAGGATATATCATACTTATAATCACGGAATGATAAAATGTGGTAGATGCCCGCAGTGCATACATATGGACTACCAATTGTTTTGTGATTAATGATAATACATATATATATATATATATATATATATATAGCTAGGTGCCAGTTATGCCCTGTATTTTATATAGGCAAAACTGAGAGGTGTTTTAAACGCGTATATGAACAATATAATATTGCTAAATGTAATTGGAAAAATGCCCTAGCCAAACATATAGTAAGTTACCAAAATCACTTTTTTCATTACTTGATTATAAAACAGGTTAAGAAAAATATAAGGGGTGGACCATTGGGCATTAAAACTTGAGGAAAGGGAGCTGCTATGGCAGCTTAAATTTAATGTCTTTTCCTTTCCCAGTCACAATGAGAACTGCACATTAGCATGTATTCTTAAATTACAATCTTTGGCAAGATAGGGTAATTAAGTAATATTTATTTTATTATTTTGACCAATACGATTGTCTACTGTAGATTGAATGGAACTGTTGATTTAAATGGCTGTGTAACACATGTAATATATTTAATTGCAAGATTGAATTTGTACAAGGTTTGTAGCTTAAAGAATGTGATTTGATTATGTCACTATCTTTTAGCAGGTAATATAAAATGGAAGGTCTGTTTAATTTTAAAATTTATCTAAAGAAGTTCATTTTATGTTGGATGGACAAAAGCGCTAATAAATTTTAGGAAGAGTTTGCTTCATTGATTTTCATACGTTTATTTTTACTGTTGAAGACTTGTGAACAAGTCAGAGTGGTGATACAAAATTTTGGATGACAGCAACAGTTCCCTTGAATACATAAAGGTCTATGAAGGAGGCTGGCATTTAGCCTTTTAGATGCACTTTCATCATAAAGCAGGTTAGGAATCCTGCAGTACAGGCTGGTTGAGATTCTGAATGCTTGGGCAGTAGTGTGGCTACACACAGAATCTACAATAGTCCAATCTGATTCAGTTCTTTGATAGAGTTACTAGTGAGATGAACCTTGTGCATATGATGTTTTGGTTGTGACAGAATTTTATTCATGCCTTTGGCACTCTGGGGTGGTCGCAGAAATTAAAAGATGTCCCCCAAAAATAAAGCAGGCTAGAAATTAGTTCAATGACTAGAAATACACAGTGGCAGTTAGTAACTCTCCAGAAAAAAGCCATTGGTGTCTTCAGAACTCAGTCTGAGGCCCAATCTTGGCTTTGCATATTTGTGTTAGACATTCTACTGGCAAGACAGCAAACCAAAAGGAAACTACTTTGGCTTATTTACAAACCTATATGCCATTAGGAAATACAAAGTGAAAATGTTTCCTTATCATGCCTCATTTTAAATGTTTTACATTCTGTGTTTTAGGAAACTTGTGTACTGATTTGAGAGGTGGTTTTGCTGACAACATTTCAGAATTAAAAATTGATTACCATGTTAAATGCTGCTGGGAAACAAGGATTAAATGAAACTAAGCATAAAGCCTCTGCGAAAAATAGGACTGTCACACTAATTACTGATGTGCTCTTACTGATTAGTATTAATCAATTATATTACTCAATGAAAGTTTTAACTGTTTGTACAAGATGCTGTGGAATGGCATAAATAAGCAAAATCTAGAATCTTACAACAGTTTGAAGAAGTTCAGTAATGAAAACATCAACATATTGTTTTAATAAAGTGTGCATTTTAACAAATTTGGCAAAAGTGTTTTGTTAATTTGTAATCTTTTTATTGACCTGCCCTCATACAGACCATTATTTTATTTACCATTTGTTGACCAAGAAAGTCAGACTAGTTCAGAGCCTATTTTCAGCGGAGGCCTGGGGAGAAATGCTCCAGATGCAAGTCTTTGGAATGTGGGAGGAAACCCACATGAGCACAGGGAGGACATGCAGACTCCACACAGAAGCTACCCCAGCCAAGAATCAAATAGGAGAACCTCTTGCTGTGAGGCAACAACGCTAACTGCTGTACCACTGCGCCTCCAGTTTTCTGAAATTTAAGGAAACAAATATTTCTCAGCTTGTCTGATAGAATAGTTGCTAACATTTAATTGGCTGGCATGTACTTAAAATAACTAGATTATTTTCCTTTTCTTTTTTTCTTTATTTTAGCTTTTTTTCTTTCTTGCTCTAATTCACAGAATGTAGTTATTCAATTATGCATGCAGACACAGAAACCATCACCATTTTAAACTAGAAAGTAAAGCTATAGTCTCCGTTACTCCTGAACTGGAGCATTTGTGAAATGTGCCTATTTGTATAATTACACATGAATCAAAAGTACCAAGTGTACCCCTTCAACTTGAAAATCATTTTATATCAAGGGAAGCTATTCATTTGTATTGCCAGGTCATTAGGAAACTGACGGTGCCAAGTCTGATGACAACAACTGCAGGGACATCTATGCAAGTTCTAGATGTAGCTGTATGAAAACAAGCTGATAAAAAAATCTGTCCTGAGTATGTAGGTCAATGGATGGGGTTTTAATCTCGCCAATGCCACCTAAAATGTCACCAGAAATCACATCACAGCTTACAACTCTCAAGTATATTCTAAGCAGTACTACTAAAACAGTGTGCAAGAAATGTCACAGCAGTATTTTTACCAGGAGCAAGTCCCTACATCTGTGGGGGTGGGGAGGTCTGTGTCCCCACCCTCCCTGCTTGTATATTCTCATCTCTGAGGGTGCATAGCCATGAAGAAACAGTTATTTTTTCAAGAATTCCCTGTATTCCTTTTCATGTAAGGACTCTACAGTCAAAACATAAAAAAGTAGTTGAGGGGCTTAATTTCATACAAACATATTCCTACAGTTGCAATACCTTTAATTTTGTTTGTCCAACAATTGTCAACTGACATGACTTTTTAACTCCAGTGATTTACATAGTGCACAAAAACTATACTTTTCCTGACTTCATAGTAAGCAATGCTTACTTAACAAAATAACATTAAAAAATAGTTCTGAGATATGTTTACTGACAATGAAAGGAAGCTTCATATTGCAAACCTGTAGAAAACAGGATGGCATTTAAAAAGCTGCACACCAAATATCTCTGTATAATAATGACAAACTTCTACAACATGTCAGCATTGCAAAAACTGCTAATATATAAAAACATAAGTGCTTAAAAATATTATAAACTTCAGGAACGCATAGACAGGAAACAACAACTTTACATGGAGAGGGCCAGAAGTTCATATAAAAGTTTCAGAGCTTTCTGATTTCACTACATGTAGGCTTCAAGTCTTTAGCAAGCTGTATATCAATGCACTGTGGGTTGGAAAATGTTCAACAGCAGCAAAGCACAGTACAAGCTACACAAGAATCTATATAAAAAGTTGTGTTTACTGGGAACTTGTGCTTCCTAAAGAATAAACTGAAAAGGTGTTTCATTTTAAAATCATTCATTTTATAATGGGAGTTCTAAAAGAGTTGACGGGAATAAAAGTGTGCTGTTTGCACATGGAAAAAATGTTGCATTATGTACATTGCACAATGGAGAAATGTAAACAAGCCCTACAAATGGTATCATGCACAAACGTACATACACCTGAACTGCAGTGATAGCAGCAGCATACAGTGAAACAACTGTTTCTGTCTGCTACATATGCAGACATATTAAATTGTTGACAGGAATAGTTACAAAGAAAAAGAAAATATTTGCATATCCTATCAAAACCATCTGAAAATGCCGCACTCAAGAAAAAAGAAAAAGTGTAAACCACATAAATGATAAAATTTCAGCATGTTACAGCTTAAAGTAGCTTGAAAGAAAAAAACTTCCTCCCTGTACATGCACACAAAAGAAATGCAACAACATGCCTACCTGATCAACCTACTGAGAAAAGAACTCTGAGGAGGAAAGGCATCACCAGATGAGATTACTATATTTGTAATCCACACCTTCGGGAGACAGAATTAATTAGGTTTCATCAAATTCTTATCACGGAAAACAAGCCTCATTTTTCAAACATAAGGAAGTGTCTGCGTGTTAAAGGGGATGTTATCAGACCTTGTCATCAGCAGCAAAGGCCTCTTTTGCTTTATCCTGCATTTCCTTTATCTCAAAGGAACAGTCTGATGCAGGAGACAGGCCTTCTTCATACAGCAAACTAAACGTTCTTCAGTCGGCTTGTCGAATGCCCAGAACTAAAATTTATTAGTTTTACCAGGCACAATTGCTTTACAATAATAAGAACTTGTCTTCTGTTGTTTGTACAGATCCTTACCCTATCCAAAGCATATCATGACAGATAAGCTGCCATCAGTGTTTTTTTTTTTACTGTATATTTTACTGCATTTTTTGATTTCCTTGCTTAGTTCATTCTGCCAATGTTCATTTATTTGTCTATTTATTTGTTCACTTATTTATTTTTAATAATGTTTATTTATTGTATGGAATCACATCCCTCAGACCTCATGAATCTCCCTGATATTAATCTTCCTTGTTTGCTTGGCCAGCCTTATTTTAACATATTAAAAATGACAGCAACTGCAACTCTTTTCCATCTTGCCAACCACCAGAATGCTTTCTGTACTTTGCATTGCTCCTCAGCAATCACAAAACTGAACCCCTCTTTCCTAGGTTCATAGGTAAGTAACTAGGCTATTTGCCCAAGGGCATTTATAAGCCTAGCCAGAGTATGTTGGCTTTTGCCACCCCCTTAGATTAGTTCCCTGTGCCTCTGACCAGCAGAGCCATTCGTTCCCTGCGTCTATGTCCAGCAGAGCCACTGCAGTGATCCCCGGGGTAAATTTTCTGTTTTCCATCCACACATCAAGGTTTCTCTTGAAGAGTGCTAGTGAGGGGCTCTGCCTGATGTATACTGGAATCTTGTTCCAAAGCATGGGGTGTTCTCTGGGTCAGGAATCTATCCCTCCAGCATGTCCTATTTATCGTTGTGGTAAGGTTTATATCCCTAGAGCGTGTGGCTCGAGGGGATTTGTTTTTTTTTTTTTAGGTGGAGCATATCCATCAATTCTGGGTTGGACATGGCCTTGTACAAGCAGAGATCACCTCTAAAGTAAGCGGTATGCAACCGAGTACTGCTGGAGTTTCTTTAGTTGGGCTGCATAGGTCATCTGTTTGAGGCCAGTAATCCTCTTGGTGAGGTACTTTTGTGGTCTTTCCAGCTGTTGCAGGTGTCTTGTAAGGTACATCCCAAATGGGGCACTGTTTTCTATAATGGGTCTAATAAGTGATGAGTAGAAAGGCACAATAACCTCCTTTGTTCTGGATGAGAACCCTTTCGAGATTAGGTGGGCCACGTAGAAGGATTTTCTAACCACCCTGGCAATATGATTATCAAAGGAGAGATTGCTATCTACTTGGAACCCCAGATCCCTTATTACTTTTTCTGCATTTAGGGAACTACCACCTATGTGGTAGTTCACGGGTACTTTGTTTTTTCCAAAGGGGATGACTATGCACTTTTTGGCATTCAGCTTGAGGCCATGATTTTGACATCAGGTATCCGTCTCAGTGAGACCCTTCTGGAGTAGTCTGCGAACTTGGTCAGCCAAAGTCCTCCTGTGCTTGCCTGTACCTCTGAGAAGTATATACCAAACAGGAGGGGTCCTAGGATTGAGTCCTGGGGGACACCACTTGTAACCGGTTTAAAGTCGGACCTACAGTCTGCAACTCTCGCCATGTGGGTTCTGTCCGTGAGCCAATTTGCAACCCATCTCGTGATGTAGGGGTTAATGTTCAGGTTGGTAGGTTTGTCTATAATACCAGAATGGGGAATGGTGTCGAAAGCATTTGCGAGGTCTAGGTAGGCTGTGTGGACCTCCTTACCCTCATCTAATGCTTTGGTAACTGTCTCAAAGAAGTTCACCGGGTTTAGGAGGCATAATCTACCCTTCACAAAGCCAAACTGGGTGGGATCCAAAGTTTGGAGGTTCCCAATGTCTCTGTTAATGAATTCCATGATGATGCACTCCAAAGCCTTGCAGACCAGGCTAGTCAGGCTTACAGGGCGATTGTTCCCAGGGTCCGTTGTGCGCCACCTTTGTGGAGTGGGATAACCATTGCTGTGCGCCACTCTGTGGGTATGTAGCCTGTAGGGAGGCTGAGTTTGAACAGTGCATTTAGGTGAGGGGTTAGTTCATTTTGGCGCTCTTGTAAGACACAGCCTGGGACACCATCTGGTCCCATTGAGGCTGTGTTTTGGGCTTTGGATAGGGCTATTTTAATCTGTGTGTCAGTGATTGCCGGGGCCTTACATTCTTCTGGTATGGTTATGGGCCCTTTAGGGGGTGAGAGGGGTGTGAAGTTTCCACTGAACCTGTCTGCCAAAATGTTGGCAATATCAGTCGGTTCAGTGTATTTTGTGCCATTCTGCACCAACTCAGAGCAGATCTGAGAGTTTCCACTTAGGTTCTTGACATAGCTAAAGAACACTTTGTGGTTATCTTTGGCGTCCTTGGCAATTTTTCTTTCGAAGCTAGCCTTGGAGGATTTAATGAGGGATCATAGTTTCTTGCTGATACTGATCAGGGATGTCTTTCCTTCTAGGGATTTTGCGCTTATCAGTACTAGTTTCCTCCTATTGTAGAGCCTGTTTATGGCAGGGGTCCGCCAGACTGGCTTCTTTTTCTTGGAGTGAGTCTTGGTTTTACTTGGGATAGCATGATCCATGCATTCCTGCAGATGATCATAGAGTGCCTTTGTATAGGTTTCAGCAGCTTGGACAGCATTGTCCATTGGCGTGGGGGCTGTGAACCTTTCCACCTCGGTCTTAAGCAATGTGAAGTTTGCTTTTGAAAAGTTTTTCACGGTGGTTTCCTTGATTAGGGTTGGGGTGGAATGGGAATATCCAGAGTGATTAGTCTATAGTCTGATCTAACAAGCGAGGGGTTGACGTCAGGTCTGGAACACCAGTCACCCATGTTGGTGATGACCAGGTCCAATATGTTTTTCCCTCTGGTAGGGGTGTTGACCAGTTGATCCAGGGCATTCGGGTTTGTAATTTCTAGGAAACTTTGGGCAAGGGAGTTTGTACTTGAGTAGTTCACCCAGTTAATGTTTGGGTAGTTGAAATCACCCAGTATTAGGGTGTTTGGTAAGACCTTCATATTTCCCAGTGTCTCCAGAAATGCGGAATGGGGATCCTGGATCTTGGTGGGTGATCTGTAGCAAGCTACAATTTGGATTACAGTTTTGCCCGTTGTTAGTTGCACTTGGATGATCTCTGATGCATCGTGCTGTGTGCCACTAACCTGGAGGTGTGGGTATCCTTGATGAATATGGATACACCCCCGCCTTTTGTGTTTCGGTGTGGGTTCTGTGGCTGAGAGGTATGGTATGAGTTATAGCCTGGTAGTGCTGGGGTACTCTCTGGAGCCTTAAACCAGGTTTCTGTTACTGCACAGATATCAATGTTCTCCATACTGAGGAGTGCCTTGAGTGTGTGCATTCTGAGGTTTAGACTTCAGGCGTTGAGTAGCATTATCCTCAGTTTTTGGTTACTTGTGCTATTTACGGTGGTGGGTTTGTCTTTTGAGCCTTGTCTAAAAAAGGCACTATGGGGGCGGCAATAGCCTTTGCCAGTATTCGAAAGCCTAAGGGTGACAGGTGCAAGCCATCTCTTGCGAAGCAACGTGGCTTGTCGAGCATGTCATCCCAGGCAGACAGATACTGGATCCCCTTTGAATGACATCAGAAACTTAGCCAATTGTTGAAGTTGATCATTTTTTCTTTATACTGTGGCATCATTCTTGGTGAGGGTAGGATGCTACTCAGAGTCAGGATCATACCTGCCTGGGCTACATGACCAGAGAGCTCTTCCATGTCTCTTTTCATGTAGTCCAGGGAGGTACGTCTCAGGTCATTCACAACATGTACAATGACAGAGTCATATTTTGTACTTGTTCTGGAGTGACCTGAGTGCTCGTGTTATGTGGTGGATCCTGGCGCCCGACAGGCAGCTAACTGTAACCTTCTCCTTGTCCAGCCTAGTTAGTGGGACATCAGTGTGCCTGACTATAGAATTGCCTATCACTAGTGTGTTGGGTATGTTATTTTGCCTTAAGGGCTGTGATTGCGTGGCACACTGATTATGTGAAGTATGTGTTTTATACGTTTCATGGTTGGTGATGGGCTGTGGAGGTTGCTTCGATGTCTGCTTTGGAGGGCTCTGTTGTTTTTGCAGATTTTTATTTAGAGCCTTCGAGTATGTTTTTGTGTATTTATGTGTGTTATTTGCCTGTGTTGTTTTGTTACATGTATGTGAGACTGGTGGTGTGTTGCAAGTATTACCCTTCTCCTCTTGACAGTCGGTTACAGTCTGGGGTAGAGAGAGCTTTGCCTCCAGTCTGGCTGTATAATTGCATCTCTCGCATATATTAGTGTTTGGTGATAGGAGGAGAGGGTTGTCTGTGTACATGAGGCAGTTGTAACTTTGCCTCAAAATGCCCAGATTCACCAGTTGGACTGGAGAGTACACTGGAAACTGCCCTTTGGACATGCCTGAAATGGTAGTGAGAGCTATTTTTCTGATTGACTGGTATGGACGAATAGAGAGCCTTGTCCTTCTGGACTGTATAAGGGGGGGGCTAGTGCTAGAGGTATTTAGTGCTTGTTATGAGTTTTAAGCAAGTGCTGGGCTGTAAAATGAATGGTTTGAGTGCTAATGTTGAAGGCTTGTCTAGTTGCAAGGGAAAAAACTGAAGAATAGACTTTGTGGAGTCGGGAATAGTTTAACCCTAGCTAACCGGCGCTGCCCGGTGCGCAAAACTGCGCAAATGCGGTTTTTATATCAGAAAGATTAAAGAGAGAAATTATCCCAAAATGGCCAATAAAACTACAGTTTTGGGGCAGAAACCACTCCTCTAAGGGCAGGTAGGCTGTTCAGAGCTCCCCACTCTCACTGGTGAACAAAGAAACTTCCTTTTTGCCCAAGTAAGGTATGGCCAAACAAAGAAGCTTAAACACAGTACAGGTATCAGCAGGTATCTGAAACTGGACTTTTCTAGCTCCTGACATCTAATGTTATACTACATACTCATAAGAGGAGGATTTTTTTCACTAGACCTGCCTTTTTTCTTCATACAAACTTTCAAACTAAAGTAGCCATCATCTGGAAACTGACATGAGGTCTCTGAGGTATAGGATGAGGCAGAAGTCTCTTGTCCCCTTTAGAAAAAGAAAGATTAAGTAAAAACTAAATCATTTGCTTTTTTCAGTAGTGCAGCAGGCTCTAACTACTATGTGTGGAGTGCAGTCTGGTCATATTTAACAATGCCTGAGACAGAACTTAGCAATTCTAAAAAGAGGGCATCTGTGACCATGTCAGGAACCAACTCAACTCATTTATGCTAACAGCCACAGCCATGGTAAATGCAGAGAACTGCCATCCCAATGGGCAGTCTTACATGGTAATCAGAAATACCACTGCTGACCCAGAAGACAAGCTCTTCTTAAGAACCTGGCCAGCACAGCCAGAGAACGTACCTCACAACTGTCCAGATTTTCACAGAATGTCCAGATTTTTGCCTCTTATTTTTAGTCTGTTCCTCATAAAATTTGTGATTTTCTGGCAAATCACTGAGGATTGAAGTCACTAAATAATAATAAATAATTTCATACATTTGAGTTTCAGAATTATTATCCTTCAGAAAATATATAACAATGGAAAATCTGTCATTCTAGCAACTTTCTAAGTTTATAGGATCAATATTTAAAAACTGTACCTATTTTTGGGCCTTTGCCCCCTCCCCCCATTATTTCTGGCTTTGTCCAGATTTCTTGCTTGAGAGGTTGAGCGGTCTGCCAGGGAAGGGACCCATACCAGACACTCAGGCTCCGCTTCCTATAGGCCATCTTGTTAGAAAACTGTCAACTACAAAAAGGACAAGGGGCTGGGGAGCATCACAGAGTCCTCCCACTATGGTCAATGACATTTTTTTTGAAGAGCCTCTACCAGATCCTGGAAAGCCTGACTAAAGAAGAAATTATCCCCAAAGGGAATATCCAGAATGATCTGCCTTAACTCATCTTTAAAGGGACAAACCTTCAGCCATGCCCTAAGTACAGACACATTCCCAAGTCCACTCCTCTCATCATAGTATTGGCACAGCCAAAATTATGCTGGGCAGCATGAAAACTCACTCTATAAGCTATTTTATGGGTTTTAACAGACACTTCTTGAGATTAATATCAGTGCTGTCTGTTAGCTTGGTCTTCAAAAGCTACCAAAACTTTGGATGTCTGACTAAGACATTGATCAATTCTGTGGAGAGAATTGCAGACCACATTAGCATTCTTGGAAGCAGACTCTGGCTGTAACTTCCAGGACTGCATATGTGGCATCAATCAGGACATTTTCTATTGGCAAGAAGGCCCATGGCTCCTCATACTTGCCTAGATTTCTGGAGGAAAGCAGATGATCTGCAATAAAGTCCACTATAGTCTTCATGAACCAGAAAATCTCACCAGTGAAGGAACTTTGGGGGATGCTACATGGAGGAAAGGTCTTGTTATTTTTTTGTCCATCACAATGACAAGAATCCCTTTGTCTTAACAATCCCTTTCCATGGTCATGAAGGAGCATGGGGGCTTCCTTCCAGAACATGATACACTAATAATCACGTCTAATACATTAATTATGACAGACTTCAATTACCCCTACCTTTGCATGTAATAATTATATCACTAAAATCTAACATGCACAATACTTTATGAAACATGTCTATGAAAAATGCAGTCTTAACCAAAGCAAGCTGGAAGTGCACTTTAAAGAAGACTAACATGAGAACAAGTACAGCTTTTAATGAGTTTATAGCACTCTTAATGACTGCATTACCAATTACATCACCTTTTTATACAAATAAGGGTGAAATGTTTAATAAACTATAGTGGTAGACCCATAGACTTAAATTTTACAACAAAAAAAGAATAGCTGCACTTTTGCTGTTTAGCATTCCACTCAGCACTAACAAAACTATGCTTAAGCTAGCCAAAAAAACTACTTCTGAAACTAAAGCCTCCTTCAAGAGCCAACTCGTTATACAGACTGAAGATAAACATAAAACAGTCGTCAGCAGTATTAGGAAAACAGAGTAGTTTTCATGACTGTACTGATCTTGAGGTTAATGGAACAGGTCACCGTGAATCCCAAGATACTAGCCACATCCTAGCAAGTAAATTTAGCTCACGTTAGAATGTCAGTACACAAAGGTCAGCAGCACCACCACTCAGACTAAAAATCTCAATGTTTCACCCAGGATCAAAGTCTGACAGCCATATCTAAGGTCAAAAACACCAGATCCATGAAAGGTGAGAACACAAACACATGAGAAGTGTGACAGAATGAAATATCTAACAGCCTTTTAAGGTGAACTTTGCTTCGTGTGACAGCACTGAGTACTGTAAATAATAAATCAGCTCACCACTGTAACTCTAATGTGTTCTCAAAACAGATTCCAAAATTCACCTTCCGAGCTTCACTCAAGAGGTGAATTTCTTGGCATCAATTTCTCAACCACAAACTACTTTATGATCAGTGACCTTATGATCCCACTTTTTTCTCTCTAATGTTTATGATGCTCTACTGCTCATCTGTAAGAACTACGGTGCTTTGTATTATTACTCTGCCTACTAGCCCAAGCAGTAGCGGAAGACTATCCTCAGACGAGTTTACTTACCTGGTTAACAAATAATTAAGTAAATAAAACAGTGCTGGTGGAGGTCTTGGTTTGTAATCTGTTGAAAGGAGGATCGCTTTCAGGTTTTCAGTGTTTAAAGAATGTACTGAGGACCCTTTCCCTAATGATCGATGAACTGTTTAGAGCCAAAAATGAGTGGTACAGAGTCATAGCATACCCTTCTAGCTAGGCATGAGACATTAGAATGAGCAGCAGCAGGTGATATACATACCTCTGTGCACATGAACAAGAGAAAACTTAATATATGGATCTGATGATATCATAAGATTAATTACCAACTATTAGCCCCTGCAGAAAGTCTCTGAAGTCAGAAAAAAGTTGGCCTGATATATGAAATACTATATAAATACTATTAAGAGGATTGTCCTCAAAGACGTGACTGTATTAATCAAACATATACAGCAACAAGTGAAGGCATTCAGTAATGTATCATTCTCTTGCTCTTAATGTGATGCCAAATTAAAATGAATAAAAAAGGGGGAATATGTTCACATTTTCAGATGTAAATGTTAAGTTTGCCTAAACTATTTTGTTTTCCGTAACGCCAGTCTGCAAGACTTAGCCAAGTACTCATCACTACTGAAACTTAATTTATAATTGAGTCACTATGAATCAATATTCCATATGGTAACTGCAAGACACTGTCTAGCATGGCGCAGAGTCCTAGCTATGCCCTCCCTCTGCTATCTGCTACCAGTCACTGTTCCACACCCACAGCCACAATGGCATCCATATTAGTCCATTATTAACAGCTTCTTCCATTATGTACACAGGAGACAGGCTCCCCCACCCCTATCACCACAACATGGAATCAACTTCCAAGTGATTTGCATGACAGGCTCTTCACTATCAGCCAGAAGCTATATTATTCTCCATGGCTGAGACAAACAAATACGGTACAATGAATGCTGGACCCCATTTTCTTTATTCCCCCATTTATGAAAAGCAAAAGATCATAACATAACCACACTACTTATCCCCGTTAAGCATGTTGCTTTAATCGCTATTCCCCACAGCCTTTGCCAACAGTCACTGCAACAGCAGCAGCCATCTCAGAAGCTCTACATACATGATAAAAATACAGTCTCTCCCAAAAGGTACTCAGTTCTACTCAACCCACTCAGACTTCTGAAATTAAATTTGTTCCTAAGTCTGTATCACTGTCATAGTTTAAGGAAATTGAGACTCTGCAGTGCTAACAAGACAGCATGTGGAGGACTGCACTTGTTAACACTTACTTCTTGACAAAGAGCACCAAACCAAGACACAGTTTCAAGAAAAGTGAACAGCCCTTCACTTATGCATGTTAACATTTTCATTTAGATTCCTGAGAACTTATTTGGAAGTGCAGCCTATACAAAGCACATCATAAATTAAAAAAACAATGACATGTATAAAAAGGTGACAAACAAAATACACAATCATGCTATGACATTCCCACTCTGGCCAGTAATCAAGGAACATGAACCCTCACACCACTGATAAGGAACATTCACTTGGAATACAAATGGATACACTCAGTATTTTCAGATGCAGATCTCAATGCATCAAGCACATCCCTTATGAGCACACAGGGAACAGTCAGCCCAGGTTCTGGATTTCTTTACATCTGTCTTCCTCCAGGGCCCTAATAAGGCTCCCCATTAGCACAGCTACAGGGTTAAGTTCTTAGCTGAGTGTCCAAGCCAAGTCCTCTAGCACCCTTTCTGCAAAACCAGAGCTTCATGGCCCTGCTCCAAGTAGCTGACACACACACACACTGAGATTTGATTTTCACAGACACACACAGGGAAAGGCTGGCACAGATTTACCTGCTGTGCCTCTTTCTGCCCAGACTATAAGGTAGTTCTCACTGCCACCAGACACTACAAAGCCAGCTACCTAACGCTCTTCTAAGGGTACCCAATTATAGAGTAAAATTACTATTAATACAAATGGTAATGTTGACCAAACAGGCTTCAAGAGTGGCCACAATGTCACTAATAGATACAAATACTGTCAAAGGTTAAATATTCTCTAAAGGACCAGCCACAATGAAAAGTTTAAATATATTTAATAATAAATAATAAAAGACCATGAAACTACAAAATATTTACAGTAAACACCAGTTTCAGACAGGAAATATTATAAATAACACAGCTGGAAAGATTTACACAGTTACAGAAAAACAATACTTAACTATCCTCACTATAGTTTCCTGACTGATCTAGAGAATTACTGCTCCTATGTACTTATTAGAGTAAGGCAAGACAAAGTGGGTGAGGGATCCTTCTCTATCAGGTTCCAAGAAACAGACTGCCCTGAGATGCCTGTCTCAGCTAATATTAAAACATTATTTCTGTACAGAATGACATCTGGTCATCTGACTTCTGGTTCCCATGCAACCCCCTCCCCACTACTAGAAACTGCCAGGATGTAGCACCTACATGTCAATAATACACACATAAGAGCATTGCTCAGATCTGGTGCAGCTTCTGGAAGTCATAAAACAATTACAGATTTCTACTCCTCCTACAGAGACCAACAAACCATCCTTCTTACAGACAGTGTGTCTCTGGCTTCATTCAAAACTGTGAGATAACATCTTTATGGCCTAGGTCCAGGAATTTAATTTCAAACTATATCCCAATGTTAGCTGGAACGGAGTTTCACCTCTTCTCTTCCAGTAACCTCTATTAACACGTGTGTGTGTGTGTGTGTGTGTGTGTGTGTGTGTGTGTGTGTGTGTGTGTGTGTGTGTGTGTGTGTGTGTGTGTGTATTTATTATATATATTATACATACATTTACTTAACTTGGTTACAGTACAGTCAGGACCCACTACTGCTGGTACATTTTTAACACAAGCAACTTTACAAATCCATTTTCAACACAATCTGTACAAATCAGTTTGATATTCAAACATATAATTCTTTACTAATTTCCAGCTAGTTGTGCTGACATATGTTACATATCCACTCCTCTACTTCTCCTGGCATAACTGGAAATACCTCACATCATCACATCTCTCCCCCCTTTGAAGACTCAAGCTAGTTTTTCAAGTGACTCTTGAGAAACACTGTTTGAGAGGGAATACATTAACCCATACCCTGTCTTGAGTGCCCATCTGCATTGGCATTGCTGACCCCACTACAGTGCTGCACTGTCATGTCATATGCCTGCAAGCCTAGGCTCCACCACAGTACCTTGGCATTTTGCTGGCAGGCTCGCTGTAGCCACAGATCCCCCTCAGACTCCTCCTGCCTCCTACTGTAAACATTCAGCACAAGGGCCTCCCTATCATGGTACAGTTTCATCATGTTAACATGGTACAATTTGGGCCCCTGCCTCCTGCCTAGCAGTTCTACCATATAGTTAACATCACCAGCCTTCCTTAGCACTTTGAAGGTTCCCTCCTAAGCTGCCTGCAGCTTACTGTCTCTGACAAGAATGAGAACCCATCACCTGCTGTCCCACAGCATTACTCTCAGGCCCAAGCATTCCTATCATACATTTTCCGCGGTTGGGCTGCTGCTAGGTTCTCCTGGGCCTAGCTCATGAACTCCCTAAGCCTTGTCCTGAGGTTTAGGACATATGCCATAACAGACTCCTTGGGGGAATCAGACTCACCATCCCCACTCAACATGAATCAAATCTAAAGGCCTCCTTCACCCTATGTCCATACAGCAACTCAAAGAGTGAAAAACTTGTGGACTCCTGGGGTACCTCTCTATGCAAACAGCAGATGGGGCAAATATTTGTCCCGCTCTGTCCTAAACTGGTCTGCAAATGCCCGTAGCATTGTCTTTACTGAAGAGTTTAATCTCTCCACAAGACCATTAGCCTGGGATGGTAGGGGGTGTTTTTTTAAGTGCTTCACCCCACAGTGCTTCCACAGACAGCCAGCAGGTCTACATGAAATTGGTACCTCTGTCAGTCAGTATTTCTCTCAGAAAACCTACCCTGCTGAAAATCTCTATCAAAGCATTTGCCACCTTCTCTGCGTCAGTGGAGGGCAGAGTCCCCTCCTCAGGGTGTCTAGTAGCATAATCTACTAACACCAGGATATACTTTTTCCCTGTGTAACTTGGGGTACTCAGAGGCCATAAAATATCCATAGCTACCCTCTGAAACAGCTCCTCAATTACAGGCAAAGGCATCAAAGTAACTGTGACGTAGTCTCTTGCCTTGCCTACTTTTGTCACTGCCCACAGGTCCTGCAGTTTACATCTCTTGCAATCCCAGGTCAATAAAAGTTCTGGATAATACTTCTCTTGATGCACTTTATGCCCATATGACCTGCAAAAGAGATGTCATGCGCTATGGCTAGAAGGGCCAGATGGTAGGGTCTAAGCACTACCGACTGCTATACTACCTCATCCTCTAGCCCTCCCTCAGGGGTCCACACTCTATACAGTAACCCTTTGTTCCAGTATATAGATCCCCCTTTCCTTGAGATTCAGGTGTCTCCTTAGCTACTTAGTCAAGCCTTGTAATGTAGGATCTGAGAGCCAAGCCTGTCTCAGCTGTATTTTTGTGACACTTCCCAGATCCCCTTCCTCAGAAAGTCTGGTATCCTCTTACAGGGGTGCCTCACTGTCAGCCTGGGTACTACCATTCACCTCTGCCCTTGCAGTCACTATGTCCAAGGGAACATCAGTACCTACCAACAACTGTGGCTCACCTTCAAGCTCAATGCTACAGGGTATCTTCCTCCCTGAAACAGCCACATCACCAGCCCTGGCTTCAGGAGTGGTGTGTGTCTGGGTCTCCACCAGGCTACCAGACTCACATGCCTGGCTCCAACCCTGACTGCTTGTAACTGCATGCATACAAGGTACTGCATTATCAAAATCAATACCTATCAAGACCATCTGCAGGGATATCCTCAAATACACCTACTTGGCTCATTTCCTTTTGCGCACTCACAGTCAAGGTGAACCATGGCCAAAGGCATTTGGAATGCCTCCTAAAGCTCTGTCTGGACTGGACTGTGCAAGCAAGTACTGTTCCTCTTTAACCAATGCAGGCTTCACAATGGTTAGGTCAGAGGCCCTCTCTCTCAGCAGTGGCCGGTTTTCCATCCACTGAGATAGCATATAACCTCTAGTGATAGTTTGGTACCCTTGTTGTCTCCAGACAACCTATTACTGGCATACTGTTATTCCCACGTGCTGGCGCCCCCACCTTTTGTTCCCCACCTGGTCTCCGTGGACATCTGAATATGTGGACCCACTTGTTATATTTAAAGCATTAACCTTTGGTCCTAGCTGTGAACCTGAACCAGTGTCTTTCCCTATTACTGGTGGACTCTGGGTGGTTTAGGCTGCCCACCATGGGTTCCTCTTATATCCATGTGCAGCACTGGGTATCCCTTTCCTGTGCAGTGATGCTTTGCTTGCGAAGTAGAGATCCCCCTTTTTCCCCAGCTAATCTGCAGAGTTACACTTTTGGTCTGCCAACCGGATTCGCATCTCCTCAAGGCATAGTGCTAAGGGCTTGTTCCCTCACCAAAAGGTCTGCTAGCTCTTCATAATGGGTGACCTGAAACCCACTCACCCACCTTTGAAAATAAGTGCTTAACTCATCAATATAATCACTCACATTTTCATCTGTCTTGCATCTATGCTCTCAAAACTTTTTTCAGTAAGCTTCAGGTGTTAACTTAAAACATTCAAGTAAACATTTCTTTACATTTACCCAGTTTCAAAAATCAATATCAGACCATTTAGAAACAGCAGTTACAGCTTTTCAGTGGAGTAAGGGGGTCAGGAACCATATCCAGAGCCCTTTGTCAACATTATACTGTTTACATACTCTTTCAAATATATGAATAAAACTATCAAAATTATCACCCTCTGTAAATTATGGAAGAAATATATTGACCTTTATTGCTTCTGGAGTTCGGTTATTCCCTTCCCCATTACCTCCATGACTCTGGCGAAGAGTCAGCATCTCCCTCTCATGTTGATGCTGATTCACATTTTCTTTGGCTTCCAAATGCAGCAGTCTCTCATTTTCTTCAGCCTCCAAATGCCACCGTCTCTCTGCTAATTCCAATTCCAAATATTTGGCATCCAGCTGAAGTTTCTAACTCCAAACAGGTTTTTAAGTTCTCTGAGGAAAAGGTGAATTGTCCTGTTTCTGAAGGCTGCAAACTTCCATCACCAGACTACTTGCCCTCCTGGATTCTGGTCTGAGTAGTGACTAAGGCTGAAATAATTTTCTCTTTAGTCAAGGTGGCATGCACCAGTGCTTTGGCATCACACACATTAGCCAACTGGTTCTTTGTCAGTTTGCCATAATCCTCTGCTGAAATCTTTGTATGGTTTCCCTGACTAAAGTAAAATAACTAACAAAAGAAAAATAATAAAACTGTTGTGAAATGAAACTCTGAATGTTTACATTGTGGCTGCTGAGACAATACACCTTTATTTAGTGACAACTACCTACAGCCTACAAAAGTTCAATTAATATTCAAACCACTGCTCACCAGTATGTGACGTCCCAACTCTGGCCCAGTAATCAAGGAGCCTGAATCCTCACCACACTGGAGAGGGGTGTTAACTTGGAATACAAATGGATACACTCAGAATTTCCAGACGCAAACCTCTCTGCATCAAGCACAATTTCCCTCAAGAGTACACAGGGAACACAGTCACATGGGGTCTGGATTTCTTTATATCTGTCGCCCTCCAGGGCCCCAATAAGGCTCCCCACTAGCACAGATATAGGGTTAAGTCCTCTGCTGAGTGTCCAAGCCAAGTCCTCCAGCACCCTCACTGTGAAACTAGTGCTCTGTGTCCCTGCTCCAAGTAGCAGACGAACACACACACACACCTGGGTAAGGTTGGCACAGATTTACCTGCTATGCCCCCTTTTGCCCAGAATATAAGTTAGTTATCACTGGCACCAGAGACTACAAAGCCAATTACCTAAGGCTTTTGCAAGGGTACCCAATTATACTAAGTGAAATTAATATTAATCCATTCATAATGTTGACCAAACAGCCAGACTTCAGGAGTGGCCACAGTGTCATCAATAGACTTAAATAACCTCAAAGGTTAAAATATTCTCTAAAGGACCAGCCAACACGAAAAGTCTAAATATGTTTACTAATAAATAAAATAACATGAAAATACGAAATATCTATTTACATTAAATACCAGAGTTTCAAAATACAGGAAATATTAAAAATCACACAGCTGGAAAGATTCACAGAGTTACAGAAAAACAATACTTAAATATTCTCACTATATTTTCCTACTGATCTAGAGAATTACTGTTCCTACTTACTTAATAAAGCAAGGCAAGATGAAATAGGTGAGAGATCCTTCTATGTCAGGTTGAAAGAAACAGACTGCCCTGAGACTCCTCTCCCACCTAATATTGATCTGGTGCAACTTCTGGAAGTCAGAAAGCAATTACAAATGTCTACTCTTCCTATAGAGACCAACAAACCATGCTTCTTACAGACAATGCATCTCTGGCTTCATTCAAAACTGTGAGAACATCTTTATGGCCTAGGCCCAATAATTTAATTTCTTATTTTTCCCCAAAGTTAGCTGGAGCCGAGCTTCACCTCTTCTCTTCCAGTTTCCTCGGTTAACATATATTTACTTATTTAGCATTGGTTTACCAGGAAAGTCTGACTTGGAACAAAGCCAATTTTCAGCGAAGGCCCAGGGAGAAATGCTGCAGATGCATGTCTTTGTAATGTGGGAGGAAAACCACACAAATGCAGGGAGAACATGCAGACTCCACACTTAAGCCACTCCAGCCGAGAATTGAACCAGAGAACCTCTTGCCGTGAGGCAACAATGCCACCACTGCACAGTCATATATTTAATTCAGTTACAATACAGTCAGGTTCCACTGTTGGTACATTTTTAACACAAGCAACTTTACAAATCCATTTTCAACAAAAGCATCTGTACAAATCAGTTTGATATTCAAATTACATAATTCTTTACTAAATTCCAGCCAGCTGTGCTGGCTTATGTTACACATCCACTGCCCTATTTCTGGCATAGCTGGCAATAACTCACATAGTCACACATGCAAACATCTTCTGGCCAGTTTATTATAGCAAGCCTGTCTAACTCGTATGTTTTTTCAGGGGCTTGCTATTTATTTTGATTTAAAAGTAAGAAGCATGGGCCCAAGACCTTTTTTGTCAGCTGCAAGCTGTTAAACTGCAACAAGCTCAGATGGGGAAGTTCTGAGAAAGAGGAAAGGGATTTCTACTTTTGGAGGCCATACAGGCAAGGCCTGCCTTATTGTGGCATTCTAGAAGTCAACATGATTGACAATTTAATAAAGTCAAAATTTGCATTATGCAAGCAGAGAGAAATAATCTCCAAAAACACTCCTTACATGCAAGTTATATGGGTATACACAAAATACTGTCAAGAACAATTAAGATCAGTGCTACAACATAAGTAGGGAGCAAAGACAAAAAATAATCAAAACAAACAGACTAGTTAACCATGTAAAGCATGGCATCCCCCTAGAAATGTTCTGAAACGGGTAAATTTGACTACAAGGTGTGAAGGCCATCAGCCCAGCTAGCTGGAATTTTCTAAGTAATTCTATGTTATTTATGAATAGTGATATGGTTTGTATGCTTGTCTTGCAAATGTAGGAAAACTAAATGTTGTTAAACTGTATATTATGTGCCGCAGTGTACCCTACTGGAAAGGAACAGAGTTGACTTGCAGACACTAGGGAAATGGGTTGGCATTGTTTGTGGCTGTGGTATCTCTCAGTTTTGGCTAGGAGGTGGGATGTCTGCAGCTGGAGATTCTTTCTATTGTCTGGGGACAGAACTGGTTGCAGGTTTCAAAGGTCAAAGTGTGCAACTGTTTTGCGACTTCCAATTCTAGGCAAACTTCAGGGAGATCGGTATTTTGACACAGAGGTATCAAAGAGTGATGTATAGTCTGAGATAGCCCAGCAGAAATGTTTGATAGTAATTTAAGAACTATCTCGGAAAGAGAGTCTGGACATTTTGTATTTGTCTTTGGACCTGTGAACATCCATTCAGCACTTGTATTTGCCAGGCTCTGTAAATAAGATTTAGGTATAGTGATTTCTCTTAGAGACAGATAGGAATATAGCAAGATTAGTTTAGATGTTTTCTGTATTCATGCAAGACTGTCCTGCAATGTTTTAAAATATTTCCTGTGATTTATTACTCTTTTGTTACTACGTTGAGTTATTAAGTATTGTCTTGTGCTTTTATTATTTATTATTAAATATACTGAAACCTTTTAATTGTGGCTGGTTTGTTTAGAGATATTTAAGCTCTTAAGAGTACTTGCATATGTATTTGATGACACTGTATATGCCACTCCTACATAGCCGTGCTGTTAGTCACACTTGCCATTTGGATAATAGTAACATTACACAGTAGAATTGGTCACCCTGTGGGAAGGGCCTTATAATAGCTGATAAGTAGAGCTGGTTGTGGCAGTGATTACTAACTTACAGTCTGGGCAGAAGGTGCATAGCTAGTAAACCTATGCCAGCCTTCCCCAGGAGTGTCTGTGTATTTGTATATAAATCAAATCTCAAAGTGTGTGTGTGTGTGCGTCAGCTACTTGGGTGGGGACATGAAGCATTGGCCAGACAGAGAGGGTGCTGGAGGTTTTGGCTTGACCATTCAGCTGAGATCTTAACCCTATAAGCTGTCCTAGTTGGGAGTCTTATTGGGGATCTGGAGAAAGAGGGAGAAACCAGCCGCAGACTGACTTATCTATGTGTGCACTTAAAGGAAATTGTACTTTACTGTGTGTGCACGTCATCCTCCTAATGTGCACAGCCCTCACTTGTGTTAGTGGTGAGGATTGAGGCTCCTTGATTACTGGGCCAGTACAGGGAGTCACACAAGGCATAGATTCAGCAGCACTGACAACCTAGCAGTGATAGTGAACGCTCAATTACAGAACCAGGGGAAAATGAAAGGAAGGGGTAAAAAGACATATTGGAAAAGACAAATTGGAAGTAAAGGGTGAACAAAAGGACAGATTAGAAGAGCCCAAAAAGGGGTAAAAGTTTTAGTTGAGCTCTAAATGATGTGAACAAACTACAAATGAAATATACACAGAAAATGTTATGGATGACAGCAGTCAACCTCAATGCACACAGATCATGCAAGCAGGAAGAAAAGATGACAGAGCAGCTTCAAATAGGGTGAAATACTGATTTTACATACACCTTTGTGGGCAAAGACACCTGAGGACTTGAGTATAGTGAGCTATTAGTTTCTTCCTGAATTTCTAAAAATTTCCTACTAGTCTTAAGGTACAAGGAAGTTAGTTTCAGACATCAGCAAAAGACCCAGGGAATAGGGAGTATGGAAACTAGTTATGGCTTCTATTTGGCTTCATGAGTTGTGTATCAGAGGAGTGAAGTTTTCTATCTGGTGAATAAACTACAAGAAGGATGGGCATGTAGCACAAGTTGGGCATATGTAGCAAGAAAGATACAGTTTAAGGGTAAATGCAACTCAGATGTTATGCAAGTTGCAATGCTGTGCCCTAGATATGGCAAGATCATCAAACATGGCATATGTGTTGTAATATGTCCTATTTTAGATTAAGTGAAGGATGAAAGGGCTCAGCAGTTTCAGTAGTTCAACAAGATGCACTCACCTTTTTGCTGCATGATCAGAAGGCTGTGGGTTTGATGCCCACACCTGGTAGTTTGATTAATTTTCCAAAACGGACACTGTAGAGCAGGATAAGGGGGGTGTTGTACTCCTGTGTGCGCCATTCTTTGGATGAGACTTTAAACGAGACTCCATCTGCCTGGGCTGGTCGCAGCTCTGATGCATGCAAAACATTCTACGGCACTTATTGAAAAAAAAGTAGAAGTTGCCAGGTGCCCTGGCCACATTTCTTATTAGTCAGTATGAATACCACTCGAGTCTTCCCTGAAAAGAGGCTGTGGTCTACTGGGGCTAACCCAATCAGCAAAGTATCACTTATAAATAAACAAATACATACAATAAGGGTAACACTTTGAAATAAGAATTTTGGGGAAACTGAAGTGGATGTAAACTTGCTTCTAGTACTAGATAAGAATTCCTTAAACTGATAGGGGCTGCCAACTAGCTGGGAACACTTTTTTACCATAGACTCTGCAGGTGAAGTGATAAGGTGTAATCAGTAGTTTTTGACATGGAATTTAATGCCAGCAAATTTCAACAGTGGCACCAGTATTTATTTTCATGACAAGTTCTGGGAAGTTGTTTCTGAAACGGATTTCATTTTGTTGCCATTAGGAGGAGATGACAGTTTCTGAATGATTTTTAAGTGTTGATTTAAGTTGTGGCCAGGAATCTATTTCTAGTAGAAACATTCTGCCATCTGTATAATTGATACTAGATCAGAGCAGGTTGACAATATGTGGCTAACATACTAAATGAGTGTGGGCCCAAAATAGTGCCCTAGGCAAACACATGTTTAAGTTAACTTTGTGGAACACTCCAAAAACATTTTTTTTTACTTTTATTTATACTGTCAAGTGATGAGATAAATGTAAAACCATATCAGAACACTGTCACTTAATGCAAGCTTAAATACACAAGTGATGGGACAGTTGCAAGTAAGAGGCTTAGCTTTCAGTAAACTCCCAGGTGTGGAGCAATGCTTCATGTGTAGTATTTCATAAATTAAATATCATGAGACAATAAAAGATATTTCAGCAATATAGAGCATCTCTGGTTTAACCAGCTTGAGACAGTGATGTTCTAATCTTGTAGTATTCGTCATGATACTACAGATCTTATATACTGTCGCCTATAAGCTTTAACAGTAGTCAGTCTACTATAGTCAAAGGTAAAAAAAAAATCACTTTACAAAAGCTAACAGGTAGGAGAAAGCTTCTTACATGCATTCTCTTCTTCTACTACTGCTATCTCATCAACTCATACCTCTTCCTTTGACCAAACTGATGCAGAAGTTGACCACCCTGCCCTTTTACTGCAAAGGAATAAAAGCTAAGGGTATGTGAGCTGTACTAGAAAAAAATCCCAACGGCCCCCCAAGAAAGGTGCAGATGGCCTCTACCCTTAGTTTATTACTTTCTGTCAAGACATCTCTAGGACCTCTATCTCAGTAACAACTATGTTAGAGTCCAAAAGAAAATGGTCTTATTGGGGACCTGGGGAGCAAGGGAGCGACCAGCCCCTGACTAACCATGATCTGTGTGTGCTCTTAGGGAAATATCACTTTACTGTGCATATTTGTTATCCTTTCCTCATATATGAGATGCCCTCTCTGGTGCTAGTGGTGAGGATTGAGGCTCCCCACTGGCACAGCTACAGGATCCAAATCTTAGCCTAGCAGGGCAAGCTAAAATCTCCAGCACCCTCTCTGTCCAACCAGTGCTTTGTGTCCTTGCCCAAGTAGCTGACACACACACACACACACACACACACACACACACACACACACACACACACACACACACACAGAGTTTACACAACCACACAGACACTTCTGGGGAAGGCTGGCACAGGTTCTCCAGCTGTGCCCCTTTTACCCAGACTATACGGTAGTACCAGCTGCCACCAACCACTAATCATTATCAGCTACTCAAAGGCCTTTAAAAAGGTGTCCAATTATTACTGTGCAATATTATTATCCAATTGGTACATGTAACTAAATAGTCTCAAGGCTTATTAGAGTGACCTGGTACACGATCCTTATATACATGCTATGTACTCTTAGAGCTTAACTTACCTCTACACAAAACAGCCACAGTTGAAAGGGTTTAAAATATTTAATAATAAATACTAAATACACAAGACAATACTACTACAACACAGCGCTAGTCAAGAGTTCAGAGATCACAGAGAAATACTTAAAACAATACAGTAGGAAATAAATAAATATGAATAAAGAAAAATACTTTGTCTAATCTTTATAGTCCTAGCTATTTCTGCAAGAAAACACACTTCTAAGATAACTTACATAGAGCATAAGGCAGTGCTGTGAGTTGGATGTTCAGACAAAAATGCTTCATAATCTCTGGTTCTCACTGTTTAAATTGAAACTGCAGTTCTGCTAAAACATTACATCATGTCACACTTTCCAGGTGTTCCCAGGGCTGACAGAAGCTGCATTTACATTCTTTTCATTCTTTTACACTTAGAGCAATAAAGGACATTCCACATGTAAATTCTGGTCATTAACTTTAGCCTTAAAACAATAGGCAGGAAGCCTTCATCTAGCCAGACTAGAGCCAACTTATAAACATCAAAGGCACTCATGAAATAATTTTAATTTCAATGGACCAACAAGAAATGCTTGACTTAGCTTTCTTTACAGCAGAGGGCAATGTTGCCACATTGTTTTAAGTTCAACATTTCACAGTATTTACAAATGATAGAATTATGTACCAAATTCTATTTGACTAGGCTGGCAGCCTTCACCCATATCTACCAGTCTTCAACACCATACTTATCCAGACTTCACTTATCAGAAAGTATGTGAATGGATGTTGTGTTCCCTTAAAAAAATGTTAGTTGTTGCTGTGGAGGTCTTGTGTATGACTCAAACTGGAGTGCAGCCTTGTGGGCATACCTCTCAACCTCTTAGTGCAAGAAATCTAGACAAATCCAAAAACAATGGGCGTACAAAGGTCCAAAACAGGGACAATTTTTTAAATATTACTCATATAGTAACTTAGAAAGCTGATGGGATAAAAGGTTTTACATTAGCATACATTTTCTGAAGGGTATAAAGTCTGAAACTCAAATGCCCATTATTATTAAGTCATGTCAATCCTCGATATTCATTTGCTTAAAAAACAAATTTTATAAGGAATAGATCAAAAATAAGAGGCAAAATCTGGACAGTTAAGAAGCATGATTTTAAGTAGGAAGACAGCAGCGGATTCCCAAAGGTCAGAAAAAAGGACACTGGACAGAGATATTTATAATACGCCAAAAGGAGTGTACTGAAATGCATCATGGCAGGTTTTTCAGCCAGCTGTTACTATCTTGTTAGGATATAGTTTAGCAGCTGGAATCAGCTATACCCAAGAAAAAATTCCTTACTACTGGCTGCAGAATGCATATTGGTTCTTGAGGAGGAATTAGTACCATGCGTAAAATGGTCTACAGACAGTTCCCCAACAGCAGAGGGTAAGGTGATGTCCTGATTTCCTGGAAGAAGGTTATACTGTCTTTTTTCTAGTCCTAGATCTTCTAGCTAGTCAATTTCTTGCCGGAAGCCTCAATGACTAGTTAGTAATGTGGACTGCTAAGCTTTAAGGTATGTTGCCTCTACTGTATTTGTTTATTTTTTTTCCTTCTCATCTTCCTGAAGGTGTAGAAATTAACTCAAGAGGTGTGGGATTTGAGATTTTTTTTCAAATATTTTTATTTTTCTTCTTCTTTTGTTTGTATATTTCAATTCTTGTCATTTTGCAAGCCACAATTCAGTTACATAGTAGAAGAAATACAGTCATAATTACGTACATCTTGCTGCAAAAGAATTTTCAGTGTTGCAACAAAATACATAATATAGATAACATTCTACATACAGTATATACAAGTGCTACAGAAAATCAACTTCTGATTAAGATTTGTGTCACAGTATACATACTATGCATAACTGCTACATACGAGGTTTAGACACAAACTCATGAAAGAATATGTCTCTTATGCCCTTTCAGATTATATTCACAATAATTTGTCTTTACTTGTCTATCTATTCTTTTAAAATATCCAGAAGACTCCAGTATTTTAGAAAATGGGAACACTTACTCTGGTTATCAATTTATGTGCTGATATATACTTCATTGCCATATTTCTGAAGCTCTCCCATGACAGTTTGGTTCGATCTAACTAGTTCTGAGTTATGTGCAATTTTGCTAGACAGAAGAGGGTAATTAGAATATGCAGATTAAGTCTGGGTAAATTTTGAGAGATGATATGCAAAATCACAAATTCCCATGATAATGCAGATTTTTGATATCCCATCTTCTCTAGTGTGACTCTCAGTAAGCACCATAATTTATAAGTACATTAACTCCAGAAGATGTGGAATAGGTCAGCAATTTGTGAGTAGCAGCACAAACAATTTGGTGAAACTTCTGAGTTGAAATTGTTGAGTATTTCTGGAGTAAAGTAAGCATTGTTGTTTATCATTAATTGTGTATATATGAGTTTCTGCCCTATTGTTACTGTCCTGTGCTAAGAAGGAAATTAAAGGCAAAAACTTCAGTCACACAACACTTAAAATTCTCAAAAAGTTTTGAGGATTTGAGAATTTTAAATGTGTGACTTGAGGTTTTTTTTCCTTTAATTTCCTTCTTAGCACAAGATAGTAACGATAGGGCATGCTTTTGACTACTTTTTTTTGTTACAAAGGGGAAATCCTTTTTTGCATGGAAGAAAACTAAATAAACTAAATGTGTAAATCCAGGGTAATGATGCAATCATTAAATGTGGTAACAAAAAGCCAATCTGTAGAATAGTAAGCTCTGTGATAAATGACAGGTCCTTATGTTGCAGACCTACAAGTGACAGTACTGCTTCTGGTTTGGGGTCTTTTGGGAGAGAAACTGGTGGCAAAAATACAGTTATCAAAACTAAGGGTAGAAACAGTCATGGTGGTGAGAATCTGTATCAAGTATTACAAACCAGTTTAGAAGGAATGTTTGGACATCTCTTAAATTTACCTAATGTGCCACAACTGCCATTAATGAAGCTGACAAGGAATTAAGTTCCACAGCTACATGGCTGTATATGAAATGAAATTCATATGACACCAGTGCAAATACAGTCTGGAAACCCCTAGATGCTCTCGTCAGCTAAGCACAGAGGGCAAAGTGGATATACATTAGTACCTCAAAGCATGCACCATCATGAGGGTCCCCTGATAAAATATTCCTCACATGGTAAGAAAATTTGTTAAACTCAACAAAATGACAGATGAATGCTGAGATCACTTTCAGTTCTTGGAATCTCAAAACAAACTCAAAGCATTTTACACCATAACTTGTGATGGGAGCACTTCTTGGAACTGTGCAGGGATTTGAGTTTCAATTAATTAAAAAGACATAACTTTGGTCTTGAAAAATTCAGCTTCAGTCAACCACTCCAAAGCCAATCCAAGGTGGTGTACAGACTTCTTTCAAGAGAAAGAAGAGTAAGCATGTACTCCTGAGGGAAGAAGAGATAAAGCTGGGTACTACCTGTGTTATAGTGGTACTGCAAAAAATGCTCCATGGAATGACTTCCTTAAGTGGAAGCATGTACAGCATGAGCAGTAATGGGACCAGCAAAGTCCTTTAGAAACCCAGACTGCAGAGGAAAGCATGAGGATAACCACTTCTGACATCATTGTCACCAAATCAGGATAATTTGATTCCAAACACCACTCTCTGAAAGTGCACAGAAAGGTAAGGGACAAGCCACTCAAGGAATTTGGCCAGAAGATCAGAATTGCAATTGTGAAGCTCAGTTAAAATCCATGATCCAAAGTGTCAGCTGTACCCAAGAGAGCAGGGGAGGGGGTAAACAGAATAACAACATTACTCCCTCACAAAAAAGGGGTAATCACTAACCACCTTATCAAGGGTGGTCTCTGTACTCTTGGCAATGTCTGGAACAAAAAAAAAAAGTCAGACATCTATGAACTGTTAAAAAGGCACTCAAGCTAAATAATGAATTAATGTTCTGAATAATACTCTTACTATCTGCCTTCTCAATACCCATACAAACAAATGGATACTTAGCAATAATACAGAAGTTCGGCTGTGCACGTCCAGTTACAGTTTAAGGACGACAATAATAAAAGTCTCTGTTAATACTGTGATTAAATATTCCTGCCCGCAGGAAGACTACAAACTTTGGAAAATTAATGGATCCACAATATCCAAAGGAAGACAAGACCAGTTTGTTTGGACTAGAATTCAGTCTGCAAATAGCAGACCACATACCTGCAATCAAATTCATGACCAAAGGACAGTCACAAACAAACCTCAGACAAAGATCAGTGTGAAGGCAACTATTAAGGATAAGCACTTACCCAATGGATAGCACCTCCAAGAAGGCTTCTAACCTTATCTGGTACAATTACTCAAAAAACAAAGCAGCAACCTCATACACAAAGCCTGAAGACACTTTCTAGTGAAGAAAAGCTGAACTGAATCCATCCACCATCTACAACAGCACTGCTGAATGTTTGGATATGGTAGAAGCACCCTGCCTTTTTTTTTCTTTCTTCGCAGGACCTCATCCCACGATTCCTCTAATCGAACCCAAGTGATGCCCAGTCATGCTGGACTACTCAAACCCAAGTGATGCCCATTCATGCTGGAAAAGGAATGGCAAACAAGCATTCCCAGTCTAGGTGAAAGCCCTATGGCCCATTCATTTCTGCCTGGGAATCCCAATTGGCCCTTGTTCCCTTGTGAGTCATATGGCAGGGACAGGGTAAGTTTACTGGTCTTACAGGCAATTTCCTACAGTGTGGTCTATCCTGTTCCACTAACAGCATCCCCTCCTTGGTAGGTCTTCTGATCTCTGCTATTGCTGTCTCCCAAGAGAAAGTGTGCTTCTACATGCAGAGTTCTTAAAGCTTAACAATGAGAACTCACTCAGCATGAGCTCAGTATGATCACACTCAACTGGGTGTAATATCTAGTGCTCCCTCTAGGTGTCACCCATGTTGTAAATCAGAACCACCTCCTTCCTCCCCAGGATGGGCAAGCTGGCAGTGGTCACTCACTCCCATGTCTTCACCCCTGGCCAGCTCCTACAGGCACCTAAGCTGCTAATCAAACTGTGTGTCACATATAGAGTAGTCAGGGATTTATTCCTCTGTGCTACTCAGCTGGCTTCCTGGTAAACAATGCCTTATTGTGTGCAATTACCATGTGGTAAACAATGCAGTGTACAGCCACTCAAAGCACAACTTTGACAATTGGTTATCTCTAATGGTACTTCAGCAAAAGTCACACCTTCTTGATAGTGGGAATCTGTAGGCTGTACCAATGTACATGCATCCCACTAATGGTAGAACATACAAGATGATCTAATTTGCACAACAGTATCACTGTTCAAATCCTGATCACCAGTTTTTCCTACCAAAGGATCATTTATCAAAGTCCTACTCAATTGCACTTGTTTACTGAAAATTCCATTCCTTGAAGAAACTGCTTTCATGTTGGTTATAATATGACTGTTGCAGTGTACTTTTACAGTGAGATTATGTAAATGCAAAGACAGTGAAACTGTTTTTCACAATTCTGACTTCTCCCCTTTTTCAGTGGCTGTGTGAACTTGAAGTCAGAATGTATAAGCAGCAACAGGCATGGGGAGGCAAATTCCCTAATAAGGGAGTAATGGTGCAAGGATTCTTGCCCATGTGCAGAAAAAAAATTACTTTCTTTTAAAAGATTCTGGTGTAGTACTGGCATGATACCTTGTTTTGTATGTTTAAAATTTTTTTTTTCATTTGGCTCCTCTATACAGATTTCAGGTATGGCTGAGTTTTTTTTTTAGGCAGGTGATAGTGGCCCTTCGTTGTTAAGGTGACCCACATCAATACAGTAAGTGAGAGTACTAAAAATTACAGTAAATCTTTGAGATATACTCCTGATGCACATAGGACATGTAGACTGAACTATTATCCACCTGATTCATGGGACCTTAATGCATTTTTTAAGTGTTGTAAATGCCCAGTTCTTACTGCCTTCACTGCTCATACTAGCCAGTCAAACAAGTTATGTTTGAAGCTACCATAACCTGGCATTAGGAGACTTCACAGATTATTTTTAATGAAAACAGTGCAAATTTTGGAAGCTGAAACTGAAATGGACTGATTCACACAAAACAGGTAACATTTTCCTTCAAGGTACAGCAATCTCAGAATTAATTATAATTAATAATGGTTGCGTGGTGGCTATACTCTCCCTATTAAAGACTCAAAGTTTGAGTGTAGTCTGTGTGATTCAATCTGCACAAAGAGGCACCTGAGCTAATGAATTCCATTTAACTGACCTAAATTGACCATAGCTCTGTATCTTCATGCATTAAATTAACAGAGATATCCACAAATCCACTACTTGCTATACCAGACACTCCTCTCAAGAAACGTTTCAAACTTGTTTGTTGGATTCAGTTTCCCTTCAAGGAATGTGCCATGAACATTAGTTGTAAACCAAAGATTTCTCGACATATGATGCACTTTTACACATGGCCTAGTTTTCAATAAAGCTTTCTTAAACATTCAGCAGCAAGTCATCTGTCTTAATTAGCTACATTTCTGCAGTGTTTTCACCTTTTATGATAACAGTTAATGTAAATGATGCAAACACCAACCTGATAAGGCCTAACTTTGTGATGAATTTCTTGTATTCCCACTTCTCTTGTTCTTACATCTCGACACTGCAGAGCATAGCAAGCAGAAACAAGAAAGACATAATTATGATTAGAATTCTAGTAGAAGTAGACACACACCCGTAAGTAGTATAACTTCACAGAGTGCTTCAACGCATCACATACTCACATCTTTAAACAAAATCCATGAGCCAAACACTTATTTCTTTAGGAGAGGGACAACAATTACATTTTTTAAATGCAGTAAGACTGGTATGTTGTATACTTAGCTGCTAAAACGATTCAAATCTGCAAGTACTCAACATGCAAGATGTTGCTCAGGACTTAGGACTGGATTACCTTCTGTGTTTAGCTTACGAGTTTTATTGTAAATAGTATGCTAAAAAGAACACAGTACTTATGTTCACAAAGCCTCAACCCCACTGGTGTATACTGGTATTTATAATGTGTGCTCTTCAGCAGTCCACAATTCTGATCCCTTATCAAACCATTTCTAAAAAAATGTAAAAACACATACTCACCATTGCTGCTGATCTGCAAAGGTGGACATTAGCACTTGGTAACTTGGTATTTCCTCTTGTAATATCTTCAGTTTCTAAAATCTTTTCCAATTTCCCTTGCTCAGTTTGCATGGGTACATTTGGATAGCACAGTTCTTGATGTTATGTACTGGACAAAGAGGGCATGTTTTGGCCCCTGTTCTTACCAGTTTAACCATCAAGCACCGAGCAAACAACTTTAAAGACACCATAAGATACAGTTAAGTGTACAAATGCCCAGCTTGCAAGAGAAGCCATACAAAGATGTTGGCTGCAGAAGTCATTATCATACAGAGATGGCAGGGGGGATTATAAGCACCCAACAGATGCTCTTCTTGAACATTACCTGACATGGCAAGTAAGTGTCTGCTACAATTGACTTCAAAGATTCTTTGCACGGCAATTGCTAGAAACAATCCTATGCAGTGAACTTTTTTAAACCTCTCTTGAAGGCTGAAACTGAAGGAAAGCCTAAAGTTATAAGCTCAGAAGGCCAAGCGCTGAAGCACCAAGGTGCTAAAAGGAAGACTGATTCCTGGATGTTCAAACAATAATGCACACTGATGACTAAGTGGATGTGGCACTAGCTCTATGAGGAAATATGGGTATATGGGTTTCACTTGATCTTTGCTTTGTGAAATCTTAAACACAACTCCTACAAATAAGAGCCTAAAACTGAAGAGTTGCTGGCCAATAAGAATAAACTGGAGAGTCAACCAAATCAACATATCTGAATGAAGACTGGGCAAACTGAGCGACCATGCATTTCAAATTCGCAGAAGGGTCCTTCAGTGGAGAGAAAAGAAGAACCCTTTTAAGAAACTGCTTAACTAGCCAGTACAAAGCCACAGCTCGTTCCCCACTCCCACAAGGTTATGATTTGCGGATATTCCAGAAACACGCATCCTAACCACTGAGTGAGACCAATAATAACAAGTACATTAAAATAGGTCAGTATCACCTCCATGTTAATGAACTGAAACAATTTAGAATACCTCTCTATCCAAATGGAGAACTTCTATTCAGCAGAATATAACACTGGTGAGCAGAAGCTTTTGGTAGCTTCAGTGATCCCAAAGAGTAACACTGAAAGGTCCCATGAGAAGGGACAATATAAAGGAGCTGCCACTCGCTGAGTTGGAGCTGGTTGTTGCCCAAACAGAGGCAGGGAAATTTCTTTAATATTGACTAGACCAGTTTCTTGCACTGTTGGGGAAACCATTAGTCTGAACCATCACCCTTTTTGGCCAAAACAGGGAAATGATGACAATAAGTTTTTGGTCTTAATTCGCTGTTGCTGTAAAAACTCAGCATCAGAGTGCAAAGTGAAACAGCATAAAGGAATTTTCACTGCCAGAGAAGGGAGAATGAATCCACCATCAACTCTACCTTGCTTTGCTGAACAATGCAGAAGGGAAAAACAATGCTCTCCCTCTTGGTCAGCAGCATTCCCCATCCTAGAAGACTCAGGCGTGACAGGATTCCCCTATCTTCAGTTCCAAAAGTAGGCTGGATCTGCTTCTCTAGGAGTCTATCAACTCAATCACATATTTAAGACTGATTGATTGAATGATTAATGGGGACATCTGGCTGGGTCATGCAAGACTCTTTTCCCCATCAAGGCCAGGGAGAATAGTTCAATAAACATTTAAGAAAAGCAGTAATGAGATACATAATTGCTTTGTGAATAAAAACAATATTAAAAAGTATAACAGATACAGTGTGTCAATATCAATGCAATGTAATCTGTCGTGTAAAGGCTATAGAATGATAAGTAAGATCAACTCAATATAATATGGTGCATAACAAAAATATAGAGTAGGAAACTAATATGTACTAATAGATAAATTAATCCGAGAAGTTGCACCAATACAAGCAAAAGAACATCCAGCTTAATAAAGCTGGCAAATGATAAACATAAGGATTGACTGGGTTGACCAGCTGAAAAAGATAACATGGATGATGTACACATATGTTAAGTAGAGTGCCTGTGTGATAAGTGATATATACAACAGTGAAAATCATTTCAGTTTTTAAATAAACGATGAAGTGTTGAGCTTCAAGAGAAGAGACATGGGGCTTAAAAGGGTAAGAAATATAATTTTAAATCCAAGTTGATGACCTCTTACATTTGGATACAACATTACAGGTGAGCAATCTGCAGTTGCAAAACAGAAAAGAGCCAGAGTCCTCAATAAAAGGAGATCTCTGAGGTTTGAGAGACAACTGGGGGTGGGGCATGGTTAACCAGGAATGGTAGAGGAAGGGAAGAACCTGGAGATGGATATAGAAGATTTTCTTCTAATTAAGTTGACTGTGGAGCAAAGAGCTGGTGGAATCTAGTTTCATAGTTTGGTCACACAGTTTGAGTACAGGGACTCACCATGTGCGTTTAATGCCCTGTCCTGTTATGCTAGGAATTTGTCTTTAGAGTTAATTGTCTTGTGGGACGGTACTACTACAGAATGGGTTTAAGGATGGACATTTGGATGCAGTGTACAACAGAACTGGCAGTTTTCAGTTGGGTGCATTGAAGATAGTTGGGAAATTCTATCCAAGTCATTTTTGTAATGCAGTGCAATATTAAACTTATGCTAAGCAGATCTGAGGGACAATGAGCTGATTGCAAGAATGATGCACTGGTCTACAGCCAGAAACTACAGCCATGTAACCTTTCTGCACAAGGAGTATGAGCACATATAACCCTGTCTGATCATGTACCACTCCAAAGTCTGGTTTGTCCAGCTGAAGCAGGAGGAGCTCTGGTCTCAATCTGCTTTAGAGCTCTGAGGGAAAACACATGTCCATAGCTCATTAACTTTCTCAGCACAAAGGAGATGACAAGGTTACCTTATCAAATCCATTAGAAAAAGGTCCATCATAGGCTCTGCAAAACATTCTGCTGTGGGAAAGGCCCACAGTAAAAATGACCGGAACTATTTCCCACCCTACAGCCCAATGACAGGCATCTGACACCAAGGGGTCTATCAGTGGGGGTTTGATGGCTCCACAGTATCTGGCACACCTGCATCCTTGCAGCACCCTTACTGTGAAGCATATAAATAGAAATGTGAAGATCATGGCTGTTGTGAGGACCAGGAAGCATGGCTGGATCCAAGCTTAGACCATTCAGTGAAAGCCTGCCAAGGCTAGGGAACATGTTGACCTGTCAAAGGTAACTTAAGTGAGTCCCAACACACAAAATTGTTCTACTAAAAAATGACTTTCAGTGAACCAAAACAGCTCAGGAAGAAGCCCTACACACCACTCTACTAATGTCACAGTCTCATAACTGCAGGGAACACTCATTCTTGCCAAAAGTGGTTTTCAGTGGCTTTGGTTGCTATCACTCACCTGTTAGTCTCATCAAGGGTTACTTCTTGGAGTTTCTCTATAAGCATAAATAACTTACAGTGAAAACTAGTCGACTATAACCTTACAAAAGCAATATGCTCAGCTGGAATCACAGAAAACATCTCCCAGATTATGGTGATCCTGAGGCCATGGAGCCAAAAAACTGCTCAAGTAAAGACGGTTAACCAGGAAGCCCCTTGATGGCACTACCTGGGTCAGTTGTTCAAGTTAAAGGAACACCAGAAATTCCTTCCTTTAAAAGGTATAAGCCACAATAGCCATTACCCGAGTAAACATTCTGGGCACAGAGGTGAGACCAAACAGCAGAATTGCACTGAAGGTGAAACTCATCTTGATAAAAATATAGTCCAGGCAAAACTGACTTTCTAGCAGCTCCTCTGCAGCACGAGGAATATGACCAATAGAGTTATCATCGCTGTTAAAGCAGCACAGAAAAAGGATGAGAGATAAACCTACATTCACTTCAGACAAGAAAAAGGCAGTAGAAAAACTCACTGCCTTTCTCTAAAGGAGAAACAAGGTCTACTGCTCCTTTATGAAGTACAGTCTACCATTTCTATTATCTGTACTGCAGTGACCAGCTAGCCCTTGTGTAGAGCACTTACAGAAGATCAGACTAATAGGTCCAAGATTTGGTCAGCCACATCCGGAATCTATGGTCAATGGCGATGGCCTTGACGTAAACTCAGAAACAGCATCTCATGGGTAGTAAGACAGGACTGAGCTACTGGCAGGGGTACAGTCATTTTCCTGGAAGACTTTGTGGGTGAAGCTTAGGGATGCAACAAAGCCTGATGCTTGGAAACTCTCATTCTATAAAGGGTCTTATTCTTCCTGGAAAAGAATGTCCAGTGCTTAGAAGCCCCTCTTACTCAATAAAGATAATTCTTCTTTGTACAGAAGACTAATAAACAGAGAGTGAAGCTGGGGGCGGGGGGCAGCAATAGAGACCCTCCATAGTGATAAACTACCCATTTCCAATTGGTCTTCAACCACATTCTGGGAAGCCTGCTCAAATAGGGCTTTATCAAAAAGGGGCATCAAAAATGGTTTGCCAAAGTTCATTCATGAAAAAAGGAGAGTCCACAGCACACCATCTGAACAAGGTACATACATGAGCCTGCTGTCCTGGCCGCAGCATTACTGCAGCCAATGTTACAACAGATGACAAATGGAGGGGATTTCATAAAAGACTCTCTCAGAGGTACACTAATCACAGAATCGGAGAACTCTGTCAACTTTTCCAAAGCTTGGTCACAACGAAGGAGTGAAACTGGGATAGACAAGACAGGCAGAATTAAAGCCTAAAGTTGCTCAACCACCTTATCCAAACCATTTGACTCTATCCAGTGGCAAGTTGGAAAGATCCTGTAGTTTCTGCAAATTAAAATTGTAAACAAAATTGCATCAACATGTTTAGAAATGATGTCACACACTACTCCTAATGGGGATTTGCAGAAGGCATGGACTTTTTCTTAGGAAGTGAAGTCAAATCTGGATGCTTCTATGCTACAAAAATGTTATCCTTAAGATGAGATTTCATGAGATGATGAAACAATGTTTCTCATCTATCTTTATCACATCATGATTCAAACATTTCTGTAATGAAGATAGTCAGACAACAAGCTAGATGACAGTGGTCTTCATGGACCTCTCTCCCCAAAGGAAGAATCAAAAAGTACAGTTGTGTACACTTACCATAAATGTAGATGTTCGAGTGTATTCACGGTTGCAGTCATCACATTTGGGTTATCTGCTTGCAGTAGCCCTCAGTCAGCCTGAATATCATAGTCTTGGATTCCTGCATCGGATGCTCTCTTCTTCCATGACGTCAGGTCGTCAGGGGTATGAAACATACAGCAGATGGCATTACATCAGTTTTTCTTCCCCAGATGTCAGGGGCCTCCCTAATGGGAAGCAATTAAATCTATAAATATACAAGGTTATACCTCCAACAAAAAAGAAAATACACCAAAAAGCTTTTAAGCATAGTAAAGGAGAGTAGAGGTATAGCCAAAAGAAGTAAGGGGGCTTTAGGGAGGGTAACCAGGACTGCAACAGTGAATACACTTGAACATCTACATTTATGGTAAATGTACACAATCACTGTTGCAGTCATCACATTTGGGTAGATTCCCAAAGCTATGGATGGGAGGAGGAATTTAGATAGCATTAGGATCAGCTATAAGGCCCTGAAAGACTGCAGTGGCAAAGCCAGCTCTGGATTTAGAGAAAATTGGCAGACAGTAATGCTTGGTGAAAGTATGTACAGAACTCCAGGTAGCAGCTTCTAGGATGTCCCTGGTAGGGATGCCTCTGGAAAAGGCTGTAGAGGTAGATGCAGCCCTGGTTGAGTGGGGTCTAATTCCCTGTCAGACAGGTTTTCCATGGTGCTTGTAGCAGAAATGAATGCAATGGCCTATCCATTTGGAAATGGTTTGCTTTGAAATAGCCTTCCCTTCTGCCCCTGCAGCAAATGCCACCAGCCGTTGGTCAGATTTCCTTTGAGGTTTAGTCCTGTCCAAGTAGAATCTAAGTTGTCTGTATACATCTAAAGAGTGCAGTATCCATTCCCCTTTGTTCTGTGGATTAGGAAAGAAGGTTGGCAAATGAATGGACTGATTGAGGGCCACACTGGATACCACCTTGGGCATGAAGGAGGGATTGGTCATGGGACACCCTGTCTGCATGAAAGATTATGAAAGGCTCCACTTCCATGAGGGCCTGTAATTCAGATACCCTTCTTGCTGAAGTGATTGCTAAAAGGAAAGCTGTTTTCCAAGAAAGGAATTTTAAGTCTGCAGTAGCAGCTGGTTCGAAAGGAGGAAGAGTGAGTTTTTCCAATACAAAGTTAAGGTCCCTGGGGTGGTCGTAAATTTCTGGCCCCTCTGAGGAACTGCTTGAACAGTGGATGAGAAAAGAGGGGAGGTTCTGTGCTATAATGAGCTGAAATGGCTGAGGATGAATTTTGAAGGAGGAGAAAGACAGGACCTTGTGAAGCATCTCAGTTAAGTATTGTAAAATCTGAGGTAAATTGGGCACTGCTGTGTTCATCCCTTGAGATTGGTTCCAGGTTCAGAATCTTTTCCATTTTTCAGCATAAGATTTTCTAGTACTAGGCATCCTTGCCTCTAAAATGATATCCATCACTGGTTCACTGAGGGATGGTAAAGGAGAGATTAGGTAATTAGCCAGGCTGCTAGGTTCAGTGTTTGAAGCTGAGGGTGTAGGATCTGGTTCTCCTGCTGAGAGAATAGGGTAGGAGTCTGAGGCAGGTGCCATGGGGCCAACAGTGACACACTGCGCAAGAGGGGGTACCAGAGTTGGCGTGGCCAGTCTGGTACAAACAAAACCGTCCTTGGTTTGTCTTGTTTGATCTTTAGTAGTACCTTGGAAAGCAGAGGCAGAGGAGGAAAGGCATAAACTGAGAGGTTTTTCCAGCTGAAGGATAGAGCATCCACTTTCCAAGCTTGTTTGTGGGGAATCCTTGTGCAAAATTTGTCCAATTTTATATTGCTGGAGGGAGGCAAAAAGGTCTACATCTGGGGTCCCCCATTTGCTTGTCAACATGTTGAAAATCCTATGTTCCAGTTTCCACTCATGTGGATCCATGTTTCTGCTTAGTTCGTCTGCCAGTGCATTTAGTTTTCCTGGCAGGAATTGATCTTGTAGATGCACTTGGTAGCTCAGGGCTGTGTTCCACAATGCCATGGCTAGTCTGAAGAGGGAGTAAGAATGTGTACCTTCCTGCTTGTTTATGTACCACATAACAGTGGTGTTGCCCATCTTTACCATTAATTGTCCTGGAAGAATGTGGTCCTTGAAGGCTGTCAGAGCATTCTGTACAGCTAACATTTCTTGTTGATTGACATGCAGGTGCATTTGATTTGGGTTCCATTTGCCCTGAATGCACTTCCCTGCCAGGTGAGCCCCCCCCATGCATAGTCTGATGAGTCTGTTAAGGTTTGGGCGGCAGGGGGCAGTGTGAATGGTAGTCCCTTGTTTTGGTGGCAGGCCTCTTCCCACCAAAGAAACTCTAGGCGCAAGCATGGTATGATAGGAATCATTGCTTCTAGATCCTGAGAATGTTGACACCATAGGCTTTTTAGATACCAGTGTAGTTTCCTCATATGCAGTCTTGCATATGGAATTAGAAGAATGCAGGAAGCCATGAACCCCAAGGCTTGTAGTATTTTGCCTTGCAGACAGCAGGATTTTTGTGGCCACTTGTTTGAAGTTGGTAGTCAAATGAATTTGTCTCTCTGGCATGAAGAAAGCCATCTGGGAAGTTGTATTCAAGCTTGCTCTCAGGAATATAATTTGTTGACAGGGTACCAGGTGTGATTTCTTTTTGTTTATGGTGTATCCCAGACAAGCACCCTTTGTACAAAGGCCAGATGAGTCAAAAGTATGGCTTGGCTTTCTGCCTGAATTAAACAATCATCCAGGTATGGGTATATCTGAATATTTCTTTGCCTGCAAAATGCAACGACTGCAGCTAGGCACTTTGTGAATACCCTGGGTGCAGTAGATAAGCCAAAGGGCAGTGCAGAGAACTGATAGTGCATGTAGCCTGCTTTGAAGCGTTGGTATCTTCTGCAAGATTCCCTGATTGGGATGTGCAGGTATGCTTCCTTTAAAATCAAGTGTTGCCAACCAGGCATCTTTGCCTAGCATAGGAGGCAACTTGTGAAGAATCAGCATCTTGAATTTTGGAATCACCAGAAAGGTATTTAGAGTAGACAGGTCCAGGATAGGACACCATGAACTGTCTTTTCTGGGTACCAGGAAAAGTCGAGTAGAAACCTTGTCCCTTTTCCTCTTCTGGTACGAGCTGAATAGCCCCCCATGCTTAAGAGAGAAAGTACTTGTTTTTGGGCCTCTGCCCACTAATTTGGGGTTAGATTTGGCCATCCGCTTGGTGTTGGTAATGTGTGGAAGTGAAATCTGTATCCCTGGGACACTATATTTAAAACCCATTTGTCCTGGGTAATGAGTTCCCAGTTCTTTGCATGAAGAGCAATCTTTCCCCCCAAAGGGGCAGTTAGTTGAGAAGTGCTTGGAAGTTTTAAAAAGAAGTCACTGAGACAGTTTACCATAGGGGGGATGTTTATTACTCCCAGATTTGGAAGTGGAGGCCCCCCCACTGCTTAGTCCTGTGCGTACCCTGGGACTGAAGCCTGGGAGCTCTGCTGGATCTGGGTTTGGACTGAAAAGGTCTGGAAGAGGCAGGAAAGGACCAATTCTTGGAAGGCCAATGCCTACTAAAACTTGGAGGTTGTACTTGTAAAAAAATATTTTAACAGTTTGCATAGATTTTGCTTTTTCCTCCATCTTTTTAAGAACTTCTTCTGCCTTGTTGCCAAACAGGCGGTCCTGGTTTAAGGGAGCATCCAGTAATTTCACTTTAACATGATCTGGCAAGGATTGCTCCTTAAGCCAAGCATATCTTCCAAGTACATACCCATTTACAGCAGCCCTGCAAGATGCCTCTAGTGAATCAAAATCCATTGCAAAATATGTTTTCCAACTTGTTCAGCTGAGTGCAGTAAATCCTGTAAATCCTTATTTTCAGCACAATCAGGAATCAACATAATTTTTCTATTTAAGCAATCCAATAATATGCTGCTGATACTTTAACATATGAAACTGGCAGTTTAAGGCCCTAATGGCCAACGTTGCAGAAGTGTATACCTTCTTACCCTATCTATCCAGCGCCCTGCAGTCTCCATCAGAGGGAGTAGGATTTTTGGCAGTAGTGGCTTTAATACCCTTGGGTCCCTGTGAAATGGTCTCAGGATCCGCAGTATGATTTTTAAAAAGGAACTTGTGAGAGTCATGGACTATGTAATATCTGTCAGGTTTTCTGGGAGCAGGAGGTAAAGAATCAGGGGCCAAGCTAGATTCCGAAAAGGCATCATCAACAATGTCTAGTACAGGAGGTATGGTTAAAGGCCTGTGCTGGGGCAGTAGTAAGAAATCCCTAATCCTCTTTTTAGAATCAGAGAAATCCTGACCTTCCCAATGAAAATGCTCCCTGAGAGGATGCAAGGTTTCACCAAAAGAGAAATCCTCTGGGGGAGAAGCAGAGGGAATAGAGTCCTCAGCATCAGAATCCTCATAGGTAGATAAGGGCAGATCATTGTCATCAGAGGAAACAGAAAAGTATCATAAGCAAACTCAGTCCTAGGTCTCTTAGAGGGGGAAGGCTGGCTTCCCCTAATTAAAGTAGTACGGTCTTCAGCCATTTTTATAATTTGTTTTTTAGGCACAGAGGCCTGACCATGCGGTCTGGGCGTAATTTTTCTAGGCATGGTACAAGTTTTAGGCCGTGAAGAAGAAGATGGCGTTGGTTTAATATGCAAGTCAGTAGGCCTGAATACACCGTCAGAAGCTGGTGCCTGCACAGCGGCTCCGGACCCATCCAAGGTAGAGACATCTGCAGGTTCCACAATTGAAGCATCTCGCGACATACCGGACTCCGAATGGGTCTCCGTGGAGGCCTGCGAATCTGAAGTAGCAGGTATCAGGGGCTGCGAAAGCACCTCACTGGAGTACCAGCGAACTGGCTTAGGAGAAGCATCATCGGCAGCTTTGGACCTAGGTGGACTGTCTCTTTATCTTTGCATTTTTTGGAATGTCAGTAGTCAGATGACTTACCAAACACATATCAGGATAATTGAACAGAGCACCAAAATATTTAGAAGTGAATATATACTGACGACAGATAGTTTGTGGTTTAAATAAGGCAAAAAACCGACAACGAGGTATGTCGTGGTCAGGGCCTAGGCAAGGAATACAGTACGAATGAAAATCTTTATGAGGTATTTGCTTTCCACAAGTAATGCAATTATTTACTTTTACTGACATCGGTTTAGAGCAAGAAAAAGTTTCCCCAATGGGGGTACTTAGCTTTTAGTTGAAGACTTCGGTTCTGAAATTCGAAAATGAAAATTTCAGGAGTCGGCCGACCGGCACTTGCAAACTGCTTCTACTTTGGGCACTACACAGCAAGAAAGACTGATGTAATGGCATCGGCTGCATGTTTTATACCCCTGACAACCTGACATCACGGAAGAAGGGACAGCAACCGACGCAGGACCCAAGACTTTGTTAATCAGGCCGACTGAGAGCTACTGCAAGCAGATAACTCAAACACAAAGAACATCAAGAAGTAAGCCAAAGGGCAAAATGACATTATCCTTTTTTTTCTTCCCAAAAATAAGGACTTCAAGATTCTAATCACTGGACCAGAATGAGGGAGACCCTCCCACCCTTCCTCACCTGACATACAAGCTGATGAATGAAAGTGAGTCAATGGCAGGTAGACAAGCCATGAAGATCAAAACAGTGCACACCAAGGCAGCACCAAATCTCAAGAGATCTACAAGGGGGCCAAGTATAGGCATCAGACTATTCTCCTTAAGGATGTAACCCTGCACTCATGAGGACATCCCACTACCATTAAATATGATGCACATTACAACATCTGGTCCATCCTCATCAGCCAACGTACAGAGAAAAAGCTCCACAAATCTCAAGTATAACCAGTAAGTATTCTTTGAATGGAGGGATGACAATGTGCAGATTTTCAGATGCAGTGCTCAACCTCATGTGTCCTTATTCTGGGATTCCAGAGACTACTATGAGTGAACTGGCTAGACATAATCCATCTTTAGGACCTTTAATGTAGGAAGGTCCCTGTTGCCACCCCAAGACATACACATACAGTTGTTTGGGGGTGCTTCTGTAATCAGCTGACAGGGGAGAAGTTGATCTTTCATTAACTGTAGAAAGGCACAGAAGTGATGTGGAGCGCTCTCCTGAATCAACTTGGTGAGGAAAGGGTTTAGCTAATGCTGAGGCTTTCCAATCCCTTGTCCCTTTGCCTTCTCACAGTCTGGCTGACAGTGATTTGGGATCACACGAAGGACCGTACTCTGGCCAGTTTATACGTAGTTACTAGGCTTGCAGTCCAGGGGGCGATTGAGAAGCCTAGCCCAAAATCCCAGCTGCCCTTAATCATTATTAGTCGAGTGACTTGCTCAAGGTCACACAGCAGGCAAGTGAGGAAATTAAACCCTGTACCAGAGGAAAGTATAGCTGCATAAAATCTTACCACAACAGTAGATGTTTTTCTTCACTGTTACAATATTCCTTGCCATTGATAGCCCAATGTTTAGCCAGCACACCAAAGCCTTAGGATTTGACAGATGTACGTGAAGGAACAACAGTCCTATGAAGTAGGAGGAATATATGCATCCAGAAGTAGAAAAAAAGGAAAAGAGTAGAGTGGGAGTGGGAGAAGGGAGGAAGCAAATACTGCAACAGTGAAGAGAAGGACATCTACTGGTATGGTTTTACACAACTGGACCATGCCCTTCCATATCACTGTGGCAGTATTCTTAATTTTGGCAGGAAGAAGGCCCTGAGCGCCCTCAAAGAACCCATACAAGATAGCCCTGACAAAGCCAGCGCTTGCTTTGGAAACAACATCCAATTTGTAACACTTAGTAAAAGTATGGACAGAGGTCCAAGTAGCAGCCTCAAGGATAACTGGTATCCAGTCCTTTGAAAAAAGCACTAGAGGAAGCCACGGCCCTGGCAGAGTGAGCCTTTACAGAGGCAGAAATGCACTTCCCATGAAAGAAGTAACAAAAAAAATAGCCTTACAGATCCATGAAGAAATGGTTTGCCTAGAAACAGCCAAACCTAGACATCTGGGAATGAAAGGAAACAAAGGTCTGCTCAGATTTGCAAATGGTCTTAGTTTTATCCAAATATCCGAGCTGTCTATGCAAATGCAAGGTGTGAAGAACCTTCTCGCTAGCAGACTGCGAAAAAGGAAAAAAGGACGGCAAATTAAAAGACTGATTAAGAGACAAGTCATTACCTACCCTGGGCATAAAAAAAAAAGGATTAGTATAAAGAGATGCCCTGTCCCTATGAAAAACTAAAACAGGAGTAACAGCCATAAGAGCCTGCAGTTCTTTTACTGAAGTAAGGGCCAAAAGAATAACAGTCATCCATGTACAATGCTGTAAGGAAGCCAAAGCTGAAGGCTGAAAAGAAGCCTGAATCAGTTTTTCAAGAACAAAATTAAGGTCCCAGGAAGGTGGAATACCCTTCCTGGAAGGTCTGATATAAAGGATGCCTTTATGAAATTGCTTGCCCTCAAACCTAGAGGCCAAAGGAGGAGTTAATGGCAGACAAGCAGAAACAGCTGAAAGGTGATCTTCAAATGAAGAATATGCTAACCCAGCATGGAGTAATTCACACAAGTAAGAGAAGCACCCAAACAAAACAGACACCGCTTGTGATGATAGTTAGAGGGAATCTGCCTCCCACAATGACCACTTCCCTTACTGGATGACATGTAAACTCACATCTAAAGAAATAAGAAAAGATAAGAATAAACTCCAATGGGGCACTTATCTGAAATAAGGCTTGGTAATCAGTAGAGAAAAAAGGAGCATTCAGAGTGACCAGCAGTGATGGCATTTGAATTGGCGGCAAAGTTCTGAGGTACATATGTCTGTATGTCACCTTTATGCCCTATGTCTTGAGCAGGGAACGTACACATGACGTATGATGTCTATAAAATCCTAGATAGCTGGATGTTGGGCTACCCATGGCAGGGAATCCCTTTAGTTAAGAATACTGTAACAGTGATATGGAAGGACATTTACATCTTACAGCCTTAACCATCTTTACCAAGTGCATACAGTGTTTAGAGTCACATTCCAGTGATGGAAGTTTCAAGCTTGTTTCATAATCTCTTGTGGGTCAATTAAATCAAGCACTTGCACTTGTGACAGTGATTCATATTGTGCACCTCTCTCTCAGCCATTACAGACTGTGCCAGTGTGGGTTTTGGGTAATGATGAATTAATGTCAGAAACATTTAAATGATGTTATTTTAGACATTGTATGTGTCAAAGTCATGATCTCCTGGGATGACTTTCTGGGCAATGAAGTGCATCTATCCCTGGCCTGATAAAAGCGATCTTTTGAGACAGGCGCAGAGAGGACTTTTTTCAGCTGATGGAGACATCAGGGTCTGCAATAACAAAACTACTTGCACATGCTACTTTACAGGGAGACCATCAATGGGGTTACCAGGGAGGATTCATCTAGGCAAGGGAATACATGCAGGTACTTCTCCTTCAAAAACCTCCAGCATAATGGACAACACTCTGGTAAACACTATGGAAGCATAAGATACTGCAATATGCTGCAGTTTAGTGTAAGACTGATGTCCAACTACAGTGAAAGTGGATTTGTACAAGATATTTACTTTAACAGTAAATTTTTGTGGAGAAGTCACTCTCAACATTTGGGTTTACCCACCTTCTGATTTCCCTTGGTAAGAACAGTTTTACAAATTTGTTGTTCTTCCCTGCACAAGTTAATTATGGTCTTCTGACTGCAAAGATACTAACACACACACATGCAACTAGTTCTGGCATACATTCTTGTTAATTTAATCCAGAATCCTCAGAGAAATTTTGTTTGTGAGACAGATCTCCAGTGTTCAACCAAATGTAAACAGCATAAAATACTTTTAATAAAAACGATATAGGATTAGCGCTTTCACAACCTATCTAGTCACTTCTTCAGATCACAAACACAAAGTTTAAACCACCATTAAGTAGCCCAAATCAAAGTTACCGCTTTAGAGTCCGTGATCATAACAGCGGTCTTAAAGGGACATACTCATTAATAACTTTACCCCTATCACTTTGTAACTCTAAAATCCACTTTACTTCAGTACATTCAGTCAAAGTTCTAACATCCCACCCCTAACAAACATCCTAAAAGGTTCTAAAACACAAAATTTAAAAACATGATTATTACCTGCAACAGAAATGTGCTTAAATAGGGCAGTTTTGATATCATGCTTATTAACACTGTATACACGTTCACGTGTATGAGCCCTCAATGTTCTATTCATTTTTGCAACATATAAACTCTGGCATACAGTGCATACGGATAGATATACCAGATCCTGACATTTACAAGTAGCATAATACTTCAGCTTGTAAACTTTCTTAGTGCCTGAATGTATAAATCTATCACTGGTATTAATGCACTAATACATATTACAAGCCCCACCTGGATGCGTAGTCACCTTATCAGATTTTTTTTAAACATATTCAGTTGTTTGTAGCACAGTAACTTTTACAAGGACTTATTATTCTTGTAGCAAAACTTAGGAGCATCACCTAAAATATCCTTATACCTCTCATCACATATTAACACATGCTAGTGTTTCCATATATCACAAACTGGATGACCGTCATTCTCAGGGTATTAGTATTTATGATTACACAGTTCTCAAGGTCAGAAGCAATACCAGAAAAATTATGGTCTTGCTCTACCATCCCACTGAGAGAACAGCTCATCATGTGCTGCTCTTATCTCACTCATACTATACCCCCTACTGGTAAACTCATTCATAAGGTCATCAAACAACTGCTTCATACTTTTGTCATTAGTGTTAAGTCTAGCATGCCTAAACAATTGCCCCTTAACATTTTTAGAGATATGAGGAGGATGTATACTCTGCTTAGGAAGTGTACTAGGTTTCTTACATGGTTTTCTGTACACCTGTTTGTCTAGCCTATCTGAGTCCTTATCGCAAGGACTTCTAGGAACTCTAATCTCTGCTGAAAAAAATGCAAAAAATCTCATGGTCTGCTGTAGATAATAAAAACATGTAAGAAAGCAACAGTACCTGTCCAAACAATAAAAACATTGTCAACAAAGTGAGCACAGCAGGAAACATTGCCTAAAAATAACTTCTTTCAAATACATGCAAAAACTCCCAATAGGCAAGCACAACTGCATAGCTATTGACGCATATAGTGCCTATAGCCAAGCCCACCTTTTGGATATAAAAATGGTCATCAAAACAAATGCATTGTTGCTTAAAATAATATCAAGCAGAATAAAAATCAAATAATTATGCTCAGCAGTGTAATCAGAGATCTTTGAAAAAAAAGTTTCACAAATTCAGTCCCACTGTCATTGGGTATTACAGTAAACAAGGACACCACATCTAATGTAACAAACAGAAAAACAACATGTTTGTTGTTAACTGACCATTCCTACAAAGAAGAAAGTGTTGTGTGTGTATCTTAGGACTGTATCAACCTTATTCAAAACAGGGTGTAGTTGTTTCTCTATATAAATAGAGAGGGGCTCAGTTGCCCAACCATGTCCAGAGACAGTCGGTTTACCAGCCACTTATGAATGTTTGGAAGCCCATATATCATGGGAACCATAGGGAACTCATCCATAAAATAATCAAACAAATCATTAGTCATTCAACAGATCATGCAGAGCATTATGTATGCCCTTTATTAAATTATCAATGGCTACCTTAGAACAAATACCATGTATTAATTCATCAGACATCTTATACATACTTGCACAGTACACTGTGGGATCCATAACAACGGCGCCCCCTTTATCAGATGGTCTGATGTAGACATTTTCCATTAAAACTAAGTAAAAAATATCTCTGTACTAAGAGTCAGTTCAGTTGTAAAACTCCTTTCGACATTTTCTAGTTAAAAAATCATATATATCCTGCTCACACGGCTTTAAAAAAATGTCAACAATTGGTGTATTTACAGGAACAAACTGACTGGGCTTTCTAAAACCTGCACTTATAGAACAAAAAGTATCACCATAAAACAGCTGCAAAGAAATATTCTGAATGAAAAGACTAGGATCAGCCAATACATCACTTAAAGTAGAAGCTTTTGAAGGAACAAATGACACCTCTCTTTAATACCTGTTTTTGCTCACTGGTAAAAGAAAAGGACGACATGTTCACAACTAGGTCCACAGAATTTTGCACCATACGGCTGGGCCAAGCTCCAACTGGCCATTCAGCAATGTCCTTTTCATGTTCTGCCCACTCCGGTTTCTGCTTTGCAAACCCCTCCATTCTTTTATTGTCAATGGTTCTGGCAAGCAAAGGTGTAAATAGATATTAGACGTAGACGCATCATCCACCCATGGGTCTAAAGTAGCATCACATGATCCTCTCCTGCATTGTACACACTTTTGGAGGCTGAATATCTAGCTTTGGAAGGTGGCTGTATACACTGAGTGCTGACAGTATCCCATTTATCACGGGTATCAGCAACCATATTAAATCAGTAGTGTTATCAAACCAGAAGCATGCACATTTACTGATTTAGATTGTCGATCATCTGCACTCACAGAGTTCAAATGCTTAGATGGATCAGCTCTAAGCCATGCAAAGATGCAACCATTTTTGAAATCAAAAACATCTCTGGCAACTTCTTATGCTTACCATTTTGTAAGCTTTTTTCATAGGTAGTAACATTTAGAAAAAGATCATCTACCTTCCTCTTATAAGAAGTGATGCCCATAAAGTCATTAATAACAGTGAAATCCGAATTCACATCTTTCAAAAGAGCAGCCTCCATTGGTTTGAAATATTCATTAAGTACTCCAATGTAATTAAAACCCAGTTCCAGGTTCAAGACTTGCCACTTCATTAAATGATCAGGGTAATGGATTTCTGTAGGCAGGTATCCTAAGGACCCTCATGCCTCTGGGTATTACTTTATGAAACAGGCAGGCCACTACATATGCTTAAAACTGAACAGGTTTTTCTCTAAGCTTCTGAAGGCATTCATAAAGGCATCACAGCCAGTATCAACATGATTTCCAAACCATACAGTACTCCTGTTAAATTATGGATAGAAGCCAAGAATCTTGAGAGATCTTCGACCAAACAGGAAGGAAGAGGGAAAGATGAAGACAGGAATGTGACTGAGAAGAGAGAGGCAAGGATAGCAGCACCTGGCTTGTCTGACAAATGAGGCTTCTGAGATGAAGGAGTTTGAGTAGACTCAGCAGGAGGAGCTCTTCTACCACCCTTCTAACCTTTGGGGGGAAGGGAAGACTGTCTGCGGATAACAGCAGGTTTATTAGGGTAATTCCTTTGAAACTTGGGAACAGGTGAAAAGAAATTATGTTTCAAATCCTGCATAGCCTTGCCCTTTTCCTGAAGGGACTTAAACATCAGCAGCAGCAGCAAAAAGATGTACATCTAGAGGAGCATCTGTCAGCTTAGCCTCAATATCAGGCAAAGGCTGGATTCGAAGCCAAAAATACCTCAACACAGAACCAAAAGCAGCAGCTCTAGAAGAGGCATCAGCTGAAGCTGAATCATAGTTGCATTTAACAGGATGGCAAGCAACCTTAGAAGTCCCTAGTAAAGAAAGACCTGAAGTCTTCCCCTCAGAGTCAAGAAGATCTGAAATGGCCTGACAGAGAATAGCCAAGATAACACTGGTCATGTGGGTCTGGTAGTTTACAGTCCCAAAGGCCAAGGTTGCAGCAGTATACACTTTCTTACCCACCCTCTACATAGTTCTGCTGTCCTTGTCAGAGGGAAGCAGCTTTGCAGAAGGCAAAAGATTAGGTGGCTTATCTGAAGCAACAGAAGGGTCAGCAAAGGGGCACTTACAAAAGAATTTGCAATCCTCAGGCACCTTATAAAATCTATCATTTTTTTAGGAGCAGGAGGCAGGTGGTCAGGAGCCTGAGGAGCTGTAGAAAAAGCATCTAGCCTGAGGAGCTGTAGAAAAAGCATCTAGCAAGGCAGCTAGCACAGGAGGGACAGGAGAGGGCTTAGGAGACTCCATTTAAAGAAGCTCATAGTACCTCTCCCAAACATCACAGACCTGAGCACAATACCACTTAAAAAAACTCCATCATATGGAATATGGTATCTCCAAAAGAAATCTCCTCAAAAGGAGAATCAGGACTAAGAGATTCTTCCTCCTCCTCAGAGCCATAACCTAAAGGAAAGGGAATCTGGGAAGAATAAGTCAAGGATTAATCATTAGTATCCACTCAGTCATCATATAAAACCTGCTCCCTAGGCCTCTTAAGAGGGTTAGAAGACAAAGGGGGCCAAAAACAGAAACCCTCTGAGGAGGCTGAAAAGCCATAAGGTCATTAAACAAACCTTGTATGAAATTTTGCCATGCACTTTGAGGATCTTTGGGAGCAAAATAAAGGTAATTAGTTTTCTGCTTCTTTTTCAAGGGGATGTCAGACCTAAAGATCTTACTTAGGTGGCTCGGACCCCTGATCACACTCTATAAGCATAGCAGGAATCTCTTCACCTACTAAAATTTGAAGAACACCTCTATGCTCTTTAGAAATAATCAGCTGCTGTTCCCCCTGAACATCTAAAGTGGACATCTGCAAGGCCTCCAGGGAGGTGTGAGAAGCCGAATCCATGCCAGCCTCCAAAATGGTCGCTACAGAGGAATCCAACTGAGAGACCAGGAGGCTCTCAGGGCATTCACTAACCTTAAGATGACATGAAATCAACAATCATAAAATAAAAGAAGATATGGAGAAAAAAAACAATGGCACTTACCTGAAAAGCAGCTTGGTAACCAGCAGATGAAAAAGCATTCAGACCGATGATCGAGGATGCCATTTGGACTGATGGCAAAGAAGTTCTGAGGATGGTATCTGTATATCACCTTTATGGCCTACTCCATGTACAGGAAACATACACATGATGTATGGCATCTCTATTACAATTTAAATGCTTTGGGATACTGGCTGGATGTTGGGCTACCCTTGGCAGGGGATCCCTAATGTAAAGAATACTGCAACAGTGATATGGAAGGACATTGGCAAAGACTCATCGGACTCCGCTTCATCTAGTCCCATTTCAATTAAAAGCCATGCTTCTGAGCTTCCCAAAAAACATAAATTGCCTGTTTTTTGCTTGATTATATTATTTACTGCACTTTTTATTGTTTGCCGCCTACTTTAATGCTGTATTTTAATACTGTCTACTAAACAGCACTGTTGTACTGCATTTATCTGCCTTATTGTGCCTGTAAATCATATGTTATTAGTGTTTTCACTGTATGCAAAGCTCATTTTGCGATTTTCACTATTTAAGTATCTGCTGGTGTTTTTCACTGCTGCAAAGCAATCTGTTCTGCTTGTTCTGGTTTTCCCTCCAAGACGTGTTAAAATAACTGATTCATTTGCTGTTTAAAACATTCTTTAGAGTCTCCTTGCTGTTTTTTCTGCTATTTAAAATGTTTTGTTGTAGTGTTTCATTGCTATTTTTCTGCTGTTTTAAATATTTTTCTAGTGTTTGCTGTCTAAACTAGCATAGCTAGTAGCTGTAGCATAGTCCAGATACAGGTTTGCTGCATCTGGGTCTGTCTGTAAGTGCTGTTTGTTTTGAGTACATTTTCCAGGCCATCGTTGATTGGAAAGGGCCCATCTGCACTCTAGTGGGAGAGGTATACTGGTTGGAACCTGTCTGGTGAAGGGTGGTTGGGAAACTAGAAGCCCCTGTTTATGGATATAGATAGTATGGTACAAGCAAGTGAAAGTGTTTTTGGTCCCTTTAGTTTTATATATGGGTCAGGCATACTTTTTTTTTAATTAACCATAGAAGTAGTTGTACACAACAATTAATAGAGTTAAAGGAATTTATCTGGGAGAGGAATAGGGCAACAGTTGAGTAGGATAAGTTGATCCTTTTAACAGAACAGTGTAGTTTAGTATTATCGGATGTAAAAGGATATTTTACAACTACACAGTTAAGCGTGGGTATGTATAGATTTTATATATATATATCTATATATATCTATATATATATATATATATATATATATATATATATATATATATATATGCATATGTATATATACACGTATATGCATGGGTGTGTGTATACATACACACACACATATATATATATATATATATATACATACATATAGACATAGATATACATGTATATAAAACAAACAGAAGATTCTAATTCAAAGTGGAAAGGGATGATGTTGAAGCTGGGGGGCGATCAAGAACTAAGGAGAACATAGCAACTATACAGATTATTACAGTCATAAAGTAGCAGTATTCTAAGAAATATGCCAACATGAGAATGGGGAAAGGAGATTTTGGCAATACGGATGGCAGCAAGTTGGAGTTCAGAAAACAGGCAAGAAGGTGTTGGAATTTACTGGAGAAAAGTGTCAAAGGAAACCAAAGTACTGGAAAAATAACTAGAGAGGGAAAGGTAACGGAGTGGAGGAAGGCAAGATGATGTTTGGACAGCAGGCTAGAGACCGTCTTCCCTACCAGGGACTAATCTTGGAGTACAGGCAAAGAAAAGGGGAATCCTAAGTGAAAGACCTTCTCTGGTAGAGCTTTTAGATGAATCTAGAACAGAAGCTGCTGTTACAAAAAGGATAATTAGTAGGGCATACAAAATATTGCACAATGACTATAAAATTCAAGCAGAGCAAGTTGGAAAAGATTGGGAGGAGAGAACAGAAAAATAATTTACAAGGGAACAATTGGAAGACATATGTATGGCTCCCAAATATGCAACAAAGTCCAGAAGGTTTACGATTTTTGCATGGAAGTGTCTGCATAGGTATTTGAATACCCAAAGTAGACTTTAAAAGAAATGTTCCTCGTGTAGGTAGCAAATGTTAGAGGTGTGATGGGGAAGAAAGAGTTAACTGGGAACATACATTATGGGAATGTTATGAGATGGCAGATTTAATAATTCCATACAGAGTACTCTGTCAGAAAAAAATGGGTGAGTAAATAGGTGTAACTAAGGAAATTACTTTTGGATCTGTATTGCCTATACATAGCAAGGCCTTGCTAAGTTTATTTCTGTTGACTGTCAAAAAAGTAATTACTAGAAAATGGAAATCAAAGTTCAAACCAAGTGTATATGAAATACTGAATATTATAAAGCAGACAGAAGTACTTGGAGAGAGATCTTTAGAAAAGGGAAAGTGGAAATTACAAAGAAATAAATGGAAATTGTGCAAACAATACATGTAGAATAATGTTCAGGAGGAGGAGGAGTAAGGTTTAAGGGAAAGCAGGAATTGAAGAAATAATGTAATAGATTGATAATTAAAAAAAAAGAAAATATATGTGAGGTATAATGTACTCAGGAGGGAAAATGTTAATATGGTTTTCTATTAATGTATGTTTGCCTAGGTCTTAAATGATAATTTAAAAATGTGTTTAAAAATACTACAAATTATGCTTGCTTCAGCAGCATATATACTAAAATTGGAACTAAAAATACTACAAATGGTCTTATTTAAGAAGGATCATTTGTTAACTTTAGACGAGGCTTTAAAATAATTCCTTGCATACATACAGCAATCATCTAAATGTAATCTTATACCAAGAATATGTTTTGTTCTATTTTCAAGCAACATGAACTTTTGAGACCCCCAAATGAGGTACACTCCTCATAGTGAGGTATACTTGAGAGATGTACCATGTTGTATTATTTTTAGGTTCAAATGTCAATAAGGCTTGCATGCCTGCAGCATGCCACATCATTCTTCTTGCCTTATTAGTTGCTGCCATGTAAAAAACAAACAGCACAAGTAATAAGGATTGCTGACTCTCTCCCCTCAAGTGTGTAAACTGAGAGAAAGGATAAAGGATCTGATTGATGCAAGGAAAACTACTGAGTGTTCAGTCACAAATTCAAAGTTCATAGCTAAACAATTATTTACAAAATATTACTTACATGTCTGTAGTGCATACTGATTCTGCACAAGACAGTACTTTAAGCATTGCTGTTACTGTAAAAAAACAACTTACTGAAAAGCTTGCTAAATGACAAAGGGTTCCTGTTCAAGCATATTACTAGAGCATAATATAATGTTACATCTGAGGGTATATTTAGAGCACTAGGTTTGAGGGCTATATATCAAAATGTAAAGTTTGACTACTGATTTATTCTGGTCACAAAATGAAACTACTTAAGTGTATACATTTGGTAGCATTTATAAAAACATCTACAATCTTTCAAATGAACTGATTGGGCTGAATGGATTGTGAACAATATGCATGATTAAACAGATTGGCAGTATGCAGTTGCAGCTGCAATAACGTAGAGATCAGTATAAACTCGGTAAAGGCAAACATGTCCAGACTTGATGAATATTCAAACCAATGGGTAAAAAGTTCAAACAAACAAACCATTCATTTTTCCTCTGGTTGTTTTGCTTTTCAGTATGTTAAGTAGCATTCTAATGAAAAATTTTGCAGCTTCATCTCTTGCAATGACTGTCGCTAATTATGCCCTTCATGACTACTTGAAATCCTGTTGATTTAGTCTCTCGTTACAGCAAGACAGGCTCGCAAGGCAGTAAAGACTAGAAGTGCAACTCTTTTCCAAATCATCCTCTTCCAGGATTCTATTTCAATATTAGGAGTTGACTAGGTGCTAAAAACAACAACAAAAAAAAAAAAAAAAAAGGAGGGCACAGTAATAAGCCGATTGATATATCTGAAGGGATCGGCTTATTACGTTTAAAACTATATCAGCTTGCTGTTTTCAGGGGACGAAAAAAAAAAAAATTAAGGCAGTTCCTGTCTCTGGCACCCGAACCAGATACCACCAGTCTCTCTCTCACACGCACACAGACATTCTGCTTACACACACTCATTCTGACATGCAGTCACTCATGCATCGAAAACTCGCTCTCATACACACAAACCATCGGTTCGGCATTCACACACATTGCTGGGTCACGCAGACACATATACATGCACATATCGCACAGCATGAATTTCACTAAAATTTCACTAAAAAGGACTACTAAAGCTAGGAAAAAGCTGCAGTAAAATGTAATTTAACACAACAGAACACAAACTAAATAACACTATGGATGTTTATGCGGCAGAATTTTGCACGTAGTACAAATACTTATAGGAACTTACCGTTAGCAAAAGTTTAGGGTTTCCAAGGGACTTTGCTTGTAGTTTTGCTGAAATACTTGATCCGATGCTGTTTTTACTCCGGGCTGAAACAGTGGACTTTACACTACGTGATAAGGGCTGACTTAGATAATGGTGATGTCACAATGTGGGAGGATCAGCTGGAGAGGGAACTACCGATTTAGCTATGTCGAAGGTACGTCACGAAGGTGGTGACCAATTCCAAACGAAAGAATGCGATAGCAAAGAACGGGGGATGGGCTTTCCTACCCTACGCTAGCGAAAAGCAGAAATGAACAAGTGACAAACTTCTTTGTGCATTTTGGTAATTGCTGATGGCTGGATCAGTTTACAGGGAAAACTGGGTTGAGTTAAATTCTGACTGAGCCCGGAGTTTTCCTTTAACCAAGCATTTCAACCAGCAGCTGATGCAATGCCAGTTCATATGCCTTCAACCTCTAGCAAAACCACATAAAAGTGTTTCCATGTCCCATAAGCACAATCTTGGGTCTCTGGGACAGAGGGATAAAGTCCTAACTGTGACCCAAATGATCACAGTTTGAGTAGCAGTTAGGACACACAGAGCCGGGGGGGGGGGGGTTGAGAGAAGAATAGCTTTTGCAACTCTATACAGGTGGTACTCACAGTGATGTTGATGCATGCTTACACCACTGGCAGGGGGAGGAGGACAGAGATGTACTATACACTCTCGCCTTAAGGCTGCCCATATGCCTTTCTGAATCCTGCCTGAATGGAGAATGAATGGGCTTCAATTGCAATTACCAAACAGGCAATGAATGGGCACGAGGCCCCCCCCATAGGGTATGAATGGGGAAGTGTCTCGATGGTTGGAGGGCATGGTGGATAAAAAGCATACTGAAAAAATACCAGATATGTTCCTGAATCATATTCCCAGCATACTGGACACTCTTGACGGAATATTCCTCATACTCTTGCTGATCCATAAACAAACATTTGTGCTAAAATTTCCAGGCAAATATTCTAATCTTTCGAAATTTTGTAGCATTTCTTGGCATCTGACACAAATATTCCAAGCCTTTACCATCTATTTCCTCCTCTATTACTTTGATCCAACTTTGCCTCATATTATCCACTACCTTGCATCTTAACTTTTTTTAATACTCTGCTTATTAAAATTTTAATCATCAGTACTTAGTACAGGTTGTGTTCTACCCAAGTACCTCATTCAATCCCAAAGCTCATGGAGTACTTAACACGCCTTCAAATTCCAACCTCAAAGAATTATTTAAAACCGTTTTTTGTATAATTTGGTTCTGAGTACCTCACTTATCTCCATATCACATCTTGTTCTAGTCTACCTCCTTTGTTAATGTATCTAACAGATAGAAGCATATTTGGCTGTGCTGTCCAGTCCTTAGAATGAGTTATCTGTTTCACAGTCCTCAATACCTGCTTCAAAATGCAGAGGTTTTCACCCCTTGTTTAACAATTTGACCAAAGAGATACTTTTCAACCCCTCTTTTTATTGCTAATTAAAGATATGTAGTGTTTACATTATGCATCATAAGCTCTTATCTGCACTAAATATAACATTTTTTTATTGGGACCATGCAATACAAGTATAGGTCTGGGGCTCACAGTTAACCCACTTCTTTCCCAACTATGAACTTTTTTCATGGTACTCTAGGCCTTCCATCATCCCAAATAAAATCTATCATCATGTTTACAAATGATTTCAGCAAGCTGCTTAGGGTATCCACTGTGAAAGAAAATAATGTATACAGTCACTAAGCACAATGTAGTTATGTTTCCACTCTCTAGTCTAGATACAGTTCTGCTATTTTCCACCTCCTACAATCAGCTTTCAGCAACTCCTCATATGTTAACAGAATCTTGTCTGGACATATCCAGTTAAACTTTCCAGGCATTTCATAAGGAAACATTCCCATAACAACCCACATTCTTATTTTTTCACATCAGTTCATAATTTATGGACCCTGCTCTAGCTTTGGTTTTAGTAAATCTGTGTAATCAAAAAAATGCTAAATGTCTCCGGGTTTGGAAAAATATATATAAAAATCCGATTCTGGCCTTGTCAGATATATCAACACATTTTCTGACCCTTATTTTATACAACTTATGGCAAGTTTCTGTACAAATGCAGCCAATGATTCTAAATATAATGACAGACCCCATGCATCTTTAAATGAATTACTGAGTCAGAGTCTACAGCTATAATTATTTAACTTATTTCATAAACTTGAAGGCAAACAAAACTCTCATCAAGTATCATTCTACTCTTCTAAATGCCTTCTCTGCATCTTACCTTACTAATACTAGTGCATGATCACTCTGCTGTGAAGCCCTCATTAACAACCCATCTTCAGTATGTTATCAGATGTCTAACTCCCTCCCAGAAACTTACACTGGTCATTTTCAATTAATTCTAACATATGTTTAGGCAATAACAGCACTACAAAAGACATAAATAACGTACAATCATGATTAATCATAGACAGTGGTCGACAGAAGCTTGGCAAACAAATTTTTACCACTAGAGGAGGATGACAGACACACTTTTACTTTCTTTTGGTAAAACCACTATCAGAGCTTGCTTCTATGACTGGAGCCTTACTCTTGTGTTAAGGAATGCATTAAACACCACTCCCATCAAACAGGGGACCATTTATTTGTAATGTATCCAGATTTCTATACAGAAACCAGTGTTTTACCAACCTGCTTTGCAAATTTCCTCCAAAGTAGCAGCACCTATCAGTTCATTTGCTCGATCCACTCTTACCCTCAGTACCTCCACAGCTTTCAAAACTCCTGGAAATCTTTATCATACGTCTCCCATTTAGATTATGCAGTGTATAACTGTAATAATCTCTAAATATCATAACAATAACTACTAGAGCTCTGATTAAAAGACTTTAGTACCCCTGACCATAATCCATGCAATCAATCTGTGCTGACCTTTGCTTTCACAAACATATACTACAATGGTAAAAAGCTCTGAGGCTTTTTGTTCCCCAACTGTATTTTTATGGAGCTCTGCTTGATGCTGGCAAATGGAAAATGTGGAAGACATCCTTAGCCTTCTGAAATTGACTGGTCATATGTGGTGCGACCCATATAGCTTAGGCTACTGCAACAATGATCAATGTCTGGAAACGTGACGCTTACTCTTTTTGTGTCAGTTTGAGCAGGTGTGCCAAGACACTGGTCTACAAAGAAGGGCTTACTCAGCACTGCCCTTCTTAGGAAGTACAGCTGTGCAATAAGAACTGTAACACTTTGCTTAGTCACAATGAATAATGCAGAGTCCATTTAATCCTCACCAGAAAGCTACTGGCCAGTAGCAGGTATATGGAAAGGATAACTTAATGCATATCAATATGATCTTGTTAGCATATAGCAAATTCAAGATCATCATGTGCAAAGTTGTGGGGACATAAACTGTCAGGGGACCTTTATCGCTGGAGTTTAGTGGGAACTGTGCCTTAACTACCAGATATACCAGCAACACAAAGGGAAAAGAAAAGCAATCTAGCATCAAGGGTAGCAGAATGTTGTTTAAGCAGCTTATGGCAGCATGAACATTATTTCACATGGGCTACATTTTAAAACATCTCAGAATGTGAAGTAAATGGAACTGTACCCTATCTAACCTGACTACAAAAGGAAAATGTTGCTTCGCTTTCTTTTCACTTCACACACTATGCTTGAGCAGCAAAATTCGATAGAGTAAAAGTAGTGTTTTGGATTTTTATTAAACGTGACAAGTCTGCAATTTTAATACCCAAAATCATTTAATGATGATGGTCTTATACAATGCTTTTATGCCAAAAGCAAATGTTTTATAAAACACAAACCAAAATTCAGAGTCCAAATCAGGAATAGTGCAGAGAGCTAGTATGTGCACTGTTAATGATGGACCACCTATGTGATCAATGCATGCAATACACATCGTCAGAAGGCATCTCCTGGAGCACAAGTATCTGCCAGCATTCCGTCCTGCGTAAATGTAGACTCGGCTATTTCTTTTTTCATTTATGTTCTCAGACAGAAGCAGCCATAGAAGTTTATGTCAAAAGCAATCATCTGATGAAGTAGAGAGAAAAATTAAGAGTCAAATAGGAGACAGTGGATAAGTCCAGTCTCTGCTGTGCAAACGGTTTATCATGTCTATATGACCAATGACAGCTGCTTTCACAACAAAGGAAACTGGACAATCAGCATCATGAAGACCACAAAGGGATTCTGCTGACATATCACAGAGTTATCCATGCTCTTTCAAGATCACCCTGGCATGCACTCACCAGGCCTCCAGAGGTAAAGGACTGTGCATGTACTATATATTTCTGTTAAGAATGATTAACACAACACACAGTATTTCAGACCGAGACTGTGTATTCTTCAACTTTACTTACCTGATTCAAGAAAGGATAGCAAGTGTAAAAGGCTATTCAGAAAAAAAGTATACTTTTAATGGAAAAAAATGTGACAGTAAAGACATTCCTGAATTAAATTTGCTACAGTTGGTTCATTTTTTCCCTTTGGGTCACTAAGTGTATCGCATCAAGTTTGTATCTTTTTAATACACAGGTACTGAAGAGTTATCAGGTGCTGCCCTCTCTTTATCCAGAGAAACTGTGACAATGACATCACTCTGCCAACAAGTACCAAAACAGGCACATCTCCATAGCAAAGTATTCATAAAACTTCAGAATGTAACTAATAAACGTGTAGGTGAATTGCGAAGTACAACCAGATGACAGGAGTCTGAAAGTCACTGCTTACAAGAACTTCATAATCTGGTTATGACCAGACTTTCAATTGAAGCAGCAGTGGGAATGAAAGCAAGTATGACAGCAAACTACTAGTGAGTGAAAATGTAGAACAGCCTAAAAGGTGAACGCCAAAGACAAAGCACCACTGACTGATATGAATGTGATGCTTTAAATGTGAACTACGGGGCAGATAAGAACAGAGAATCATAAACAGGTCTTCCTTATCCTGATGGCTATTATTTTAGTGCAACGTCTACCTGTATAAAGGGGAGGCCTGTGCTAAATATCATACATTTAGTTCTCCATATCTAGATTAAATAACTTTTGTGAAACTGCTAAATTTTATTCATGAATGTATTCACATTATGAAAAAATGTTTTGGCAAGTGGTTTGCATGAAAGGTAGTCTTGACACAGATGACATCAGATACAACAGAAATGTTAGCTTAATTTAGTAAAAAATAGTGAGATGACTGCGATGTATTTAAAGCAAATGGCATATGGTTATAAAAGAAATGAGTCAGGACCATTTTCTAACAAGTACATTAGTAAGAAATATGCAGCAAATACGCAGCAAAAGTAATTTTTTAAATCATTGTCATGTTTGCTTTTTTGGATAATACTGGCTGATACAAAGTATAATTTAATACTCCCATATGTTATCTGTATTTAAGAAAAAAGCCAGGAAAAACAATGAGTCAAGAATATTTAGTTTTCTCCAACAAACTATATTTTTGTGTGCTCTAACTGATCATTTTTTTTGTCATTTCCTTTTGTACAAACCACTTAACCATTGGCTGGGTCTGACTAGTTCCTCAAAGTGTCCTCCCTCCCTGCTCAGTCCAACCTCTTCAGACTAGACGTCCTCCAAGCCCACCCTTCCTTAGAGAAAAAAGGACATCTGCCAAGCACTCTCCTTTCCCCAGGGATAGGTACGCTCATCCTCCAGTGCGTGTACCACCAAGCACCTGAGCTGCTAACTTAACATGGGTCAGTTGGGCTACATTAAAAGCTTTAGCCCTTGATGCCACCAGAAAGGCTAAATGATAACAGTCAGAAACTGCACCAAGTCCAAACTCCCCCATCCTCCCAAATAAATACATCTTTCATCACTCACACATACAGCTAAATCATAATTCTGATGAATCTTTATTTCATATTTTTCTAAAGGTGCTAATTATACAAGTTAATTCTAGATCTGTTCTTATTACAGCAATTGCTCTTTCTAGCAACTCTGGAGTCATGAATGCAATCTTAATATAAATTAGGTATCTAACTTTGATCTTCCTTGTGCTCCAGTTCATGAAAGCTTCTACAGTGGTGAATGCATTTCAGCCTATGAATACATTTCTACAAGCAAGCCACTTACATTCCCAAGATAGGAAGTGGTCATAAAATACTGCAATTATGTCCAAAGCAAATACTTCATGAAACAAAAATTCTGAGTCAAATCTGGGACAAAGAAGAGTTCCACCCTGTGGTCAAAGCAGTGTTAAATATATCTACCATGTTTGGAATTAAAGAAATATAATTCTCAGTTCAAAAAACAGCTCATGTGCAGCCCATTGAATTATCCTTCTAGAAAGTTGTTTAGTTAAAAAAAAAAAAAAAAAAGGACGATTTGGATACAGAAATTCAATTTACTCTTCACAGTGAGTCCTATAATCAAGACGACTGAAAAGGCAGAATGTGCTACATTCCTGCATGTCACTGGTGAGAAGTATTAAAGGATATTTAACTACTACTTTTCTACAGCAGTACTTAGAAGCTTAGGAATTACTGTGCGCTCAGACAGGGTTTGATATTTATTAAACATTTGTTTTTACAACAGCACAATTTTCTACAGACACCAAAGATGCTCATGCCAGTCAACTGAAGAGTAAAGCCAAGGGCGGTAATTTTGTTAAATGCATGATTCACCCATAACAGAAAGAATAACAAGCAGCATGCAAATGATGAAACAAGGTGCAGCCCATTAAGATAAAAAAGGCCTTATTCAAACGTGTGTCTGCGTGCACAGCAACTAAAATAGTAATCAGAGTAACTCACAAAATGTATCCATGTATAAATGCAACTAAATGTAGTCAAAAATGAAAAATAAAATGAGAATTTTTTTTTATAATAGTAATAGATATGAAAAAGAAAAGCACACGAGAATACAAAATGGAGCACAGCAAAAAAAAAAAAAAAAAAAAAGTGCAACTAAAATTTAAGCTTCATGCGGCAACAGTGAGTATTAGCATGAAAGGAAACCTCATCTTGCATTTAATCAGTCTTGCAGAATCTGTGTTATGCTGCAGAACACCACTTTTTTCTGCTATGTAAAGGCAAACTCCGCCAGAATTGCTGAGTTCATGCCATAACACTCTGCTGCACAATGTACTATTATTACAACTATAAATGCCCTCTCTCATCTCATCTCCTTTATCTTTCTTGTGCCTCCTCCCCTCCTTGCGTTCTTTGGCTGTTTTTACCCTTTATCTTATCTTCCTGTCCCCTATATTTTTAATAAGTCTTTACAGTAACAAATACTCAACTAAAATCTGACATTCTATGCATACTACAGGCAGAAACAAAACCACTGCAACAGATAAGGTCCAGACCAGGCTCCAAAAATATAATGCAAGAAATCCAAGCAGGCAAAGGACACACACTGCATAAAAACCAAACAATTTATTTAGTAAAAAAAAGTACAGTTGTGTACCTACCATAAATGTAGATGTTCGAGTGTATTCACTGTTGCAGTTATTACAATTGGGTTATCCTGCTGGCAGGCTACCCGCAGTCAGCCCGAGTTCCAAAGTCTAGGTCCGGCGTCATTTGCTGTCGTCTCCTCCCTGATGTCAGTGCGCCAGGGGTATAAAAGATGCAGTCAACGCCATTTTCTTCAGTTTTTCTTGCCCAGATGTCAGGTGCCCCTAAAAAGGTAGGCTAAATTATGCCAATAAGCATGCATGCACAAAAAACAACTTTTCCTTCATCTACAAGCAAATACATCCCATAGGTTGTATAGAGTAGAGGAGTACAGATAAGTCCCAGCAAAGGAAAAGGGGGATGGTGGGAGGGTAACCTGGACTGCAACAGTGAATACACTCGAACATCTACATTTATGGTAGGTACGCAACTGTACTATGTTCTTCGTGTTTCACTGTTGCAGTCATTACAATTGGGTTGAATCCCAAAGCTAAGGTTGGGAGGCTGGTGCTAAATAGGATTAGGAGAGGCTATGAGGCCCTGCAGAACTGCAGTGGCAAAGCCTGCCCTGGATTTAGAGTAGAGAGGTAAGTGATAGTGCTTTTTAAAAGTGTGCACTGAACTCCAAGTTGCAGCCTCTAAGATGTCTTTAGTTGGTACTCCTCTGAGGAAGGCTGCTGAAGTGGCTGCTGCTCTGGTTGAATGTGACCTAATGCCCTTAGGCACTGATTTGCCACGCTGTGAATAGCAGAACTGAATGCAGTGGTCTATCCACTTCGAAATAGTCGGCTTTCCTTGTGATCCTGCAGCATATGCCACTAGAAGTTGTTCAGTCTTTCTGAAAGCTTTGGTTCTGTCCAAGTAGAAGCATAGCCGCCTGTGAATGTCCAAAGAATGCAGAAGTCTCTCACCCTTATTCTGTGGGTTTGGATAAAAGGTAGGCAAATGAATTGTTTGGTTAAGGGCCACACTGGACACTACCTTAGGCATAAGTGTAGGGTTTGTCCTCAGAGAAACCCTGTCAGGATGGAAAATGATAAAAGGTTCCACAGCCATGAGTGCCTGTAACTCAGACTCGTCTAGCAGAGGTTATTGCTAGGAGCAGAGCTGTTTTCCAGGATAAGAATTTTATATCAGCTGCAGAGGCTGGCTCAAACGGAGGCAGTGTGAGTTCCAAGACATAGTTGAGGTCCCATGCAGGTACTGGTGCTCTCCTTGGAGTTCTTATGTTTTTGGCCTCTCTGAGGTACAGCCTTAGTAATGGATGAGAAAAAATAGGTGGCTCTGTATTGTAATGAGCTGAAATGGCAGAGGCATGAATTTTAATAGATGAAAATGAAAGGCCATTATCCAGCATCTCAGTTAAGTATTGCAAAATCTGAGGAATATTTGGAACAATCGTGTCAATACCTTGTGCCTGGTTCCAAGCACAGAATCTTTTCCATTTTTCTGCATAAGATTTTCTGGTGCTAGGCCTCCTGGCCTCCAAAATAACATCCATCACCGCTTTGGAGAGAGGTGTGTCTTGAATGGCTACATTATCCACCATGCTGCCAGGTTTAAGGTCCTGAGTTGGCTGTGCAGTATCCGTCTTGTTGGGTCAATAAGTGAGGAATTTGAGGTAATGTCCAAGCTGGGCATCGAGACAAGCTCTTTACGACTGGGTACCAGTGCTGGCAGGGCCAAGTCTGGGGCAATCAGTATCATTTTTGGCTTCTCTTGTCTGACCTTGAGGAGTACCTTCGGGAGGAGAGGCAGAGGAGGAAATGCATATACTGTTAGGTTTTTCCAGCTGAAAGATAGAGCATCCACTTTCCATGCTTGCTTGTGATAAATCCTTGTACAGAATCTCTGTAGTTGGCAGTTGTGAGGGGAGGCAAATAGGTCTATGTCTGGGCATCCCCAGTTCCTTGTTATCATGCTGAAGACTTGTGGATCCATTTTCCACTCATGGGGATCCATTAGGTATCTGCTTAGATCGTCTGCCAGAGTATTTATCTTTCCTGGCAGGAATTGTGCTTGCAGATGTACTTGGCTGCAGAGGGGTAGAAATGTGTGCCTCCCTGCTTGTTTATGTACCACATGACTGTAGTATTGTCCGTCTTTATCAGTAGTTGTCCTGGATGAAGTAGATCCTTGAAGGCTGTCACGGCTTTTTGAACAGCTAGCATCTCTTTTTGATTGATATGTAGATGCATTTGACTTGCGGACCATGTGCCCTGAATACACCTTCCTGCCATATGGGCCCCCCAGGCATAATCTGATGCATCTGTTGTCAATGTCTGCCTGGCTGTGGGTAAGGTGAATGGCTGTCCCATGTTGTGGTGACAGGCCTTTGCCCACCATCGAAACTCCTGTTGTAGGCAGGGTATGAGGGTAATTATTGTTTCCAGGTTGTGGTAATGTTGAATCCAAACACGTTTTAGATATCATTGAAGTTTCCTCATATGCAGTCTTGCATATGGAATTAGCAGAATGCAGGATGTCATGAAGCCCAAAGTCTGCAGAATTTTTCTTGCAGATAACTGGGTCTTTGTTGCCAACATTTTGAAATAAGTAGTCAGTTGTCTGTGTTTGTCTGGTGTGAGATAAGCCATTTGGGCAGTTGTATTTAAGCTTGCACCCAGGAATATTATCTCTTGAGAGGGTACGAGTTTTGATTTATTTTCGTTTACTGTGTACCCCAGACCTGTTCGTAATCTTTTTACAAACGCCAGATGCTGTAGTAGAATGTCCTTGTTTTCTGCTTGAATAAGGCAGTCATCCAAGTAAGGATATATTTGTATTCTTCTTCTTTGTCTGCAAAATGCAATTACTGGTGCCAGGCATTTTGTGAAGACCCTGGGCGCAGTAGATAAGCCAAAGGGCAGTGCAGAGAATTGGCAGTGCATTGAGCCAGCTATAAATCTGAGGTATCTTCTGCATGATTGTCTGATTGGGACATGCAGGTATGCCCCTTTTAGGTCTGAAGTCACAAGCCAAGCCTTCTTGCCCAGCATGGGCAGAAGCTGCTGCAGAGTTAACATTTTGAATTTTGGAATATCCAGAAATGTGTTTAGGATAGACAGGTCCAGTATTGGGCTCCAGGCTTTGTCCTTTCTGGGTACCAAGAATAGCCTGGAGTAAAATCCTAGTCCCTGCTCTTGCTGTGGAACTTGCTGAATGGCCCTCATGTCCATGAGGGATGAAACTTGTTTTTGTACCTCTGCCCATTGATTGTGTGGCAGGTCTGGCATACCGTTTGGCCTTGGCAGGGTGTTAAAGTGGAACCTGTAGCCTTGTGATATGATATTTAAGACACATTTGTCCTGGGTGATCATGTGCCAATTTTGTGAAAAAAGTGCTAGTTTTCCCCCCAAAGGAGTTGCCAGAAGATAAGTGCTTGGTGCTGGCAGGGGAAAGTCATTGAGACTGTTTCTATGGCTGTGATTTTTCCTCTCCGCTTTTGGAGGTAGAAGCACCCCACTGTTTAGGCCTGTATGAGTCTTGGGGCTGTGATCTGCCACTGGGATGTCTGTATCTGCCTCTTTGTGGCCTGACACTGGAAAGGACCAATTCTTTGCAGGCCAGTTCCTGCTAAATCTGGGAGGCTGTACCTGTAAGAAATCCTTCACTGTTTGCATAGATTTAGCTTTGTCCTCCATTTTCTTCAGCACCTCTTCTGCTTTAACACCAAACAAGGTATCATGCTGTAATGGAGCATCTAATAGTTTTGCTTTAACAAGATCGGGCAGATTCTGTTCTTTTAACCAAGCATGCCTCCTAATGACAGAACCCGTAACAGCGTCCCTGCAGGAGGCCTCCAGAGAATCAAAACCACATTGCAAAGTATGCTTTCCCAGCTGCATGCAATAAATCCTGCATTTCTTTGTTTTCTGCACATTCTGAATTTGTCAACATTTTCTGTTTAAGCAGTGAGATAAGATATTGCTGATATTTAAGCATATGAAACTGACAATTTAAAGCTCTTACAGCCAAGGTAGCAGAAAAAATCTTTTCCCCCCATCTATCCGGGGCCTTAGAATCCCTATCAGAGGGGATAGGGTTTTTTGCAGTGGAAGCCTTGACCCCTTTGCGACCCTGAGAGATAGTTTCTGGGTCAGCATCAGGGTTTTTATAAAGAAATTTATGTGAATCAGGAACCCTGTAGTATCTGTGTGGCTTAACAGGAGCTGGTGGTAAAGAGTCAGGAGACAGACCGGACTCTGAAAATACATCATCTACGTCTAAAACAGGAGGAATAGCAAGGGGCCTGTGCTGAGGTAATAAAAGGAAGTTTCTGAGCCTTTTCTAGGGTTCTGAGTAATCTTGGCTCTCCCAGTGGAGATGCTTCCTCATAGTATGCAGGGTCTCCCCCCCAAAGGAATAATCCTCAGGAGGAGAGGCTGAAGGGATAGATTCTTCAGCATCTGAATCCTCATAGGGAGGAAGAGAATGTTCCTGTTCAGAAGAGGAATCAGAGGAAATGGAAACCTGATCTGAAGATTCATATTATATCTCTTGCCTAGGCCTCTTATCAGGAGGGGGATGGGAACCCCTGATCAAAGTAATTAATAAGGTCTTCGGCCATTTTAAGCATCTGTTTTTTAGGCATGGAGGCCTGTCCAGGAAACTGCTGTACTTGTTTCTTTGTCTTTAGAGCTGCTTTAGCCTTTGAAGTTGAAGTTGGTTTCACATATAACTGTGTAGGCCTGAAAACACCCTCAGAAGCCGATGCCTGCTCAGTGGCTCCGGACCCATCTGAGGGAATAGTTTCAGAGTGTCCAATACCTTGAGTTTCCAGCGGCCTAGTCGGCTCCACGTGGGAGTCGGAAGCGGCCTGTGGCTCTGAGGTAGCGGGTGTCAGGGGCTGCAAAAGCGCCTCACTGAGAACCGGCGAACTGGCGACAGGCCTAGCGGAAGCCTCGTCGTTGGTTTTGGACCTCGGATGCCTGTTCTTTTCCTTTTCTTTGCGCTTTATATAAACTCCGGTAGTCGGCTGTTCCGACGGCATTATATAATTAAATCTTCTGCCAAAGTAATGAAATGCAAAATTGTACCGATTCTTAATAGTGCGTTTGTTAAATCTAGCACAAAACCGACAACTAGCAACGTCGTGGTCAGGGCCTAGGCAAGGAATACAGTAAGAATGAAAATCCTTATGAGGTATTTGCTTCCCACAAGAAATACAATTATTAACTTTTTCTGACATCGGTCTGGAGCAAGAAAAAAGTTTCCCCAATGGGGTACTTAGCTTTAATGAAGACTTCGGATCTGAAATTCGAATTTGAAAATCTCAGGAGTCGGCCGACCGGCACTTGCGAACTGCTTTTGCTTCGGGCACCGCGCGGCAAGAAAGACTGAAGAAAATGGCGTCGGCTGCATCTTTTATACCCCTGGTGCACTGACGTCAGGGAGGAGGTGACAGCAACCGACGCCGGACCTAGACTTTGGAACTCAGGCCGACTGCGGGTAGCCTGCCAGCAGGATAACCCAACTGTAATGACTGCAACAGTGAAACACGAACATCATGTAAGCACTTTCGCATAGTACTCCTCCACTTCATCACACATTTTCCACAATAGCCTCATCCTCCTCCTGTCACATTTCAATCCCTCACAGACTACAAGATCCTAAGGCTCTTCTAACTCCTTCTCTGTTTCTATACCATATCCTTAAGCTACTGCTCAGGTTGTATTGCTTCTATCCTTTTTAACTCTCTCACTTTCTGTATTACTAACTTTCTGGTTACTATTTTCCTAACTAAAACTAAAACTAACATTCTAGGAACCAAAGTAAATACTCCAAACCGAATAAACTGGATGCGAGTTCCAGCCTTCCTGGAAACAGCTAACAGCTAACAAGCAAACCAACTCAAATGTCTTTGGATTGAAAAATAGTCTCCAGTAGTCAAGCGTCCTCCAAAAAGTCACGATTTATTGTTGAAAATAAAACCCAAACAAGAAACTGCCGTAAAACAGCTTCAAACACAAACTGCACGATCTACCTAGGTTTCGTCCGTAGACTTCTTCAGAATAATACACTCCATCATCTTGCCACTTAAATATCCACAGTGAAACCAATTAATCAATAAAACAATAAAATAATAATCTCTTAAAAAGGTCTTCCTTATAAAATACACATTTCTAAAATGCTGATGAAATGTGAAAATAAATGGATTAGATTGAATGACAATGTGTATGTATTTGTTAACCTTATATATATATATATATATGTATATATATAACTAATGAAATTCTATGCATGTACATAAATGTGTATAAATATTAGATATTAGAATAAATATTAAAAATTGATAAATAACAAATAATAAATATTAAATATTATATAATAATAAATATAAATTCTAAAATTGTATAAAACTGTGTGTAACTAATGTGTAAAATTGATATGAGTATATATACATCATATTACAGTACATAGATCAACGCCCCTTAATATTCTTAAGTTTTAAAATGGGCTTAATACTACAACATTCATTTAGTCCAGGAAAATTATAGGCATTTAAACATATTTGCCATTTTAGTTCACTTACATCCAAATCTACATCAGTTATTCTCCCATGTGTATCTTTCACAACTTGGTTAATTACACAAAATTTAAATTCATGATCCCTATTATCTGTTTTGTGCCTTGCCAAAGCGTTAGTGGGCTTAAGATGTTTGATGTCCAACAGGTGTTCTTTTATTCTGTCCCTAAAATGTCTGTTGGTCTTGCCCACGTAATATGCTTTACAATTTTGGCATAAAGCCAGGTAAACCACGTTGGTTGTATAACAATTGTAATGTCCAAAAATCCTAATATGTGTTCCATTAATAGTAATCTTGTCCCCAGTGGTCTTTATGTGTTGACAGGTCGAACATCTACCACATTTATAATTTCCTTTGGGCCTGTTTGTGAAAATATTTCTATCACTGTATTCAAATATATTCTTTAAAGATGCGTCCTTCTTATACACATATTGAATTCTACCTGTAAATAGTTGGGCCATGTCACTATTCAATTTAAATATCTCCCAATTGTTGTTTAATATGTTTTTTATTTTGTGTACATTATCATTATAAGTAATAATATATGACAATTTGGTCTTAACTTGATTTTGATTGTCATTTCTCATTCTTTCAATTTCATCATTTGTTAAATCTTCCGTATTCAAAATGGCCTTATATGTACCTAATAATCTTTTACGCTTCACTTCCTCAAATACATCAGAACATAATTCAGTGGGATAACCTCTGTTAATAAATAGTGTCACTATAAAAGACAATTCATCCTGAAAGTCCCCATAATCACTAACCATTCTGGCTGCCCTGACCATCTGTCCTTTTATAATAGCTTTCTTCTGATGGTCAGGGTGCCAGCTGTTAAATTGTAAATAGGAATTTGAAAAGGTGGGTTTTCTGTGTATATTAGATACCAACAACCCATCATCCTTATTTAAAGTTAATTTTACATCCAAATAAGTAATTGATTCAGAGTTGGTTTCGTATGTAAATTTCAAAAACCAAATGGTGTTGTTTATATACTCCAGAAATCTTTTTAAACCACAGTCATCACCTTTCCATATAAAGAAAATATCGTCCAAAAAACGACAATATGAATTTATGTGTGTGAAATATTCACGATTAAAAACAAAGTTATTCTCCCAATAGGCCATTACATAGTTAGCGTAAATGGGGGCACATGCTGCCCCCATTGCTACGCCTTTGACCTGCTTGTAGTAATTTCCTTCATAGTATATGTAATTGTTATTAAGAACAATCTCCATTAATCTTACCACTAAATTAATGTCGTCCTGCTCATACATTCCTGTTTCAAAAATTTGCTCCTCCAGCCACATCAAACCAGTGTCATGTGGTATGGATGTAAATAAATTACAAACATCCACTGTAACAAACACATTGCCGTTTTGATATTTATAAACCTTCATCCTATTCAAAAAATCCCACGAATCTTTCAAAATATGGGAAAACTTCTTTATTCCGTTCTGCAAATGATGGTCCAAATATTGACTTATGAAGCAGGTTTTATTTCTTTTGCCATCCACTATTTGTCTAAATTTTAGGTTATCAAGTCCTTTGTGTATCTTTGGGATACCAAAGATACCACTAATATGAGGATAATTGTTACATAAAAAATTATAATCTTTTTCCGATATTTGTCCTTGATATAACATGTCTTGTAACCCCATGTCAATGTCTCTATAGGCAATATTAATCTCGTTTAAACTAACCTCCACATATGAGTCTTCCATTAACATTGTTGACATATAAGATATGTAATCACTTTTATCCACCACCACTACACCATTACCCTTGTCGGGTTTCATGATGCGTATAGATTTCATTTCCTGTATATTATTCAACAATTTCTGTTCATCAGGGTCATATTCATATGTTCCTGCTCTTTATATGTTCTAAAATATTCCTAATATCTCTTTCACTAATTTTTTCAAATAAAGCCACCATTCCATTCATTGGTGGATTATCGTACTCGGTTTGATTAAAGAGATATTTCTTTGTGTCCCCTGATTAATGTTGTTATTCTGGAATAAAATTTGTAGATTTATCTTTCTGGCAAATAATTTCAAATCAATGATAGAATTTACCAAATTACCCTTTCTGCAAGGAACGAAATTAAATCCCTTTGAAAAAAAATTGGCATATTCCATTCCTAATTTGACATTAGAATAATTATATACCTTAAAATCCTGACTCGAATTAATAATTATAACTGGGTTACTCAACCCTGTATTTGCCCTATATTCCTCACCAGATGAATTATTACTTGAATTTACCTGTACTGTATTTTCCATATATTCCTGACTGTTGCCCATGTTCACAAAATCTAAAATACTCGTATTGAAACCTCCGTTACCGTATGTATCAAAATTATTAAAAATATTGTCACTGTCATTCAAAACTCTATTGATAGCATCATCATTATGTACATCCTTATTGGTGTCATTAATTTCATACACATTGTCAACAATATCATAAGTACTTAAACATAAAAGTCCGCTATCAGTTAAATTAAAATTAACTGATATAACCCCATGATTTACGTGTGTGTCCATGGAAATATTAATGTCGAATTGTCCGTCGTGTGTGGTCGAAATTCCATTAGTATCAGCTGGAAGTGATGGGAAATTGTTGTCGGCTCTTACCTGGGTTGTATTAACTGATGTCCCAAACACGTTACCATCATCGATGTCTCTTGTAGTACATCCCATGAAATGTGGTTCACACGTAAGTCCAACAGTATCCTTGTAAACCATAGTCAAATCACTGATGTTAGACTTTGAACCACAGCACCCAAACTCTGTGGCTCCTACTGTCCCCCTCTCGTCTATCTGTACACTCCCCACGCGTTGTTGGTTGCATGTCGAAAAAACTGCTGCCTCTTCGGACGCGCTCCAAATGAATCGTATTCTTCCTTCTCCATATTGTCCTTCCGGTTTTTTAACCTCTCGGATCTCCTCGGAATGTCATCCGTTGGGCTGCTATCCTCGCGGGTGTCGCTATTGCTGAACTCACGTTCCTCACGGGAAGTGACATCATCAAACGACCCATGTCTTCCTTTATTGTTCCCTGTTGAATGGTTGCCATGGATACCAACAGGTTTACTAGATTTGGGATATATATTACCGTTTTCGTAAATTTTGATGTCACGTTGAATTTTCTTAGTCTTCTTAGTATAAATATTATCACAACTACTGTCCACTTCTTTGATAATGTTAATATAGTTCGTGTAATATTGCTCAAACAACAAGTCCTCACTGATTTTATCATTTAATTCTTCCAATTCCTTTATTAAGCCATCTATCTTGACCTCATTAAATTTAATCATAATTTCCATGATACTGATACCAGTCTTATTGAATAATGCGTGCAACTCCTTTAGCATAAGTTGGTTACTGTCACATCCATTAGGGTATCTCCACAAACGTAAACCTTTGGGCACAATACCCAATTCTATATTTCTTTTTAAGTAACTGTTCTCCAACTGAGTCCGTTTTAATTTAAACAGACTTCTCTCAAACAGTTTAAGCATATCCTTTAGCGGTCTTGAAATACATTCTCCTGCAGTAGATTTAGTTCGTTGGTTTTCTCCATTGAAATTGTATTCATTGACTTTCCACATTTCACTGTTAATAATATTAACATTGACATTCCTGTTAGGCGCTGAATAACCATTGTTGGCTCTTTCATCCCTCTTGGTTATACACCGTGAATTCTCCGGTGTAGTCTGGGTAAGTAGCAAACCCAGACTTTCAGTCGAAGAACCGATAGGATTGCTGACCTCTTGCTGTAACAATTTTTGAATTAAAACTGAATGTTCATTAAGCTGTTCCTTGATTTGCTGCAACATATTTACCAGGTCAACCGGAGATGACTCGCCCTCCATTATTCACAACTAGGAACCAAAGTAAATACTCCAAACCGAATAAACTGGACGCGAGTTCCAGCCTTCCTGGAAACAGCTAACAAGCAAACCAACTCAAATGTCTTTGGATTGAAAAATAGTCTCCAGTAGTCAAGCGTCCTCCAAAAAGTCACGATTTATTGTTGAAAATAAAACCCAAACAAGAAACTGCCGTAAAACAGCTTCAAACACAAACTGCACGATCTACCTAGGTTTCGTCCGTAGACTTCTTCAGAATAATACACTCCATCATCTTGCCACTTAAATATCCACAGTGAAACCAATTAATCAATAAAACAATAAAATAATAATCTCTTAAAAAGGTCTTCCTTATAAAATACACATTTCTAAAATGCTGATGAAATGTGAAAATAAATGGATTAGATTGAATGACAATGTGTATGTATTTGTTAACCTTATATATATATATATATGTATATATATAACTAATGAAATTCTATGCATGTACATAAATGTGTATAAATATTAGATATTAGAATAAATATTAAAAATTGATAATTAAATAACAAATAAATATTAAATATTATATAATAATAAATATAAATTCTAAAATTGTATAAAACTGTGTGTAACTAATGTGTAAAATTGATATCAGTATATATACATCATATTACAGTACATAGATCAACGCCCCTTAATATTCTTAAGTTTTAAAATGGGCTTAATACTACAACATTCATTTAGTCCATATATGTATATATGGAAAATACAGTACAGGTAAATTCAAGTAATAATTCATCTGGTGAGGAATATAGGGCAAATACAGGGTTGAGTAACCCAGTTATAATTATTAATTTGAGTCAGGATTTTAAGGTATATAATTATTCTAATGTCAAATTAGGAATGGAATATGCCAATTTTTTTTCAAAGGGATTTAATTTCGTTCCTTGCAGAAAGGGTAATTTGGTAAATTCTATCATTGATTTGAAATTATTTGCCAGAAAGATAAATCTACAAATTTTATTCCAGAATAACAACATTAATCAGGGGACACAAAGAAATATCTCTTTAATCAAACCGAGTACGTATAATCCACCAATGAATGGAATGGTGGCTTTATTTGAAAAAATTAGTGAAAGAGATATTAGGGAATATTTTAGAACATATAAAGAGCAGGAACATATGAATATGACCCCTGATGAACAGAAATTGTTGAATAATATACAGGAAATGAAATCTATACGCATCATGAAACCCGACAAGGGTAATGGTGTAGTGGTGGTGGATAAAAGTGATTACATATCTTATATGTCAACAATGTTAATGGAAGACTCATATGTGGAGGTTAGTTTAAACGAGATTAATATTGCCTATAGAGACATTGACATGGGGTTACAAGACATGTTATATCAAGGACAAATATCGGAAAAAGATTATAATTTTTTATGTAACAATTATCCTCATATTAGTGGTATCTTTGGTATCCCAAAGATACACAAAGGACTTGATAACCTAAAATTTAGACAAATAGTGGATGGCAAAAGAAATAAAACCTGCTTCATAAGTCAATATTTGGACCATCATTTGCAGAACGGAATAAAGAAGTTTTCCCATATTTTGAAAGATTCGTGGGATTTTTTGAATAGGATGAAGGTTTATAAATATCAAAACGGCAATGTGTTTGTTACAGTGGATGTTTGTAATTTATTTACATCCATACCACATGACACTGGTTTGATGTGGCTGGAGGAGCAAATTTTTGAAACAGGAATGTATGAGCAGGACGACATTAATTTAGTGGTAAGATTAATGGAGATTGTTCTTAATAACAATTACATATACTATGAAGGAAATTACTACAAGCAGGTCAAAGGCGTAGCAATGGGGGCAGCATGTGCCCCCATTTACGCTAACTATGTAATGGCCTATTGGGAGAATAACTTTGTTTTTAATCGTGAATATTTCACACATAAATTCATATTGTCGTTTTTTGGACGATATTTTCTTTATATGGAAAGGTGATGACTGTGGTTTAAAAAGATTTCTGGAGTATATAAACAACACCATTTGGTTTTTGAAATTTACATACGAAACCAACTCTGAATCAATTACTTATTTGGATGTAAAATTAACTTTAAATAAGGATGATGGGTTGTTGGTATCTAATATACACAGAAAACCCACCTTTTCAAATTCCTATTTACAATTTAACAGCTGGCACCCTGACCATCAGAAGAAAGCTATTATAAAAGGACAGATGGTCAGGGCAGCCAGAATGGTTAGTGATTATGGGGACTTTCAGGATGAATTGTCTTTTATAGTGACACTATTTATTAACAGAGGTTATCCCACTGAATTATGTTCTGATGTATTTGAGGAAGTGAAGCGTAAAAGATTATTAGGTACATATAAGGCCATTTTGAATACGGAAGATTTAACGAATGATGAAATTGAAAGAATGAGAAATGACAATCAAAATCAAGTTAAGACCAAATTGTCATATATTATTACTTATAATGATAATGTACACAAAATAAAAAACATATTAAACAACAATTGGGAGATATTTAAATTGAATAGTGACATGGCCCAACTATTTACAGGTAGAATTCAATATGTGTACAAGAAGGACGCATCTTTAAAGAATATATTGGAATACAGTGATAGAAATATTTTCACAAACAGGCCCAAAGGAAATTATAAATGTGGTAGATGTTCGACCTGTCAACACATAAAGACCACTGGGGACAAGATTACTATTAATGGAACACATATTAGGATTTTTGGACATTACAATTGTTATACAACCAACGTGGTTTACCTGGCTTTATGCCAAAATTGTAAAGCATATTACGTGGGCAAGACCAACAGACATTTTAGGGACAGAATAAAAGAACACCTGTTGGACATCAAACATCTTAAGCCCACTAACGCTTTGGCAAGGCACAAAACAGATAATAGGGATCATGAATTAAAATTTTGTGTAATTAACCAAGTTGTGAAAGATACACAAGGGAGAATAACTGATGTAGATTTGGATGTAAGTGAACTAAAATGGCAAATATGTTTAAATGCCTATAATTTTCCTGGACTAAATGAATGTTGTAGTATTAAGCCCATTTTAAAACTTAAGAATATTAAGGGGCGTTGATCTATGTACTGTAATATGATGTATATATACTCATATCAATTTTACACATTAGTTACACACAGTTTTATACAATTTTAGAATTTATATTTATTATTATATAATATTTAATATTTATTATTTGTTATTTAATTATCAATTTTTAATATTTATTCTAATATCTAATATTTATACACATTTATGTACATGCATAGAATTTCATTAGTTATATATATACATATATATAAGGTTAACAAATACATACACATTGTCATTCAATCTAATCCATTTATTTTCACATTTCATCAGCATTTTAGAAATGTGTATTTTATAAGGAAGACCTTTTTAAGAGATTATTATTTTATTGTTTTATTGATTAATTGGTTTCACTGTGGATATTTAAGTGGCAAGATGATGGAGTGTATTATTCTGAAGAAGTCTACGGACGAAACCTAGGTAGATCGTGCAGTTTGTGTTTTACGGCAGTTTCTTGTTTGGGTTTTATTTTCAACAATAAATCGTGACTTTTTGGAGGACGCTTGACTACTGGAGACTATTTTTCAATCCAAAGACATTTGAGTTGGTTTGCTTGTTAGCTGTTTCCAGGAAGGCTAAAACTAACATTCTATTTATAGGTTCATAGGTAGGTACTAGGCTATTGGCCCTAGGGCCTATATAAGCCTAGCCAAAGGTACCCTGTCTTTCGCCACCCAAGAAAATAATTTTCCTGTGCCACTGTCGAGCAGAGCCACAGAAGTGATCCCTGGGGTGAATTTCCTATCTTCCATCCAATCATCAAGATTTTTCTTGAACAGTGCTAATGAGGAGCTTTGTTTGATACAGGTAGGTAGCTTGTTCCAGAGTATGGGAAGTCTCTGGGACAGGAATTTATCCCTCCAGCATGTTCTGTTTATTGTGGTGACGAGGTTTAGGTCCCTAGAGCATGTAGCTCGTAGGGATTGGCATTTCTTTAAGTGGAGCATGTCTAAAAGCTCTGGGTTTGACATAGCTTTGTGTGTTAGGCAGAGATCGCCTCTGAATAGGTGATATGCAACGGAGTAAAGCTGCAGTTTTTTGAGATGGTCTGCATAAGGCATCTCTTTGACACCGGTAATCCTCTTTGTAAGGTATTTCTGTGGCCTTTCCAGTAGTTGCAGATGTCTTGTGAGTTACATACCAAAAGGGGCATTGTACTCTATAACGGGTCTAATGAGTGATGAGTAGAGGGGAACAATGACCTCTTTTTTCCTGGATGAGAAACCTTTTGTGATGAGGTGTGCCACATAGAAGGATTTCCTGACTACTGTGGCGATGTGATTATCAAAGGAGAGACTACTGCCCACCTGTGTCCCAAGGTCTCTTATCACACTTTCGGTGTTAAGTAGACTACCACCTATGTGGTAGTTCATGGGTACTGAGTTTTTACCAAAAGGAATGACAATGCACTTTTTGGCATTGAGCTTGAGGCCATGGCTTTGACACCAGGCATCTGTCTCAGCAAGGCCCTTTTGTAGGATGTCCACATCTTTTGGAGTTTTGATTATGGCTCCTAGTTTGCAGTTATCTGCAAACTTGGTTAGCCAAAGACCTTCTGTGTTGGCCTGTACTTCAGAGAAGTAGATACCAAACAGGAGAGGACCCAGGACAGAACCCTGTGGTACTCCACTTGTCACTGGTCTGAATCTGGATTTGGAGTTTGCTACTTTCACAGTGTGGGTTCTGTCAGTGAGCCACTTGGCAACCCATCTTGTGACATAGGGATTTATACCTAGTTTAGTGAGTTTATCTATAATTCCAGAGTGGGGGATGGTATCAAAAGCCTTGGCGAGATCTAGATAGGCTGTGTGAACCACCTTACCCTCATCTACGGCTTTGGTGACTGCTTCAAAGTCGTCTGTCAGGTTTAGGAGACATGATCTGCCTTTTACAAACCCGAACTGGGTGGGGTCCTGAGTTTGGAGATTATCAATGTCATTGTTTATACGTTCCATGATGATATGCTCCATAGCCTTGCACACCAGGCTTGTTAGGCTAATGGGACGGTAGTTTCCGGGGTCTGTGGTGGCTCCCCCTTTGTGAGTGGGATAACTGTCACTGTGTGCCATTCAGTGGGCACATAGCCTGAGGTGAGGCTATGATTGAACATGGTACTTAGGTGGGGTGCCAGTCCGTTCTGTAGTTCATGTAGAACACAGCCTGCAATGTCGTCTGGTCCCATGGATACTGTGTTCTTGGCTTTGGATAGTGTGTTTACCTGTGCAGCCGTGATTACAGGAACTTTGCATTCTTCTGGTATAGAGACGGGCCCTTTAGGGGATGACAGAGGGGTAAAGTTAGCACTGAACCTATCTGCCAGGATGTTGGCAATATCTGTTAGTTCTGTATATTTAGTGCCATTGTGCTGTAACTCAGAGCAGATCTGAGTGTTGCCATTGAGATTCTTGACATAGCTACAGAATGCTTTGTGGTTGTCTTTAGAGTCAGTGGCAATTTTGTTTTCATAACTAGCTTTGCAGGATTTTATGAGGGATCTCAGCTTCTTACTGAAGCTGACCAGGGAGTTTTTCCAGTCATGGGATTTTACTCTTTTTTTGCAACAGTTTCTTTCTTCTGTTGTAGAGTTTGTTTATGGCAGAGGACCACCAGATTGGCTTCCTTTTTTTGGAGGATAGCATCTTGGTTCTGTTAGAGATTGCACGATCCATGCACTCATGTAAGTGCTTATAAAGTGCATTTGTGTAGGATTCAGCAGTCATACCTCTTTTGTCCGTCAGCATGGGTGTCGTGAAGTTTGCCACTTCTGTCTTAAGAAGCGTGAAGCTGGCATTGGAGAAATTTTTTACTGTGGTTTCCCTAATGGGGGGTGGGATGTGGATGTCTAGGGTGATTAGCTTATGGTCGGATCTGACCAACGAGGAATTGACCTCTGGTGTGGAGCACCGGTTGCCCATGTTGGTAATAACCAGGTCTAGGATATTGCTGCCCCTGGTGGGGGTGCGGATAAGTTGATCCATGGCACTGGAATTTATGAATTCCAGAAAATGTTGAGCACAAGAGTTGGTACATGAGTAGTTTTCCCAGTTAATGGTAGGGTAGTTGAAATCGCCCGTTATTAGGGTGTTAGGTTGTACCCTAATATTTTCCAGTGTATTAAGAAATGAGGAGTGGGAATCCTGGGGCATGGTGGGGGATCTGTAGAATGTTACAGTTTGGATTGCGGTCTTGCCCAGAGTTAGTTGCACTTGGATAATCTTGGATGCATTATGTTGAGCAGCTAGCCTGGAGGTGTGGATATCCTTAATGAATATGGACACGCCTCCGCCTTTAGTGTTTTGGTCCAGGTTAGGTGGCCGAAAGGTGTGGTATGAATTATAGCCTGGTAATGCAGGGGTACTCTCTGGAGCCTTGAACCAGGTCTCTGTCACTGCACAGATGTCTATGTTCTCCATTTTAAGGAGTGCCTCGAGAGAGTGCATTTTGAGGTTTAGACTTCTAGCATTGAGTAGCAATACACTCAGATTCTTCTTGCCTGTACCTGTTAGGGTGGTGAATTTGTCATTTGAACCTTGCCTAAAAAAGGCACTATAGGGGTGGCTAGAGCCTTAGCCAGTATCCAGAATCCCAGGGGCGACAGGTGCAGGCCATCTCTGGCAAAGCATCGTGGCTTGTCGATCATGTCATCCCAGGCAGACAGATACTGGATCCCCTTAGAATGACACCAGAAGCTTAGCCAATTGTTGAAGTCAATCATTTTGTCCTTGTACTGTGGTATCATTCTGGGTGATGGCAGGATGCTACTCAGGGCTAGTGTCATACCTGCCTGGGCTACAAGATCGGACAGTTCCTCCATGTCCCTTTTCATGTAGTCCAAGGAGGTACGTCTCAGGTCATTCACACCAACATGGACAATGACAGAGTCATATTTGTACTTGTTGTGGAGTGACCTGAGTGCATGCGTTATGTGGCGGATCCTGGCACCCGACAGGCAGCTGACAGTAACTTTCTCCTTGTTTAGCCTGGTGAGTGGAACATCAGTGTGCCTGACTATAGAGTCACCTATGACTGGAGTGTTGGGTACGTTGTTATGCCTTATGGGGTGTGGTTGAGTGGCACACTGAGTTTGTGGGCTATGTGTCATTTGGGTTGTGTTGGGGGGTGGAGGTTGCTTGTGTTTCTGCTTTGGAGGTCCCTGTTGCTTGGGCAGGTTTTTACTGAGAGCCTCCACGAATATAGGTGTGTGTTTTGTGTTTCTATGTGTGTGTTTTAGTGGTATAGGTTTTGAGGGACTATGTGCCGAGTGTGGTGTGGTGCAAGTGTTTACCTTCTCCTCTTGACTGTCTAGTCCAGTCTTGGGTGAAGAGAGCTTTGCTTCCAGTTTGGCTATGTAAGTGCATCTCTCTCAGGTTGTAGTGTTGGGTGGTAGGAGGAGAGGGCTGTCTGTGTACATGAGGCAATTACTGCATTGCCCCAAGAAGCCCAGATTCATCAGGTAGACAGGAGAAAACACCGGGGGCTGACCCTTAGACATGCCTGGATAGGTGTTTATTTGTTAAGTACTAGAAACTGTTTTCCTCTAGACAGTGAGGAAAGTTGAGTGCTGTAGTAATTTGTAGCTTATTTAGTGCTTACAATAAGTTCTGAACAAGTGCTGAAACAAAAAAACTGGCTAGTTCTAAGAAACAAAATTAAGCTAGAAGGCTTCCCTCCAACAAAGAAAGGCTTGGGCCCTAGAAGCCTACAAATAGTCCTGGACACAGCAAATCTATATCCAGGCTAGACTACCCACAGGAAAGGCAGGAAACAAGCTTAGAAAAAGTTTTTTTTTTTTTTTCTTAGTGGAAAGAGAGAAAGGAGTAGCAGAAACTAAGCTGATTGGCCTTCTCAAATGTTCTCCCTGTACTTGGTAGAATGAGGTAATGACACCAGACTGGGAGGAGGGTCCCAGATCAAATTTACACTAGGGGCGGGCAACTGCAAAGCCACCAACTATAAAAACATTATACCAACAGGGAAGGAGGGTGGGAAACAAACTGCAGAAATGTTTCTCACAGCTGAAAAGCAGCAGTGAGCCTTTATATGAAAGTTTTAAACAGCTAAAGGAGCCTCTAGAAAAACAGAGTTTAACTGCAACAAGTTATCAGAAACAAACAACCCAACAGATGCTTAATAAAAGTGGACAATTTCCAGTTAATACCTCACACACAGTGAAACTAGCTAGAAAAATACACAGTACACAAAGTGCTATAAATAACAAAGAAATAAAGAACAAAATAAACAAAAAACAGGATACTTAATGTTATATATTATAGCTCCGAGTTTGCTCAGTGTCCTTCCTTCGATTAGCTCAGTGTGAAAAGTGTATTTATTTTTTGGTCATTAACTATAGCAGTCAATGTCACACACTGCACTACCTACATACTATTTTGTTTTGACACTACATCACGTATAATGAGAGTGACTATTATTGTCTATAATGTTTTTTAACTCTATAGAATCATCTAGATGTTTAAAATATATATATATATATATATATATATATATATATATATATATATATATATATATATATATTGTAACATTGTGTAACAGTTTGTTCTTTCAACAAATGTGATTTGTACTGTATTGGATTTTACAGTACTATTTATTGTACTGTATGTGGAGCTTTTCTCCCCAGGCCTCTGCTGAAAATGGGTTCTGAAGACCAGGTCAGACCACCCTGGTAAACAAATGTCAAATAAATAAATATTAAAATAAATACATAAAACTAAGCAGAAATCAAAATGAATGGATAGTTCAGGCTATTAGCTTCAAAAGAATGAGCAAATAGTAAGGACAATGTTGTGAAGAAAGACAAGACTTGCATTTGTATTGATCTACAAAGTTTAAAGTAATTAAAAGACAGCATTAGTCATTTATAACTGAAAAAGTCATCTCAGGTATGCCACACGTAAAGTTTTTCTTTACATAACTATGCAAACCATGGTTTCTAGCAGGTAAAGGTAACTGAAGTGAGCTCCAAAGTATACACTGTTAATACACTATTAGGAAAACATATATTCCTTATACTCCTGTTTGGTATTTTATCAATATCAGAGATGTTCCAAAGAGCTGCTGTATATGAAACACAGGGCAGAAAAAAGCTATAGACATAACTAATGATATTCTGGTGTAGAGTTGGACAAACAGAGAACACGGTAAGCGTCTTGTACTGCTAACAAGGAAACTACAGCAGCATAACCTCAAGCAACATGAAAGCTAATGCAAAATACAAGCAATAAGTCTGAAATATATGGGGTCATGTTTTAATGTCAGAGGATCTGAAACTTGATGCAGAAAACTGAAGAGCACTTTTGCAAATGCCAAGGGCAGAAGAGAAAAAGGAAATAAGTAAGTTTCCAGGAATGATGCAGTATATTAAAGTTTGTACATAATGTGCCTGCTATAATTATGCCTCTTGGTTACCTCTTGCTGTAACAGCTTTCTTAGCTGATCCAATGTCAAAACACTGAGATGTGAATAAGTCAGCTGTCCTGCAAGTAGATGCAAATCACAACTGTACAGGAATGGTATTCCTACCAAATCATTTACAGCTGAATTAAGAGTTATGGTCAGACAGAAAAGAAACTCTTGACTACAAGTGTGTGAATGTAAAGAGTTACATGAATTTGTCTATGGTAAGAAGTTCAGGTGCAAATAGACCATTTTTACTTGCAAAGTATATTCAGAAAGTCTTCACACAATCTAACTTCACAGTATGTGACAAAGCTACAAAAGTATGACATGCAAATGAAATACATACCAGATAAGGAATGGTGCACAACGGCTATGTTTATTAGATCACTTGAACCACAAAAATATGAAGAACTAATATAAGGAGAAACAGCAATTCTGTAGTTACCGATGACAGAAGATAGAAAAAAATACAGATATAGAGTGATGCTGACAAAAAATGCTTAAAGAGTGGTCTAAGAAAATTTCAACAAAAAGGACAGAAATTCAGTCCTATTTTACTTTCAAGGAGAGTTAAGCTGTCATTAAAACTCATTGTTCAAACCTGACAAAACAGTATTTCACTGTGTATTGAGAAAAAATGCTTCAGGGGGACACAAGAATCACAGTACAAAGAAACCTCAAGAAATAAAATGCAACTGCCAGGAGTGCCAGCTCATACAGAAAAGTTGTGCCATATGCAGCACACACCAAAACACTATCTGAAGGGGAAAATGCTAGCATACCCGCTGGATGAACATCTGTGCATCTGACTGTGCACTGACTTGTTACAATTCACAGAAGCCATGCATCTCATTCATGTGGCTAATTATTATAGGTTCCTTAAAACAATCAAATTGATAGACAAAAGTAAAAGACTGATTAACAGGGAGGATTCTGATGTTGTACCTGATAAAGGTCCACAGTACAAAAATCAGGAATTCAGAAATGTGCATGAATTGAAACTCGGGCATTTAACATCTACTCCACACTATCTGTGGCCCAAAGGACAAGCAATGATGCTTATCCAAACAGTAATGAATATCATGAGAAAGAACATTAGCAGCTTTCATCCAAGACTGCCAATGTATGAACAAAACTCCTGTAATGTGCTCCTCAACAGATCAGTATTTTGAAAGGAAAGATTCTACTTTTGGGCTGGACATCTCCTTACTGCTTCAGACTACTATTACTTAACAACCTCTTGGCAAAATGTTGAGGTTCTGTTATATCATTTTGAACAGCATCTTTTTATTCATTCCTCAACTGTTGCTTTGAAATAAAATGAGTAACTGCAAAAATTAACAGGCTGTTTCATCCTTAACAATGACATTAAGTATGTTACTTATTTTCTTCATGATTTGACATTCAGAACAGAACAGTTCCAGAACAAAATGGATGTCATTCAAGAAAATTGGTCACAAAAGAAAGAGATAAGGTCTTTGCAACAATAAAGGAGGTATACAGATTAAAGATACACAGACATCACTAAGTGATATTGATGAAAGGTTAAGCAGATGAGATTGATGAAAGGTTATAAGCAGAGGAGACAGACTGATTTTTTTTTTTCTCAGAAGCTGGAAGATCTAGAGAACAGATCCAAGAGAAACAATGTATAGGATTACCACAAAAAAGTAAAGGGATGACACGATTCATTTCCTCACCATTTAGCTTCCAAAAATATTAATTTGCAAGAAGTTGCATCTTTAGCCATAGAAAGATGAGATATTTGCTAAAGATAACTGCAAACCCTACCACTACCCAAGACCTATTAAATTAATTTTTAACTTGGCTAAAGGATGCATGGTAAAACATCACAGTACAACACTCCCATCAGAACTCCAAATAATAATACAAATTTAACAATGACTATGTAAAAAAGTGCAAAAAAAATTCTCTTTATGAAACTCTTCAAATAAAAGAGCAGCAAAAATAATCTCTTATATCACATTAAAATAAAAATAATTCTACCTTCAGTTGAAGAAATGTTAATACACTGGAAGAATCTGTATCCTAATGACATTATACATAAGAATGCATGGACTGGGATTACTCTATCCTAAAGCAGCATCATACTCTAACTGGAAAACAGTTGTGACCTTAAAAACAAAAACAGTTTAAATATTGTAAAAAGAAGCTATGAACATTTACTACTACAGATCTGCATTGTTTCTTAAACAAAATATGTATTTTCTAAACACCAAGACTTAGTTTTTCTAAGACTTTTTAGGAAAAGACTTATTCTTTTCTTAACATATACAGTCATGTGGTCCACCTACTGCATGTCTTTGGAATACGGAAGGAAAACGGAGCACCCAGAGGAAAACCCACACAAAGGGAGGACATGCACACTCCATACAGAAGGCACACCAACTAAGAATCGAACCTTGGAACCTTTTGCTGTAAAGCGACAACACTACCAGCTGGCTGCACCACTGTGCCATCCATGAAAATGGCTGATAGTAATGCATTGTTTTTTATACATGTGCTAAGTATGTTGTTAAGTGCTACCAATAACACTGACTATTAAAAGTCTACAGATTGAGCACTCTACTTTTGAGTTTTGTCTGTTTGTTGTACATTATTTGTAAACCTTATGTGTAGGAAGACAGCAGCAGGGCACCGAGTGGTTAAGGTGCTCTCTAAGGGTTGTATGTGGAAGGTTTCTGGCAGTTGAAATGAGGGCTCTTAGATTTACACCTTTTTGGAGATTATAACAGTGGGTAGACATCTGGGGGGGGTGCAGTGGCATAATTCCACATGGCTGCTGCCTGCTTATTAATGAGTTTAGCAGCAGAATCCCAACAACAGCTGCTGTGATGTTTGTTTTTTCCATCACTGTGTGGTGTCACACTACTCAGGTCTTCCTGTGAGCACCCACTGATGTCATAACTTAAATACACTCAAATTTCATTATGATTCAAAGATTCCAGCACACACAAATCAAATTTCATCCGCTGTCTAAATTCATCCCAACAGGAAATAATGTATGGTACCCTATAATCATCCTATGCTCTAACCTATTCAATGCAGTCTTAAAATTTCCTGTACAAAAATGAGGTCTAGCAAGTGCACTAAATACAAAACCCTCAATGTTACCATTATGCATGTTAATAAAATGAGTAGCTACTGGACTATCCATATTTCCCCTCCTAATGTCACCCAAATGCTCCAAAATACGCACCTTCACCTTCCTGGTAGTCTGACCAATGTACCATACAGGCGTGATACAATCACACCCCAAAATGTACACTACACCTGAGGACATACAGTCAAACCTTTCAAATGCCAAATATTTCCTTCCATTTATTTTCATCCCATGCATATTTTTGGTCTTATCACAAACCAAACAACGGCCACAATGATACATCCCAACATTTGTATTAGCCAAAGGTTCTAATTTCCTATTTAACATTTCCTTTAAATTAGAATGCCTCTTATAAGAAAAGTTATAATGAAATTTGAGTGTATTTAATTTAATTTAATTTTCTAAATGTGCATCTTAATGTTATATGTATATATTTGTAAAATTTAAAACAACATGAATAATTTATATTTAATATTTTTTGATACATTAGATTTTGTATTTAAATTTTCACATATAATAGTATTTGAATGTTACATGATTTGTCACAGTGTTGATAGGGTTAAAATACCTGATGAATTGATTGATTGATTGTTTAATTGATGAGTATATAAAAGAGAATGTGTATACCTGGATGTTTGTTCCATTGAAGGCGAATTGCCGAGGTACCAGGACAGATGAATAAGATGGATTAAAGCTGCTTCTCTTTGTCTCACCTTCTGACTGCTTATTTCTATGGTGTATTTTCTGAATATTTGATGGTTTCGTGGTTGGTGTACTATTGCGTTTGAAGAGGGCCAATGAGGTGCTGTGCTTGACATGAAATGGGAGTCTATTTCAAAGGTGCAGCAAGCTCTGGGAGACAAATCTGTCCCTCCAGCAGGTTCTATTAATGTCACATACTAGGTTAAGGCCATTAGAATAAGTAACCAGTCCACCATTTGACTTAAGGATATGCAGCATTTCCAATAAAGCAGAGTCAAACACTGCCTTATACGCAAGGTAGAGATTGCCTCTGAGTAGTCTGTATGAAACTTTGGCACCACTCATTTGCTTGTGTAAGACCTTCTTGAAGAATGCTGACATTGTTTGGAGAGTCAATGACTGCACCCAGTTTGCAGTCATCAGCAAACTGTCAGTCATAATAGACCTTTAGTTTTAGCTTGCAAATAGCAGAGGTCCCAGGACTAATCCCTGTGGAACACCACTGGTTACAGGTCTGCTGTTGGAGGTGGATTCCCCTATTTTGACTATATGGGGTCTATCAGTGAGCCAGTTAGTGACCCATTTAATATATGTGTTGATACCTAGCTGGGCGAGTCTGTCAATTATGCTTTAGTGGGGGATAGTGTCAAAAGCCTTGTCTAAGTCTAGGTAGGCTGTGTGCACTAACTTCCCCTCATCAAGGGGCTTGGTGACCGTCTCAAAGAAGTCAACCAGGTTTAACAGGCATGAACTCCCTTTGCCAAATCCAAACTGAGTAGGGTCAAGTGTCTGGAGCTTACCAATGTCTTTGCTGATCAGGTCCATGATGATTCACTCCATGGCCTTGCAGATAAAACTAGCAAGGCTAATAAGTCTATAGTTCCCTGGGTTAGTGGAAGCATCACCTTTGTACAAGGGGATAACACTGGCCTTTTTCCATTCAGTTGGGGCAAAGCCAGTGCTTAGACTATGACTGAAGAGAGTACCCAATGATGTTGATAACTCTTGTTTGAGCCCATGTAGGATGCAGCCTGGGATGTTATCAGGTCCCATGGATGCTGTGTTTTTGACCTTAGAAAGGGCGTTCATGACCTGCAATTTAGAGATACAGGGTAGAGGAGAGAAGGTAGGGATGTCTCGGGGTAAGTGTGGTGGGGAAAAGGGAGTGACATTTTCACAGAACCTGTTGACTAACAGGTTAGCAATGTCCACAGGCTTGGTATATGTGGTATCATTAACTACCAGTTTGGCACAAATCTGAGCCTTTCCTTTGAGGTTACAGATGTAACTGTCAGCAGCATTTTATTCATCTAGCTGAGAGCTTTCATACAAGTCTGAGGAGTTCCGTCTGTGTTACTTAGTTGTTGAGATATTTAGAAAAAAATGTGACAATCATATCTACATAAATTAATATAATAAAAACGGTTAATATCGGTTTATCTGCACTAGACAGAAGTCAAATATTAATGCAGTTGAGTTTGCCATTGTGTAAGCTTTAAGATAAAATATTTTAAAACCTTATACATAGCATTGTTTTGGAATTATTCATGCAAATATGAAAAAGTGATATTTGACACCTAGAGGTGTCAGTAGGAGTTAACTGCAGATACACCTAGAGGTGTCACTTAGATGTATTTAGTTATGAGGAGGAGAAGTACCAACATCCTGGAAGAAAGTAAGCAGTAGCTGTAATACCTAAAGAGGATAAAGATCCATCAGATCCAGATTCATACATGCCCATTTCAATACTAAATCATGATTATAAAGTGTTTATGTCTACAATGACTAAAAGAATGGCAAGAGTGATGCCAAAATTGCTAGATACGGTTCAATGTGGTCTTGTGGAGGGGAGGCAAATATTTGACAACATAAACAGAACAGTGATGATTCAGAAGGAAGCAGAATATAAGAAAATACCACTGCTGATGGTGGGTCTTGATGCAGAGAAAGCATTCAACAGAGTAAGCTAGGATTTTATGAGCACAGTAATGGAAGCATTTGCATTTCCTGAAAAAAAAATTATAAGGTTGATTAGGAGGCTATATGAGGGATCAGATGTGAAAATTAAAGTGGGTGGGGTCTTCTCTGATCATTTCTGCTTCAGCAGAGGAACCAAGGATGATGTCCTCTTTCCTTTGTTATTTGCATTACAGTTAGAACCATTGGCAAAGAAAATAAGGGACTCAGAAATTCAAAGATATAATTGGTATGGTAATCAAGAAAAGCTCTCTCTATTTGCAGATGATGATATTTTATACCTGACAAAACCAGAAAAGGACATTACAGCGCTATGAAACATTTTGAGACACTTTCAAATCTTTTCGGGATACAAAATCAATGATGCTAAAAACAAAGGCAACAGCGGTAAATTATGTAGCCACATATGAATTGGTTCAACAATATCCATATTTATTTGGACTTAATAAAATGAAGTATTTAAGCGTATGGATTAAAAATGACTGGTGTGGCAGCTAAGGATATGTGGGAAGAGACTAACAAAAGATAATACAAAAACTGAGAAAACTGAAGCTTTGTTATATGGATATGGAGAGCAAGATATAAGCAATTTAATGGGACTAAAATAAAGAGGTGAAGGATTTCATCTGTGAGGGGAAGATGGCAACAGTGAAGTGGAATTACTGATTCTTCCAGTACAACAGGGCAGATTGGGATTACTCAAAATGAAGGGGTACTTCAGAGCTACAGAGTTAAGGCTTCTATACATAGCGCAAGCAGAAAGTATAATTCAAAGTGGAAATGGATGACAATGTAGAAGTGGGGAAGCTCAAGAAACAAGGAGAGACTGGGATTTTGGATGCAAGCCTTTAAGGAGAATAATAATAATCATACAGAATATGATATCTATAAAGTAGCAGAAAATATCTTAAGATAATCATACAATAATCATACAGAATAGGATATCTATAAAGTAGCAGAAAGTATCTTAAGAACTAAGCCAAGATGGGAATGGAGAAAGGACATTCTGCCAATAGGGATGACTACAATTAGGGGTATAGACAGTAGACAAGAGGGGGGCCTCAATTCATTGGAGAAAACTGTCAAAGGAACCAAGGTATTAGGAGCAAATAACTAGGGAAAGGTGATAGAATGGGGTGACACCAAGAACTTATTTGGGCTGTGGGTTAGAGATTGATATCAATCTATGACAGGAAAGGCAGACTATAGGCAAAGAGAAAGAAATAGGGGGATCCTAAATGAAAGACCAGCACTGGTAGTGTTTTTAGTAGAATCTAGAAAAGAAGCTGCCATTAAAAAGGAATAATAAGTAGAGCATATAAAATACTGCAGAACTATAAGAATCAACCAGAGAAGGTTAGAAATGATTGGAAGAGAGACTGGATAAGCAGTTTACAAAGAAACAATGGGAGGATATATGTACGTCTCCCAAATATGCAACTAAATCTAGAAGATTTAGGAGTTTTGCTTGGAAATGTTTACATATTTTTATACCCCAAGTAGACTCCAGAGAATTTTTCCTTAGGTAGACAGTAAATGTTGGAGATAGGACAAGGGAGGAAAGAGATTGTTGCAAACGGGTTTTCTGGGGGTGTGGTGAGCTGGCAGACTCTGGGGAATTCCCTGCAGGATGCACCATTGGAGGTGCTAGGGGGGCAGATTGGTGTGATGGAGGAGATGATTTTTCTGAGGTATGATACAGAATTGGAATTGCCTAGAGATGGTAAGGCCTTGCTCTGTCTAATCATAGTGGCTGCCAAAAAATCAATTACTAGAAAATGTAAATCAAAATCTAAACCAACTATACTAGATGTAGTTATTATAGTAACAGAGATAAAACAACTGGAACTCTGATCTTTAAAAAAGGGTAGGAGCAAACTACATAGGAAAAATGGGAATTCTGGAAACAATACATACAGGGGAGGAATGAGGTTTAAAAGAAGACAGGACTTAAATGAGCTAACTAATGTTTGACTGAAAATGATTGGGTAGATTATAAGTGAAGTATAATGTTTGCAACTGAGTGTGTCAGTATGGTTTGTGATGTAAAATGCTTACAACTAGGACTGTGTCAGTGTGGTTTGTTTTTATTTATATAAATGTACGATTGCCTGCTGTAAGTGATGGTCTAAAGATGTTTTCGGTTTAAAAAAAAAAAAGATGTGTTTTTACTGTAACCAATACCATCTAGGCAAGGATAAGTTACTGGAATTGATTTACTACACTTGCACTTCATTACTGAACTGACTGCTACTGTTTTATTGCATTTAAAGAACTTTGGTGTAAAAGTTGCCTGCCTTCTCTAAGTGTTGCTTTTTAAACTGTTTGCATTTGAAACACCTTGCTGTAGGGCAATCTAGCCAGATTCCATCTTGTGGCAGAAAGTGTTTGCCTGGTATTTCTGAGCTGGGAAGCACTCCAGAAGAGCTCAAAGTGCAGTTGTTTACTGGCCAGAGTGCTCAGGACGTAGATTTCAGTTTCCTTTCTGTTACTATAAAATTAAGCATGTTTGTGTGGAGCAGCTCACTCCGCAGTGGTGGATGACAGTGTTATGTACACATGTAAAGTCTTGGACAGTAAAGTTTACCTATATAACTAGTATTAGGACTGTAAACTGTAACTTAGTTAGGCACTGCATGGAGTTGAGCTTAGAACACCTAGCGTGCGCATCTAACAGCACCAATACCAATATCTCAGTACTATCTTGCCCTTAACCCTAGAGACCACCTTAGGAGACCTCTGTATAAAGCCAGTCCTCAGATCAGACCATAACCGCCTACCCTAATACAGGTCCAGACAACATGCAATTTCCAAAAGTCTCTGTATCCATCTTGGTAGATATGGGCATCCAGAAACAGTGTAGCAATAATCCTCATGTTGGCAGACAATCTTTTAATCCTTAAAGAAACTAACACAGTATATGAAAGATGTACATACACAAATAACTTGGATGCAAAACTATCTCTTACAAGCAAGGTTATGAAGAACACAAACTACATCCAATACACTGTGTACACCATACACATAGATCATCTTGGGCAGCGCAGTGGTGCAGCTGTTAGCATTGTCACCTCACAGCAAGAGGTTTTCTGATTGGATTCTTGGCTGAGGTGCCTTCTGTGCAGAGTCTGCACATCCTCCCTGTGTTCCCGTAGGTTTCCTCTGTGTGCTCCAGTTTCCTCCCACATTCCAAAGACATGCATCTGGAGCGTTTCTCTCCGGGCCTCTGCTGAAAATGGGCTCTGTCCCAGTCAGACTTTTCCAGCAAACAAATGTACAATAAATAAATAAATAAATGAAATCTTATGCTGAGGCACAAAAAGCAATATTACCAAACCTCAAAGACATCCTAAGCCTACAAATGTCAACACCTATCAACAATCACTACAGCACACACCAAAAGCAGCATGCAATGCACATATGCCTACTCCCAACAGACACCCAAGAATGAAACCCATAAGGCAAGCACTTTACCCAGAACTCTTGTCAAAGGGGACACCACTGTAAGATACACAAATGCCTCACTCAACAGAGTAGCAAGGAGAAGATAACAGTTAGTTCCTTACCTGGAACCAGGATCTGTTATGCAAGCATTCAGGTCAATGCACTACAGGTACCAGTACGATTCTTAGATAGTCCACAAGGGTGTAAATGACTGAGACTTGCCTCACTGGACTACATGAGGAGAGGCATTATGGATCGCTCTGATTATGTGTCTCAGGCAGGTATGTCCCTTGCACTGAGCAGGAGTCTACCTTCACCAAGGATGATGCCAAGGTATGAACAAAAAATGACTAACTTCAACAATTGGCTTAGTTTCTGGTGACATTCCATGGTGATTCAATATTTGTCAGCATGAGAGGATATGGTTAATGGACTACATTGCTTTGCCAAGGATGGCCTGCACCAGTTCCCCCAGGGTTCCATATATTGGCTAAAACTTTATCCATCCCCTTAGAGCCATTTTTAGGGAAAGGCCAAACTGACCAAATTACCAACCTGGCAAATAAAACCCAAAGGAACCTAAATATGTTAATGTGCAAAGCTATGAGCATAAACAATAAATTTCATAGCCTACAAGCTCTCTTCACTCTGAATATACTCATCTGTGCCGTTACGGATGGTTTAAAGCCACAGAAAGTATTCCAGCAGTGCAAGGTTTCAGGGCCTACCACATATATAGACCATCAGCAGTACAAACCGGGACTAAAGGTGCATAAGTGTTGATATACATTAGGAACAAATATACTACTAGGCTGGTTAAACAAGAAATGCCCTGGAGTTTATCCACATTTAAATCACTGTACATAAAGTTCCTTACCATATCCTAACACGCTAAAGGTAACCATCTATGCCTCAAGAATCCCATCACTTGTACCTAGACCTGCTGGAGGCACTCATCATCCAGATAAATACCCTATTCTTCGGAGACTTCAACTAGCCCTCTCTAGACTGAGAAACGTACACTGACTCCAATGTGCAGGTACAATATTCCCTGGACACTTGGTAACACAAATACCCTTGACCATACAGTGTACATACCAACCACAGCTTCAAACTTACTGGGACTATCACTCACCAATATGGGAAAGCACTGCACCTCCCTGTGCTTGTCACGCCCTCATTGGTGAAGTCAGGTCACAAAGCTGTTTTCTATGTGGAAAACCCAGCTAAAACTACAGCTACATCTTATCTTATTAAGTGACAGTCTGTCGAATTTCAATGCCCCTTCGAACCCAGAGTTTACAGCAACCTATGAAGAAATGTTCACAGAATCCCTATACAACCATATAAATGGCTGTATACAGGCTGCTTCACCTACCAAAGGTATCCCAAAACAAACCCCAAAAATCAAACCACACTGGTGCAATCCTAACCTTAACAGGGTATATACGAAAAAGTAAAAAGTCATGGCCTAAATCAGAAAGTACAACTCTCATAATGGCAAGAGCTCACAAAATAAACTAAACACAAAACTAAGAAGACTCATTAAATGCAACAAGGCTAATTACGAGGTCAAGATAGCCACTCAGGATACAGACAGCCACAAGGCTTTTTAAAGCGATCTTTGAAACATTAAATTAAAATAGTGGTAAGTGGTACCACCTTCACTGAGCAGAGTGACACAGCAAATCTACTGGCAGACAAATTCAACTCTAACTTCACCCCCCCCACACTCTCCCCATGCTTCCCTATATGAAATCTCTGCTAGCAGAATCCCCCTACCCAACTATTAGCAGGAAGCAATTCACAGTGGCACTCAGTAAGGCCAAAAACACATCCTCAGGGGGCCCAGACAATATTCCAGCTTGCCTCCTAAATAACTTGAAACATGACCAATCAGGACAACTAGTCATTTTCAACTACAGCTTCAAAACAGGCTACCATGTGAATGGAGGACTGCAACAGTCAACCCCTCTTCACAAGGGTGGACCATCAACTGACCCTGGAAACTAGGGACCCATTAGTCTGACTAGACTAACATACAAAGCCATAGAATTAATTATCATGGAAATGATCGATAAAGGCATTTGCAACTTACAGACACTGCACCCATCCCAGTTTGGTTTTGTCAAAGAAGGTCATACCTACTTGACCTGGTAAACCTCTTTAAGAGGGTCACCAAGATGATGGATGAGGAGAAACCAGTGCATACCACCCTACCTAAACCTTGATAAGGTTTTCAATACAATATCTCACTTGGGTACTGTTGACAAATTCACAAAACTAGGCATAAATCTCTATATAACTTGGTAGTGGCGCTGGCTCACAGATAGGACTCAAGAGGTCTGGATTGGTGAAATTACCTGCAGCAAGAAAACAGTTACCAGAGGAGTATTCTCAGGGCTCAGTGTTTAGCCCGCTACTGTTTGGAATGTACTTTTCAGTGGATGGAGCTAATGTTAAGGGTCTCTGGCTCACCAAGTTTGCAGACCCCTGCAAACTGGGAGCTATCATAGATGACCCCATGACACATGAACATCCTGCAAAAGGGTCTAACACAGTCAAATGACTGGTGCCAAAGCCAGGTAATTCAATGCCAATAAGTGCATTATAGTGCCTACTGGGGAAAGTCCACCCAGGTTAATCACTCTATCAATAAGACACCACCCAAGAGCCGAGCCAGTAGTTAAGGATCTGGGAATATGTAGACAGTAATCTGGCCTTTGACCAACATATAGCTAAGGTAGTAAGGAAAATAATTTTGTGTCAGCCAGCTTATAAGGGTATGCATCCAGATTCAAGGAAATTACCGTTTCACTTTACTCAGCCCTTATTAGACCCACTGTAGAATACAATGCCATCTTTGGCATGTACCTGACCCGGCATACACAACAACTGGAACACCCACAAAAGTTCCTCAAAAACAGAATCCAGGGTATTAATACAATGTACTATACAGCTCTGTCTCTATACTTGGTCTCCTACAGGTTACTGAGAGGCAATCTATGCCTGCCATGCAAGGCATTTTTAAATCCAGCTCTAATGGACCTTTCACATATCCCCAAAATGAATAGCACCAGAAAGATGAGATCCAAGGATTTAAAAAAGAAGTTATGTCTTAACATAACGTTCCATCTGAGTTGTTGATCTTCTTCCATTCATCACTGATGGGTATGGTTCCGAACCCTCGGAACAGAGTCGGCCAAATGCCAAGCTAGCATACACCAAACTCTCGAGCCACACTACTACCCACAATTCCCTTCATCCCATACCTCAGATCGAGTTTGCAGAACCATAGTAGCAACATTATATATATATATATATATATATATATATATATATATATATATATATATAAAAACAAGAACGGAAAAAGGAACAGAAGCAGAGGCCATCTCTGTACAAACACCCTAACACACCAAAATGACCCAAAGATCCACCAGGAGCCTTGGTGGGGGAAGGTGGGAGGGTGTGATGAATGGAAGATCATCAACAACTCAGATGGAACGTTATGGTAAGACATAACTTCTTTATCTGAAGTTATCTTCTTCCATTCCTCACTGATGGGATCGAGTCCCTAGCTACTACAGAATCTGGGTGTCCCCCATTGGGAGAACATTCCGGAGAACCATAGAACCAAAGGCAGCTCTACCCCTGGAGATCAGATCCAATTTGTAATGCTTGATAAAGATATGGGTTTAGCCCAGGTGGCAGCTGCACAAATATCATCAATGGAAGCCCTAGCATGAAAGGCGACAGAAGTGGCCACAGCTCTAGTGGAATGAGGTTTAATGCGGCCAGGAGCCAATTCCTCCTCCACAGAATAAACAAAGGAGATGCAATCCCTAAGCCATTCAGACAAGGTAACCTTAGACACTGCCGATCCCTTTCTAGAGCCCGCGAAGGCAACAAAAAGCTGATCTGACTTTCGAAAAGATTTTGTCCTGTCCAAATAAAACCGCAACTGTCTGTGGACATCCAAGGAATGGAGACAGTATTTCCCTTTGTTGGTATAATTAGGGAAAAACACGGGCAACTCAATGGACTGATTAATAGAGAATTCTGAAACCACCTTGGGTAAGAAAGTGGGATTGGTGTGAAGTGATACTCTGTCCTTATGGAAAATCAAATAAGGACTTTTAATGCATAATGCTTGCAGCTCTGATACACGTCTGGCTGAAGTAACCGCCACCAGAAACAGGGTCTTCCAGGACAGAAACTTCACATCACAGGTTGCAGCCAGCTCAAAGGGAGGTAGAGACAAAGTTTGAAGCACCCTAGACAGATTCCATGATTCCACTGGTTGCCTAATGGGAGGTCTAGAATGAAAAATTCCCTTCAAGAAAGTCTTACACAGACAGGAAGAAATGATAGAATTCCGTCTGAACCATCATGGAAATTGGTGATGGCAGCTAGATGCACCCAAATTGTGGATGCAGAAGCCCCGTTAAGGAAAGGCTTGGTCAGGTATTGAAGAACCGTAGCTACTGGAACAGTAACAGGATCCAGAGACAGCTCTTGTGCCCACAAGGAAAAACGTTTCCACTTGTCTTTATAAAGTTTTCTGGTAGAAGGTTTGTGGGAGGCCAAAATAATATTCCGTACCAGAGAAGAAAGTGACTCAAGCCTGGCTACTAATGGAATTGGTGCAACCAATCTGTCAGTTTGAGAGTGGCCAGATTTGGAGACTACAACCCTTGGGAGTGAGAGATGAGATCCTGATGGAAGTCTAGAATTCAAGGGGGTTGGAGCAGGTGTGGCTGAAGGAAAGGGAACCAAACCTGATGAGGCCAGAATGGGGCAATGAGAATCATTCTGCTTCTCAACCGAGTAGCTTTCCTTAAGACCAAGGGTATTAAGGGAAATGGGAGGATAAGTGTACAGGAGACCCGTGGGCCAATCGAGAGTCAGAGGGTCTCTCGGGGACTCCCCCTTTGGAGGAAAGAGGGCAAAGTAGCTGCTGTACTTCGCATTGGAGGGGGAGGCAAACAGATCGCAGCAAGGCCAGCCCCAGTGGCTGAAAATTTCCTCCGCCACTTCCAAGTTGAGAGACCATTCGTGAGGAAGCAGGATGCATCTGCTCAGCCTGTCCGCAATCACGTTGGAACTCCCCGGGTTGTGTGTAGCAATCACGAAGCGGTTGGTAGCTATTGCCCACTGCCAAATACTCATGGCTTCGCGGCAAAGGGGGTAAGATCTGGTCCCTCCCTGCTTGTTGATGTACCAGACCACAGACATGTTGTCGGACTGGATAGCAATCAGTCCGAGAGGAAAAAAAGGGTGGAGAGCTTGTAACACCAGTAACACAGCTCTGAGCTCTAAAACGTTGATGTGTAAGTCGACTTCTAGAGGAGACCAAGTGCCTTGGACAGATCTTCCCTGAAAATGGCCCCCCCACCCTATCAGGGAAGTGTCCGTAGTCACCGTGGCCCTGGGCTGAAAAGGTTGAAAGGGGCAACACCACAGACTTTCGTCCATTCTCATCCACCAGAGGAGATCCTGCTTGCAAAGATCAGTGATGAGGATTAGTGCATTCAAGGGATGATGGTTGTGTATCCATTGCGTTTGAAGAAGCCACTGTACCAGGCGCATATGAAGCCTGGCCAACAGAACAATGGGAATGGCTGCCGCCATGGAACCCAGAGCTTGCAGAACTGCCTTTGTAGACACTTTCCTGCGGTCGAGTATCACTTACACTTGTGTTCTCAGTCTTAAGAGCCTGTGATGAGGAAGCGATATTAGACCAAGTTGAGTGTTGAACATAGCCCCTATGAATTCTGATTGTTGTGAAGGCTGAAGGTTTGATTTTTCCCAATTGATCGTAATACCCAGAGACTCCGCCAGAGACAGAGTGTGTCGCAGGGCCTTGGTCAGTAGATGCTCGGTGGGGGAGGAGAGGAGCCAATCATCCAGATAAGGAAACACCTGGAATCCGTGCAGTCTCAAGTGAGCTGTCACCACTGCTAGACATTTCGTGAACACTCTGGGGTCCGCCAAGAGACTGAAAGGCAGGGCTCTGAATTGAAAATGATTGGCTCCCAGCCAGAAGCACAAAAGCCTCCTGGAGCGTTTGTCCATTTTGATGTGGTAATACGCATCCCGGAGATCTAGAGAGCACATCCACATACCCTCCTGAAGACATGGAAGGATGGACTGAATAGTGACCATGCGGAACTTTGTCTGTATAACTGACTCGTTCAAACGACCGAGATCCAGAATGGGCCTCCAATCCCCCATCTTTTTTGGCACCAAAAAGAGACTGGCGTAGAACCCTAACCTGCATTGATCTGGGGGGATCTTTTGGATGACTCGCTTTAGAAGAAGCTTCTTGATTTCAGAAGCTGCCTCCTCCCTTTGACTGGGTGGAATACCGGGAAGGGAGAATTGAGGTCTTGGAAAGGATTTGAGGGGAATGTGATAGCCTCTGGTGATAATTCTCTGCACCCATAGATAGTCGGTAATGGTGGACCAGGCTGCTTGGTGCAGAGAGAAACGCACCCAGACTGCTTCCAGAGGAAAGCAATCAGGCAACATTTCAGGAGCGCTGATAGGGCTTACCGGAGAATGAATCTCTGGAGCCCTGATTCCGGTAACCCCCTCTGCCCCTGTCGGACCCTCCTCTGCTTCTGGAGGAATCCTCGCCATGTGCATCACGAAAGAAACTTTGCGGATTCTTGTGCCACAACTTTCCACTCCTCTGATTCCTGGAGAAGGAACGCTGAGGTTTGGAGAAGCACAGGCCCACGGCAGACGAGATCTTTCCGTCCTGCTCGCACCTGGCCAAAGTATCCTTCACCTTAGAACCAAAGAGTGCGGAGGGCTCAATAGGGGAGTTCAAAAAGGAAGACTTGATGATGGAATCCGGTGGGTCAAAAATGAGCATCCAGGCATGAAGTCGGACAACCACGCCAGAACCTGCTGCTCCTTCGGTTGCGTGGGAGAGCAACCTCATGGAGGAATTTGAAATTGCTTCAAGGGTGGCAAGTTGGGAGGCCACTTTGTCACGTGCTCCATCCGACACTTGACTCGCGAGGCTACCAGAGAGTTCGGAAATAAGGCCTCTCTGGAGTCTCGTAAAGTGTGCCAAGAAATTCAGCGAACCCACGGCAAAGGTCGCCGCAGCAAAGACTCGCTTCCCTAGCCTGTCCACCACCCCGGGACTCCCTGTTTGGCAGGTGAACAGCCGGACTTTCTTCTGCCAAAGTCCTTCTTTGTGGCCGCCGCCACCACCACAGCGTCTACTGGCAAGCCTTTCGACCAATGGGGTTGATCCTCTGGAGGTGAAAGTACTTTGTCTGATCTCCTGGGGATAGCTTCTACTGAATCCGGACTCTTCCATGCTCGCTGCATGATGAATTTGACCAACTCATCTGCAGGAGGGGTCACACCCAGGACGTAGTAGGCCAGGAACAGAAAGCTTGTAAGAATACGGATTCCTCTGGGGAAGTGGTGGAGGATTTCCAGTCACCCTGCTGACTCAAAATCTCCAAGATGTCCCCAAAGGAAACATCGTCAGGGGGTGATCTAGGGGAATCTTCCCCATCATCGTAATCCGTATCTTCCATAAGGGACTCTTCAGGTGAGTCCATGTGTTTTCTTTTGCACACCCTCTTCCGAGGGGACTCTTCGGTGGGAATGTCCGAAGAAGCCTTGGAAAGGGGGGTGCTTTGGATTAGTGGTCCCCTGCCAAGGGCTGGCAATGGCTGAGTAAGGAAGGAACCAAAGGGGGAGCTGACAGAGGAGGATTGCTAGCTGCCAGCACCCTCTCCATAATCCGGAAGACAGGCCCACCCAAAGAGGGATGGGAGCCCGGAACCGAAGAGGACTGAATCGAAACCAGGGTCACACCCCACTCCGAATGGTCCACCTCCAAGACTGACACTTGAGAAGGGTTCAGTGCGGAAATAACTCTTGGATCCGAGATGGGAACCGAAAGGGCGTCAGGGCCGGAACCAAATATTCCACTCCCGAAGCAAGGGATTGAGTAAGGTGAGCTGCCATCGGAACTGAAGCCCACCAGGACTTAGATGCTTCCGGCATCAAAGCAGTCTGCGCCGAAGGAAGCAGTCCCGTTGAAAACAATGGGCAAGGAGGCCTTGGGACCAAAAGTTCCCCATCAGGAAAATATGAAGGAGTCGAAGGAGGAAAAATCCCAACACCCGGAGTGGAACAGGGTCTGGAGATTCCTCTTGCAGTCAAATACCTGATCCAGGAGATGAACAATGTCTATTTCGGACACGCTCCTGGCAGACCTAAGCGATATCCCGGAAGGGGATTCAGGCCGATCCAGAAAGGACTGTATGGTTGCCCGTCAAATGGGTCCACAGAAGACAAATATCTGGTCCATGGTAATGAACTCAATGGAGCCGGGGATTCTCATTTGAATTGCGTAAACGGTAAAGTTGGCACCGAGAGGGAACTCGGAGCTGAAGTCACAATCGGGGTAATAATCAAAATCGGATAAGAGGTCGGAGCCAGAGCCTGTAAAGGCGAGATCGGTGTGGAAGTGTCCTGAACCAGACTGGTCGGAACCGAAGAAACCATCGGTTCAGTAGTCGTCGATGCCGAGCTCGGCAACGACAAATCAGACTTCCCAGAAACTGTGCGAGGTGCCAAAATCGGTAACACCGAGACAGCGAGTCAATGCTCGGAGGAAGATCTACCAGCCTTAGATAGATGATTTTTGCCCCTCTCACCAGCTAGTGAAGAAGGGTCTGAGCGAGGACGCTTCTTATCCTTGCCTGGAGAGGTTGAGACCTCCGCAGAAATAGCCTCAGAGAAAGGAGAGGAAGGCAATCCTTTCAAAATCAACTTGTTGCGCAATTCATTCAACGTCCGTTGACTAAAACTTGCACAAATATCACATGGGGGAGTTGCAGAAAGATGTGAGATGCCCAAACAATGAACGCATTTAAAATATAAGTCACTGTTAGGCAATTTACTACTGCACGACGTGCAATGTTTAAAATCAGAAGTACCCTTTTTCTCAGACATACTAACACTCGCTCAAACAGAGAAAGGAAGAAGAAAAGAGCCAGACTACCAGTAATGGTATGAAGAGTTACCACGAGGGTGGTAAAAGTAAAGAAAAAGGCAAGAAAATACCAACAATGGTAAGAAAAGGAATACCTGTGGGTAGACCTACACTATAAGAAGACACTATAAGAAAAACTTTTGGAAGAAATACACTTTTGAATAATTCAAAACTACTTACCTGGAGAGCTCGTTGAAAACGCTGCTATATGGCTGTGCAGCAAATGAGATCTGAGGTATGGGATGAAGGGCATTGTGGGTAGTAGCGTGGCTCGAGAGTTTGGTGTACGCTAGCTTGGCATTTGGCTGACTCGCTTCCGGGGGTTTGTGACCGTACCCATCAGTGAGGAATGGAAGAAGATTAACAACTTCAGATCTTTGCTTATGACATAAATACAGCATTCTGACAAGACAGATGTGTCTCAGAGGATGGAATAGTCACCCCATTCATGTGAAGCAGAATCCATCTCTACCTGTATTCAAATGTAACCTTGACCATTGGATGGGAAATCAAAAATTCACCCCGGTCTGGCCCCTATGTCTCTGATAGACAGTGGTCAGCAGTAAAAATTACCCAACTTTCCCCCTCATGCTCCTTAGTAAACTTTTAGCAACCTCATAAGTAATATACCTCACCAAATAGACACCCATGTTACATGGGGAAACAACTGGGTTGGGTTGCTCAACTAGCCTTTATAAAGTCCTTGATTATCATTAACCTAATATCGATCTATGAACCTGCATCTATATATAAATTGTGTGCATGCAGGTGCGAGCACAAGTGTGTGTGTGTGTATGTATGAATGTGTACATATTTAAAATTATATGTGCATGTTCATGTATATTTATGCTTTTTGCTGTAGCATTTTCTGTTGCCCTTAGACTGTTTTCATAAAAAACTTGGAAAATTGTTGTAAAACTTTTACTTTAGCTGGCTCTATAACACTTACTTATGCAATCAACAAGCCCCCCCCCAAAAATAACCACCACCTGAGTTCACGTAGTCCCAGTCTGCTTTAACATTTCTAATGTACTAGCACTCTATTTTCTAAGGCAGTGTAGCAAATGTGCTGTGTTACAGATAGCACAATTCTTGTAATACATACTGGTACCATCTGTTAGAAAGTTACCTATTTATCCAAGTTGGAGACTAATCTCTCCATCCCACCCACTGTCAGTAAACCACACTGCACTACATCACCACCAAAACATTACTTCCACAAATGCTAAAGAAGTAAAGAAATCCGTGCCTAAGCCTTCTAGGCCACCTAGACATCCTACTAGCTTACTTTAGCCACAGAGCATAAATGCTAACACCACACCCACCTGTTGTTCATGGATGTTGCCTGTGCTGTGAGCCTGGGTTCTTAATGTCTAAGGTGCCTGCAGCACATCCCAGAAATCACTTAGCCATTGGTGACTCCACTGTAAGACATACAGACAAAACACTTGCCAGGCTGGCTAAGAACTGGGTGACAGTTACATGGCTCTCTGGTGCAAGGATTAGGAAAAGTCACTAGGTGCTTTTAGTTTCCCACACTGCCAAAGACACAATTGTGACTTTGTATTTGCTCATGCTGGGTGAATGATCTTAGGCATTCCACCCTGGAAGAGATGCAGAGAGGCATAATTGAGCTCTCTGTTTATGCCTTTGAACAGGGCAGGGCTCTGGCATTGAGCAGTGTTCTTCTATCACCAAGAATAATGCTCAAATTCAAGGACAAATAACCAGCTTCAATAAATGGCTAGTAAACTAGTGCAATTGTAGGGAGACCCAGTATGTCTCTGCATGGGATGAAATCACCACCAGACCCACATGTTCTGCTAGAGATAACCTGCATCTTTCACCCTTTGGTTTTTGCATATTCGCTAAAAATTGTGCTATCCTTACTTTAAAAATTCCCCGCAGACATACTGGGTGAGCAAACTGGTTTAATTAAAGAAGTGATTTTTTTTTTCAGCTTTGATACAGAATTGTAATTGCCTAGACACAAGTCAGGCCTTGCTGAGTTTCATTCTGGTGGCTGCCAAAAAAGCAATTACTAGAAAATAGAAATGGAAGTCTAAACCAACTAAACTAGGAGGAGTAAATATATTAACAGAGATAAAAGAACTGGAAGGGAGATCTTCAGAAAAGGGCAGCAGCAAATTACAGAGAAAAAAATGGAAACTGTGGGACCAATACATGCAGAATAATGTTTTGGAAAAGGAATGAGGTTTAAGGGAAGGCAGGAACTGAATAAGCTACGTAATGTTCCAATGATAAATGACCGTACAGACTATAAGTGATGTATAATATTTGCAAATGAAAATATGTCAGTATGGTTTGTTTTCATTTATACAAATGTATTACTATGACATAAGTGATAATTCAATGAAGATGTTTCTTTAAAAAAAATGTGCTAGCCCATAGTGTCTTTTAAGGCAGAGTTCACCTGATGGGCATCCCAACACAATAAACACCAATCTGGAAATAATTAAGGTAGCATTGCTGAATGCCAGATGTGTAAACAGCAAAATTGCTGAACTTGAGGCCTTCCTTAACATTGAAAGCATCAGTATCTGTGCAATTACAGATACCTAGTCCCACGGGAGTGAAAGCACTCCCCCCATTCCAGAGCACAATGCCATACATTCAGGTCCACAGATACCTGTAGTGGAGTAGCTCTATTTATTCATAGCTTATTGTTTCTCTCTAGATTTCACAATACAAATTTGGAACTGGTTCAAATCCTTGTTACACTAAATAAAATTAATCATCACATTACAGCCAATTAAAGCTTCCCCTCTATTACTCCTTCAGAGCATGCAGAATACTTTAACCAATTACAAAAGTTACCAGTTGAACCAAATAGCTTTTGTATGTGTGACTTCAACTCTCCACACAAACTGGCAAACATCTATTACCAACAAATATGCCTTAAGATTTCTGGACTTTGTAAATCCCATGCACTGGACCATCTTGTTTCCCTACTCCCCAGAGGCATTATCCTCTTGATCTTGTCCTCACAAATATTTCTCTCATTTGCAACACCCAGCTTGATTCAGGAATTACTTCAAGACCAAATTTACTACTTATTGATTTTACTGAATCACAAATGTTATAGCTCCCTAACAAATCTTGCAAGTGCAGCTGTAGTCTTGTTTATGTATCACACTGGCCAAAGATGTAAGAAAACAAGCAATAAAGACAAAATTAAGCAAAGCGTTTCTTACTTGTACTAACTCTGAATTTTACTCCATCTTGGATAGAGGCATCCATACCAATACAGAGTAAGCATAATGGCAAGTTTCTAGAACTAAATCTATACGGTGGAATGACCATATCAACAAATTCTGAAATAAAAAGAAAAAACACTCCTGGCTATTACTAAAAGATGTCAACTTTATCACCATAAAAGGGATTTAAAATTGATGTCTCTCAAACTTATTACAAAATGTATGGCCAACTATGAAAATAGTGCAACTAATCTAAAAGTTAACCAAAAGACCTTTTTTAGCTACACTAGGAAGTTCAGAAGTAGTTTACAATTCTGTACTGAATTATTTCCAATCGTACCACCTTCTCTGACTCTAGAAATACTGATAATATTCCTGAAGATAAATTATCTTTCAACATCATTCCACTCCCTTCCCCCTCTATTGCCCTTCACACCACGTCCTGAGATCAATTTGGACCAAGTCCTTTTGGTACTTTCCAGATTCACAAAACACCAATTCCATGGCTCCGGACAAATCCATAGATGCTTGCCGAGAAGTGTAAAGTTCACTTAGCAAAATCTCTCCATCAACTCTTCAGTCTGAGTCTCGCTACTGGTTATGTTCCTGAGGAGCAGAAAACGGCAGTTGTGATGCCCTTGCATAAAGGTGGTCCTGGGAATTTATTACCTTCTCTAAAAGGGTTACCGAGGCCATGGACATGGGGCACACAGACCATACTGCTTATTTAGACTTTGCAAAGGCCTTTGACACCCCTTACTGGGATTACTGAGGAACTCTTCCAACTCAATATAAACCCATAAATAGTTCTCTGGATTATTTGTTTGTCTAATTGAACCCATGCCCATAAGGTCAGGGGTATTTGCACTACAGAGGAAAGTGTCACTAGATGCATCCCAAAAAGCTCTGTCCTGGTTCCCCTCCTGCTTGGCATACATTTTTGTGACATAAAAGATAGCACCACGGGACTATAGCTAATGCAGTCAATGATTGCAAACTTGTGGTGATTAACAAATTTAATTCTAATTGTGATGGGCCTCTTTACCCAGGCCAGTAATCGAGAAGCCTCAATCCTCACCACAGACACCGGTAAAAAAAAGTTTACAAATGGAAACTACTTATTTAAAAGAACGTATTAATCTAAAGGTGGCACCACAGGGTCTACATCTTTTCAAATTTCCATTTGGTTTAATTTACGATGACAAAATGACAACTGATTTTATTACTCTGTTTGACAAATGGGGACTAGTGTTTTTAGATAAAGTTGTGGTTTACAATGAACAGATGAAAGAAGGATTTGTAAAGAACTAGAAGATTTGAACAATAAAATACTGAGTGATTTATTATTTCCCCAATATGAGGAATTGTATGAGAAACTTATTGTTTGAGTGGAAAGGAAATTTAATGCACTGTTCCGTAAAAAGAAAAGAAAATTAGACAGGGACATTAAACAATACAGAACCAAAACAGCATACCCCACTAACTGGCTTGGTTTAGATAACTTGGGTTCTAATCATGATGGTTGTAAAGTTAACAATTGTGATGTTAAAGATGACAGAACAAGAGCTGATGTACCATACAATGATTACATAGAAAATGATGGCCAGGAAGAGGGCTTACAACAAGAGGATTTTCAACCACTTTGATGCTCAGAGAGGTTAGTGCACCAGAATTTAGAGAGGAATTACACAGCTCCCAGTTATGCAGCTCAAGTCCAGAAAGGATACTCGAATCGAGGGTGGGCATGAACAAATATTAACTAATGGTTTTAAGATTTACAATTATACGGACAGGACTATTACTAAAGTTTTTTTTCATTATTCTCTAAAAGGTTTAAGTATGTCCCTGTAAAAATGTATACAAGAAAATTTAATTTGAACATATTTTCCAAGAACAATGCTGGGCCTATTTCCAATGGTCAGCACAACCATAGAGTATTAAGGAAAAGAAATGTTTTTAACCCCCCCCCCCCACCAACACCCTCTGGGTGGTGTTTTTGAAAAGGCAGTCATGGAAGATAAATCATGGGCACAAAAAAGAAGGTTCTATGCTAATTTAACTAAAATGAAACAAACACCTGTGTGCCGATTAAGGGAAGATGATAGCCTGCGCATTATGACACCTGACAAAGGAGGGAGTACAGTTATCTTCAACTCAGAGGATTATTCTAATGTCATACAGGGAATTTTGTTCAATGAAGACAGCTAGATTCAGGTTTCTAAAAATCAAAGAAGAAGGTATGTACTCACCATAATGTTCCATGTGAGTTGTTCCATCTCGCCTTCATTCTTTACTGATGGGTTCGGAGCCGATCCATCGGCTCCGATACGGCCATTTGCAAAGCTTGAGGTTTTACCAGTAGCGTGAGACCAAGCCCCTTATCCCATGATGCACTGCTGGAATTACCTCATCTTGTTTGCTGCGTGTACTATAGCCATATAAGTGAACTACCCTCCCATGGAGAGGAAGAAGCATTGAGCAACCAGGATGAGACCAACCTCTAGGTCAACTATCAGCCAGGTGGGGGAAGGATGGGGGGGACGTAAGAATGAAGGCAAGATGGAACAACTCACATGGAACGTTATGGTGAGTACATAACTTCTTAATGTGAAGTTGTTCAATTTCGCCATTCATTCTTTACTGATGGGTAGCGTCCCTAGCATCATCAATCTCGGGTGGCTCATGAGAGTACATTCTTCAGGACCATAGACCCAAAAGAAGCCCTGTCCCTGGAGGCCATATCAACTTTGTAATGAGTGATAAATGTATGAGGTTTAGACCAAGTGGCTGCAGCACAAATGTTATCAAGAGGCAATTTGGCTTGGAATGCAGAAGATGTAGAAACTGCTCTGGTTGAGTGAGCTTTAATCTTGTGCAGAAAGGGCATGTTAGCAGCTGAATAAACAAAGGTGATACAATTGGATAGCTATTTAGAAAGCGTTGTTTTAGCCACTGGTCTACCTTTTCTGGCTTCAGAGAATGACAGAGCTGGTCTGATTTTCTAACATCTTTTGTTCTGTCCAAATAAAATCTGAGCTGTCTGTGAACGTCAAGTTTGTGCAGCATATACTCCAAATGACTGAAATGGTTTAGGGAAGAAGACTGGTAACTCAATGAATTGGTTGATATTAGATTCTGAACAAACTTTGGGCAAAAAGGAGGGGTTTGTCCTAAGAGATACTCTATCAGCATGAAAAATCAAATAAAGAGGGCTGATAGACAAAGCTTGAAGTTCTGACAATCTGCGGGCAGAAGTAATAACTACCAGAAATATGGTTTTCCATGATAACAATTTGAGATCACAAGATGATGCTGGTTCAAAAGGGGGAAGAATTATACAAGACAGCACAAAGTTTAGATTCCAAGGAGAATAAGGAGTTTTCGCTGGAGGCCTCATGTGAAAGGTTTCTTTGAGAAAGGCCTTGGACAACTTATGGGACATTATATGTTTAGCCCATCAGCCCCGAGATGAAAGTTAGATATAGCGGCCAACTGGACCCAAACTGTTGTGGCTGCCACTCTTTTATTAAAGATCATAGTCAAGAATTCTAATATGGACATCAAGGGGGCTTGATAAGGATAAATGTTCTGCTTAGAAGCCCATATGGAAAATCTCTTCCACTTACAAAGATATAATCTTCTGGTGGATGGCTTATGGGAAGACAAAAGGATCTGCTTTGTTTCATTGGAAAAATTATGAAGCCTGGCTATGAGGGGAACTGCAGCAGCCAAGTTGTTAGCTTCAGTGACTGCAAGGAAGGATGGAGGTCCCCTGATGGATGTGTCAGAAGGTCCGGAACTGGCTCCAGAATCCATGGATCCTCCAAGAGATGATGATGAAGAAATGGGAACCAAATGTGCCAAGGCCAATGAGGGGCTATAAGAATGATGGTCCTTCCCAGAGATTTTGCTTTCTGTAGAAATCTGGGTATCAACAGGATAGGAGGGAATGCATAGAGGAGATCAAGGGGCCAATCGTGTATGAGTGCATCTCTCGGGGGTTCTCCAGGAGGGGGAATCAGGGCAAAGTAGCTTCTGCATTTCATGTTGATGTGACTGGCAAAAAGATCGCAGCAAGGCTGGCCCCATTTGTAGAAAATCCTGTCCGCAATCTCTTCCTTAAAGGACCACTCGAGAGGTAACAACATTGCCCTGCTCAGTTTGTCTGCCATCACGTTGGATCTCCCTGGGATGTGCATTGCCAACAGAAAGCACAGGGAGGAGACAGCCCACTGCCAAACCCTGAGAACTTCTCGGCAAAGGGGGTAAGACCTGGTTCCACCTTGCTTGTTCAAGTACCAGACTACTGACATATTTTTCTGTCTGAATTGCAATCGTTCCTAGAGGAAGAGAGTCCTGGAAGTACTGCAACACCAGAAGTACTGCTCTCATCTCCAGAACATTGATATGCAGATGTGACTTTTGATCCATCCATGTGCCTTGGGCAGTCTTTCCCTGAAAATGCCCACCCCACCCTATCAGGGGAGCATCAGTGGTCACAGTGGCTACTGGAGGGGGTAGTACAAAGGGGTGTCCTACAGATACATGAAGAGACGTCAACCACCACTGGAGATCTCTTTTGCAAGAGTTCGTAATTAAAATTATGTGATTCATTGGGAGTTCCTGATAAGACCACTGAGTGAACAGCAGCTACTGAAGAATCCGCATATGCATTCTTACTAATGGTATGGCCAAGATCACTGCAGCCATCAAACCCAATACTTTTAGAACTTCTGCAGCTGGTGCTGTCTTTTGATACCAATGAGTTGACATGCTGGCGAAGAAGAAAGACTTTCTCGATTGGCAGTCGTAGAGTGGTGGTTGAAGTGTCTAACTCTGCCCCTATAAAAACGATATGCTGCGATGGTGACAAGGCAGACTTTTCTGAGTTGACTGTAATGCCTAAGTGATTGCAGACTGTCAGAGTGTATTCCCTTGCCTGAAATCAGTTGATGCTTGGTGGTGGAGGTAAGAAGCCAATCGTCTAGATATGGAAACACCTGGAATCCTAGACTCCTCAGGTGAGCCGTGACCACTGCCATGCATTTGGTGTACACTCTGGGGGCTGTAGTGAGACCAAAGGGTAGGACTCAAAATTGATAATGATTGGCACTCAGCCGGAAACGCAGGTGCACTCTGGATGGCCTGGCCATTTTTATGTGGTAGTACGCATCCTTGAGATCTATCGAGCACATCCAATTATCTTTCCCTAAACACAGAAGTATATACTGTAGCGTGACCATCCGGAACTTCTCTTTCTTCACAAATTGGTTCAGTCTGCTGAGGTCCAAAATAGGTCTCCAGTCCCCTTGTTTTCTTTGGAACCAAAAAGAATCTTGAGTAAGTTCCAGATCCTGTCTCATCTGCTGGGACTGGCTGGATGACTTTTTTCTAGCAACTTGTGGACCTCTATAGTTGCTTGTTCCCTGTAACTGGGTGGAACATTTGGGATTCCCCTTGTGGGTGGGGGTGGAGTGGAAAACGGTATGAAATACCCTCTGGAAAAAATACTTTGTACCCAGCTGTCATTTGTTATATCTTGCCAGGCGTCTGGATACATTGATGAGCAACCCCCGACTGCCTCCAGAGCAGGACAATTGGGCCTCCTTTCAGGAGCGCTGATAGGGTTAACCAAAGAAGTGGATCTCTGTCACCCTAGTGTTGCGGACCCCCTCTGCCGCGAGGGCGGCATCTTCCATTATTACCCCCTCCTCTGCTCCTAGAGGGGGGTTCACTATGTGTGTTCTGAAAGGCTCCTTGGGCTTTTCAGAAACACATCGTTCCTCCCCTTTGGGGTAAGGCAGAATAGGGGTGGAAAAACGGACTCGGATGGCAGACAAAGTCTTTCCCTTCTGTTCACACCTGGTCAAAGTTTCCCTTCACTTTAGGCCCAGAGAGAGATGAGCCATCAAAAGGGGTGTTCACGAATGAAGACTTAAAGGGCTCCGCAAAGGAACACAGTGCATCCAGGAATGTCTTCTTTGAACAATTCCTGTACCTGCTGCCCTACTCGTCCCATCAGCTGCATATGATATGACACGTATGGCAAGTTCACAATGGAATTTAGGGTAGCAAGCTGGGCAGCAACTTTATCGGAAGCCCCTACAGCTACCCTGAAGAATATCTCCTAGCTCCTTAAGGAGATCTCTTTGCAACCTGGTGAAATGGGTCAAATAGTTCAGGGATTGGAGTGTAAAAGTCACTGAACTAGACATGCGTTTCCCATACCAATCCATGATCCTGGACTCTCTGTCAGGAGGATGGACAGACAAGGAAGTCTCAGACATCTTTTTGGTGGCCACCGCCACCACTATGGCATCAACAGAGACTCCTTTGGACAAAAAGGATTTATCTATGGGAGCAGAAATAAACTTGGTAGGCCTCCGAAGGACAGGCTCCATGGATTCCGGTGACTCCCATGCCCTCCGAGAGACCAGCTGCATGAGCTCATCGTAGGGCGGAAACACCCAAGAGGTGGAAGGTTGAGACTTGAAAGCCTTCAGGAGAATGGACTCATCCTCAGTACGGCTTTTGGACTGCCAATCACCCCTATGCCTAAGGATCTCTAGTATCTCCACAAAGGAGATATCCTCAGAAGGGGATCATGGGGACGCTTCTGACCCATCCAAGTCAGTGTCAGATGTCAGACTCCTGTGGGTTGTCCAAGTGTCTCCTCTTGCACAATCCCTTCCTGGGAACCTCCTCAGTGGGAGCTTTTGGGGAGGTCTCAGAAGAGCAGGGGGTGCTCTGTGGGGCTACCTGAGGCTCAGGGTCTCTACGCCTAGTCTGGATGATGGAAGCTGAAGCGGACACAGGCACTTTGGGGGAAAAGGAAGCCAGACCTGGTGTCGAGGATATCTTTGGGGACAAGGCTTTTTTCATGACTTCGAAGGCATCACGGCTCCCATGAGAAGGAGTTGACAGACCCGAAGGAACTGCTAGCCCCTCCCGCACCGAGGCCATGGGCTCCAAGCTGGAGGTAGGAGCTGAGCTCATCCAAGCTGAAGCCCGGAGAGGAAGAGTCGGCACCAAGTTGGTGCGACTATCCTCTCCGGACCTGACAGGAGAGTATCGGCTCCTAGAATCCCCGGTCGGCACTGAGGACGTCAGAGTAGATGGAACCGAGGACACCAGAGCAGTTCTTGGCTACAAAGACTCCACGATCAACAGGTCGCCCCCTTCAGCCTCCGAAGGTCCGGTATGGCTCGGAGGAGGAGCAGTCAAATCCGGGGTAGTGGTCTTTGGTTCTGACGCTAGGGTCGGAGCCAACAATTTAGCAAGGCCTGGTGCCCGTAAGAGCTTCTGCACGAATCAGTCCATATCCAAATCTGAGGGGCTGACAGAAGACCTAGAGGAGTAAACGGACGGTGCCGACTGAAGTGGAGATGCAGGTCTCTCAGATACTGGCTCCAGAACTGTGGGCTAGCTCCAAAACGAAAAGACAGTTGGCTCCGAGGTCTGTGGAGCCGATGTCTCAGAATCTTCCACTTTCTTGGACTTTTTAGACACTTTAGATTCCTTGGAGTCCCCTGAAGTCTTTGAGGACTTGAAGGATTTGCTGGCCCCATTCTGGTCACTCAATGCTTCAGAAAACAGATGCTTCAGCAAGCCTGTGTCAACTAACTTTCTTTTCCTCTCCAATAAGACCCTAGAGGAAAAGGAGTGGCAAATATTACAGGACTCCTGCAAATGTACAGCACTTAAGCAACAGACACACTGAACGTGGCCATCAGTCATAGACATCTTTTGCCTGCAGTCTGGACATTTCTTAAACCCAGACTTTGGGTGCTTGTCCTTGCCCTCAGACATATCCCAAAAACAAATACCTTAGGCTTAACAATCAAACAACAAATGCCTCAGGCTTAACAGCAACAAAGCACACAAAAGGCCTAATAAGAAACACTTGGTATATAACATAAGGAACCACACCTAGGCTCAAAGCACAAAAAGTCTAGTGAACAGACAAATTTACAGATATAACTGTAAAAAAGTACACACACACACTATAAACAATGGCCCAAAAGAAGAAGGGCCAACACAAACTAAATGTTATATATCTAAGACGTTATCAACTATGCTGAACACGAGGCCACTACAAACTACTAAACTATGTTAGTAATAGAATGGAAAAGGGGAGCTTGTAAGAAGCTACACAAACTACTCTAATAACTATAGAATAATAGAAAAACAATTTTTTTTAAATAACTTGCGAAAACGCTTACTTTGATGACAAAAATGGCTCGAGCAAACTGGAACCTCTGATCCATGCCGTAGCAAACTAGATCTGAGGCAAGTCCAGCAGTGCATCATGGGATAAGGGGCTTGGTCTCTGGCTAATGGTAAACCTAGAGCTTTGCATACGGCCGTATCGGAGCCGATGGATCGGCTCCTAACCCATCAGTAAAGAATGAACGTCGACATTGAACAATTTCACATTTAATATTTCTTACAGATGTATTGATTCCTATTTAGAAGAATATGTTCTTGAAAAGTGTATTAATCAAGACACCTTTGAGTCTTTAATGAACAATTACCCTGTTTTGGTTATGTTTGGTATTCCCAAAGTACACAAAAGTATTACTGAACCACCATTTAGGCCAATAGTTGCAGCCAACAGTTCTAAAATCCATGCCCTGGCCATTTTTGTTTGCAATCTGACTAAACATGTCTTCTCTGAAAGGGTTACTGAGGCCATGGACATGGGGCACACAGACCATACTGCTTATTTAGACTTTGCAAAGGCCTTTGACACCCCTTACTGGGATTACTGAGAAACTCTTCCAACTCAATATTAACCCATAAACAGTTATCTGGATTATTTGGTTGTCGAATAGAACCCATGCCCATAAGATCAGGGGTATTTGCTCTACAGAGGAAAGTGTCACTAGCTGCATCCCAAAAGGCTCTGTCCTCGGTCCCCTCCTCCCTGGCATACATTTTTGTGACATAAAAGCTAGTACCACGGGTCTATGGCTAACAAAGTCAGTTAATGATTGCAAACTTTTGGTGATTAACAAATTACATTCTAATTGTGATGGGCCTTTTTACCCAGGCCAGTAACTGAGGAGCCTCAATCCTCACCACAGACACCGGTGAGAGACCGTCACTACAACAGGTATGGATTTACTCAGCATTTTTCAATGCATCTCTCTCTATCAAGCACAATTTCCCCCCAAGAGCAGTTCCAAGTGATTGACACATCCACACCTGGGTGTTTGATTTTAACACACACACACACACACACACACACACACATACACACATATATACGTTTCTCCTGGGAAAGGCTGGCAAAGATTTCCTAGCTGTGCCCCCTTATGCCCAGACAATAAGGTAATGATGCTGCCACCAGCCAATCACGGTCAGGCTCTTACAAGGGTATCTAATTATACTGAGTAAAATCAATACTAACAAAAGGTAGTGTAACCCAAGCAGCAAGGTTTTTCTGAGTGGCCAAAGCATCACTAGAATAAGCACAAGTACTCTCAATATGTTAAAAGTAATGTCTAGAAGACCAGCCACAATAAAAGGTCTAAAATATTTAATAATAAATAATAAAATAGAAAACATGAGAATATTAAATATTTAAGTGCAATAAACATCAGAAGGGCAGCCACGGTGGTGCAGTGGTTAGCATTGCTGCCTCACAGCAAGAGGTTCACTGGTTCAATCCCAGAATGGGGTACCTTCTGTGCCGAGTCTGCATGTCCTCCCTGTGGTCGCATGGGTTTCCTCCGGGTGCTCCTGTTTCCTCCCATATCCCAAAGACATGCTGTAGGTGGATTGGACACACTAAATTGGCCCTAGGTGTGTGTGCGTGTATGTGCCTTCTGTGGAAGATTGGGCGCCGGGCTGGCAACTCGACACTGTAAAACTCCACTGCCAATCATGAGCGGACAGGTGATCCACTGTGGCGACCCCTAACTGGGAAAAGTTGAAAGAAGAAGAAGAAGTGCAATAAACATCAGAGTTTCAATCACAGGAGAAATAAAAAATAACACAGTTGGACAGATTTAAGTAGATGCAGAAAAACAATACCTAGCTAATCTTACTGTAATTCCAGACGGTCTAAAGAAAAGCTGCTCCCTAGCTAACTTAATACAACATGGCAAGATTAGCTGCTGAGTTGCTTACTTCCACAAGGCAAGGTGATGTTCTTCCAGCTTATCTAACTGAACTGTGATAACTGTCATAGATTTTTACATCAGGTTCCAAAGAAAACAAAGCAAGCTGATCTGTGAGTTCATCCCCTCAGTGCTGGTTATAAAATGACATCACATTTGAACACATGACTGTGGTAAAGTACAGACTCAGACCTTTTCTAAGATCTGTTGCAGTATTTGAAAATTATAGAATTCTTTTTTTAAATAAACATCTAATCAGTTATAACACTGTTGATGCATTTTTAACAAACATCTGTACAAGTTAGTGTGATAGTCAAATGACACAAAGTTATTTACAAAACTCCAGCTAAGCATGTTGGCACACTTTACACATGCACTGCCCCAGTCTCCCTGGCACAGATGGCAATGCTTCTCATCATCACACTAATACTCAAACAGTGTTACAAGGACTGGAACAAACAATGGGTGTATTAATCAGGGGCTTGTCCTCAGCACCAAGAAATATATCACATTTTCCTTTGATAAATCTAGTATCACTGTTGCATACCATATATATAACATTCCATTTAAATTTGACACGGTCAGCAGGGACTTGGGTACATATGCTCACAACAGACTATACTTTGACTGCCAAATCTCTATGATGGTTAGGTAATCTTACTACCTTGGATAGTTTATCAATCTTTGAAGGATCTCCTCAATGACAAAGGAAGTTACAGTCTCACGTATTCATCCCTTATTAGCCCCATCATTGAGACATAATGTTCCCTTTGGCATTTACCTCACCAAACACCTAAACCAGATTGAGAGACATCAATGTTTCCACACTAAAAAGATCACAGGTCTCAGTACCCAGAGCTACTCTAAGAAACTAAAAGATCTGTCATACAGACTCCTGAGGGGTGATCTGTACTTAGCCTTCTGTGCTATGAGCTACCCAGCACTTTTTGAACTCCTTCACTTAAACAGAACAAATGTAAAGCCACTGCAAATAAACAACCACATCAATACTACATGATGAGCAGGCAAATACCGAACTCAACATGCCAATCTTTTTTGGAATAACTGCCTTCCCTAGCAACTTTTAAAACCAGTCTGGATGACTGGCCGAGATATCACAAATTTTCACCAAGGATATGAGGAGAATGGGACACTGCTAGTCTCCTACTAGGGACTGGGTGATGTGGCTGAGCTTCTAGTTGGCCTCCTTTGCATAAGCTTAGTAAGAAGCCAAGAAATAATGAGCACCCAACATTAGAAAAGAAAAGGTTGTTTTCAATGAAGTCTGTACATAACCTAACCCTTGTTATACTCAGTGTTCTAATGCAAAACTCTGCCAGAAAATATCCTCAACATTTCTCTAAAACATATTTGTGCACTTCGAGATGGTATAAATGATCATCTCTGTCACACTGCAGTTTTAAACCTTTCTCGAAAATTAGCTAGGTCAGGTTACCATTAAAGAAAAAGAAAGGAGAACATGAAAAGCAACCTTGTAAAGGAAGCGTTCTTTTGAAATTGTAGAGTCAATCTGGAGCCACTATCTTCAGTGTTTAGTGTTCAATGGCAAAGTTCACAAATCATCTAGAAGTTAAACTCACTTTACACATAGCTGTTTATTTAAAGTAACAAAAGCAAATAAGGATTATATCATCAGCAATCCCTTAACTCCAAAAACAAACACAAAAAAAATATTATCACTATATCTTGATCTGGAGCAAGACCTCCTCAAAATAAACAAACCTCAAAAGTCAAATGTTTCACTCACTTCTGTACCAAAGTCCTTCATCCTAGCCAAAGCCAATTCACGGAGGTTGCCATGCTCCACTCCTGATGTCACCAGTGGCATTGGGATGTCTCTGTCATAAAAAGCAGGAAAGCAGTTTCAGTTAGGCTGACACAAGCAGAAATGCAGGGTCACCAAATACCGTCCTGCAATGAAATTTATCATGACACAGAAATGTTCTGCTGCATGAGCACATCACCTGTATATACGGTGAATACAGTCATGTTTATGTTTCACACTGGCCAAGGATGTAAGAAAACAAGAAACATGGACAAAATAAAGCAAATCATTTTTTACTTGTACTAACTCTGGCCTTAGAAACTAAACTGTTGTGCATGGATACCAACTAGTATACAGACTAATGACAAATAAGCTGTAGAGATGTCAGTACTCACCACATCTTGAAGAAACTAAATTATTTTCTTCTTCTGAAGCATACTGTAACAAAACTCTCAAAAACACATTTATTGTACTTATTTATCCTCTGTTGACAGAGTTCCTCATATTAGGTTAGTGATCAGTTTTTATGGGATACCCACGGTGGTGGTGCTGCGGTAGCATTGTCGCCTCCCAGTAAGACGCTGTCCGGTTCGATTCTCAGCTAGAGCGTCTTCTTCGTGGAGACGTGTGAATGGGCGTACCTTCGTTGAATTTTGTAAGTCAGAGCTGGCAACTCGGTATGTAAAAATTAACTGCCAATCATTAGCGGACCGGAGTTCCGCTGTGGCGACCCCTAACCGTGAAAAGCCGAAAGACACAACAATCCACGGTACTACAAGGAGAAATGTGGCCAAGGCATCAGGAAACTTCCCCGACTCATCACTGCTGCAAGTGGGGCTCATTTTGCAGAAACACTTCCTGTTTCTCTTCCAGGTTAAGGGCAGCCCAGAAAAACAGGGAGGCAGAGAGAGAGAAGGAAATAATGGAGTGGCGAGAGAAACGGAGGAGAAAGCAAACATTGAGGCTGGAGAATGCATGCAGGAACCTGATGAGATGTTTCAAAGGCATCTGTTTGATAGAGGTAAGTCAGCAAATGATGGATGTATACTTGCAACCCTCCAGTTGGAAGAGTTGTGGGATGAATTACTTAAAGAAATGCTGATGCAGAGTGAGCCAGAAAATGAAGGAGAAGTTTCCTGGGGGGACATTATTGAGAGTATGCAAAAGATGGATGCAGAGACAATCCTGAAGAATAGTGGTGAGATGGAAAAGAAAACATATGCAGAGAAAATAGAAGGCGGCAAAGTGGGAATAGCAGAAAAGAATGCAGAGGAAAATGGAAGTATGCAGTAAGGATTCAATGTAAAGAAGACAAACAAATGACAGGTATGAATTTAATAGCTCCTTTGGGTGTAAAAGTACATAGGGTAAGCACATTTATTTTTATTAACCAAGACATTCTTGTGACAGTATACTTGAGACTTTTTTAATAGAAAAATTTCTTGGAGAATATGAAAAAAAGAATGACTGTAACCTATGGAATTTTTATGTGACAAAGCAATTTCAAAGGGACATAAAGAAAATTCATGTACAATTTAGAAAGACTTTGAAGGGGCAACTGAAAACTTTATGTAATAAATAAACCCTGGACATTGCAAAAGTTTATGATAAAAGGGGTTTATGAACTGGTGGATAGGATTGTAATATACTGTGTTAAAAATAGAAAGAGAATAAATTATACACATAGCAAGCATGACAAATGGGGGGGGGTATAGGGGTATCATAAAATACTGGGGACCACCCAAAAGATGTTTTTTTTTTTTTGACAAGGATATTTGATAAAGAATTATGATAAAAGAAAATTTTGTATTTGTGGGGAAATGGGACATGGTGCAAAAACTTATGAAACTATTAATCGAAGGAAAAGGGAAAATGAAAATCTGTAAATGTATGAATATAGTAATAAGAATAGGGATTTTGGAGTGATGTAATACATGTGATGTAGATGTACTTATGTTAGAAGAGACAAGATTTTTAACAAATGAAGAAAACTTACAAATAAAGAAACTATGGGGAAAAAAGTTAATTTGGAATTTGTGGAATGCTCTGGAATAGACATTCTATAGAAATACAGTAAAGATTATTAGATGCAACTTTAGCAAAAATGGCAAGATTAAAATGGAAAGAACAAATATGTAGAATTGTAACATAAGCTTATATTAACTGTAAAGAAAGGGAAACCTTATTTCATCAGATTTTTAGACAGAAAGGGAAACCTTATTTCATCAGATTTTAGACCATGTAGTGATAAATATGAATATTATAACAGGATACTTTAATTTTGATTTAAGAAGCAAGAGTAAAAAGAAAGGAAATGATAGAAGAAAAATGTTAGCAGTCATAAGATGCAGTAAGTTAAAACACTGGGACAAAAATTCCTGGACTTATAAAAGCAGTACATATAGAACTGAAATAGATTATTTTATAGTATCAGAAGGTTTAGTTATAGGAGAAGGGAGGTAGCTGAAACAGGATTTTCTGATCTTACAATATGGCTAGAGATACAAGAAAACAAGGAAAATATAAAAATTGGCAAAGGAATAAAAGGGAAAAGAGAGTATGAAATGAAGGAAACAGATTAGTAATACAGCTACAGAAGATCATATTACTATGTGAACATATACAATTGTTCTGAATGGCAAAATTATGTGAGAAAAGTAGAGAAATAAATATAAATACATAATCCATTGGACGATTACTTTCTAATTATGTGACACAATCTAAACAATAAGTTTTATTTATATAAGCAAAGATATTTTTACAAGGAAAAAGAGAAGTATCACGTTACTTAAGCAGACTAGTAGATGAAGATGGTAGTGTAAAATATAAAAGGAGAACTAGTAAGAACTCAGGAACAGAACGAGTAATCTAGTACAATATGCACAAGAAAGTCCGATCGCACAACCATCATTCAATCTTTCCCACATATTTATCTTTTTTCTTCAAGGATAAATAATGAAATGTTTATAAACCAATGTATGTATTTAACGATTTATTAAAGTTCCTATGTTTAGTATCATAACAATGTTCATATATCTGATTGCACAACCATTATTCCATCTTTCCCACATAAAAACTTTTACATGACAGGCAGGAAAAGAAATGTACTACCCTGCTAGTCTTACAGTTACAATGGTCTTGACATCCAATAGTTTTTGCATATCCCTGTACAACAATATTTGGTCCATCACTGATATGTCTACAAAACTTACAACATTCACATTCGAACATCCCTTTATGGGTATTACTGCTGTGATATTTACCTTGCCCATTTCAAATTCATCCTTAAGGTATTTTTCCTACTATATACAGTTACCAGATTTTCACATAATTTCTTTTAGATTCAGAATTAAATGCCAGCTGTCATTTCCCAACAAGCAATTCCATTGGAATCCTTAAAAAGGGTATAACCATAGCTTTTGCTTGTGTGCTTGTCATTAATTTTTTTTACAGTGCCCATAATGTAAAACAGGTTGATAATGTGTGTGCCTGTATTTTTCAACCTCATCTCTTGCATCTAAAAGGAGATCCTTGGTGTATTCTCTATCCTTAAACATGTCCAACAAGATATCATTTCATTTCTGAATGTGTTGTCAGTAATTAATATAGATAAACATACCAATTGACCTTTAATTACATTCCTTTTTGGATGATAAAGATGACAAGCTACTGAAATGTAAGTATGCATTACAAAATGCATTCTTCAGAAAAATTGTAGAATCAAACCTACTTTCAAGTTTTTTTTGTATACTAACATCTGGGGAGTTGATTGTGACCTGATATGTTGAAAACGTAAATTTAAAAAAAAGGGGGCTGTATGGGAAATGTACTCAATACATTTTCCCAGCCTTTTTATGGTCATCTTTCCGTAGGACAAATATATCACCCTGAAACCTGCCAAAATATATTATCCTTAAACTCAAGAGGTAAATATATTTTTTCTACCAGGTGAATAGCACCAAGTTAAAATGGGTGGTCAAGTGGTGCCCATAGCTACACCTGTTACTAGATTAAAAATATTCTTCTGCGCAGAAGGATTTACATAATTTTCTTAACAGTTTACACCACGTGCAATATGACAGTCAACTTCTGCTTGTTACCAGTGATGTAAGCAATTTGTTTATGGTCATATCACATGCCATTCGCCTCAACTGGTTTTCTAAGAAACTTCATGAATTTTAAGTGTTATCCAACAAAGATGTTATAAAACTGGTTGATGTTATAGAGAGTGTACTCAATTTTTTTTTTTTTGAAAGAGAATATTTTAATCGAGTGACAAGTGTAGCTATGTGTGCCACTTGTGCACCCATTTTTGCTAACTTGGTCCTATTGGCCTGGAAGGAAAATGTTATATTTACCTCAGAGTTTAAGGATAATATATATAATTATGACAAATTTTTGGATGATATATTTATCTTCTGGAAAGGTGACATTAAAAAGTTGGAAGAATTTATTGAGTACTGAGATCTGATATGGCAAAATCTATGGTTATAACATTTTTAAGGATGGCAATGATGTTAGACAAGTGCTTGTTAGGAACTGGCAGCTGGCACTTTATTCTGAATTTAAAAAGAAATTAGGTAAAAAAAACATTAACTGTATAAAATAGGGAAAAGAACTTGTAGATATTTGAAAATGACAAGGCAGATAAACACCACAGCAATAATGTTCATAAAGGGATGTTCAAATGTGGACACTGTATATACTGAAAATATCTCAGTGATACACTAAATATTGTTGTACAGGATGTGCAAAAACTATTGGATGTCAAGGCCGCTGCACTTGTCAGACAAATGGAGTAATATATTTGGCTTCCTTCCCTACATGTTAATGCTTTTACGTGGGAAAAAATGAACAACTGTTACACAGCCAGATATATGAACATTACTATGATATTAAACATAAGAAACTGAATAAAAATTTCATAAAATTTTATTTTTTATCCTTGAAAAATTAGAAAGGAATCCTAGGGGCAGGGGATGGGAGAGTAAATTAGAATCATGAGTTGGTGTAGCATATTAGGTTAAATGCAACAAACAAAAAAGGCTCAATAACTATGTCTCCATAAAACAGAACAGTAGATGTTTGAATGACCATTGCTGCAGTAGCCTTACCACAGCTTCAGGACATCTGCCATGCCCCAAACTGTCAGGCAGTTCGATCTCAGCTGACTACAAGACACATTTGGGCACCAACCCCTTCAGACTTTTCCTGCCAACAGAGAGAGGGAGAGAGACTGAGCCCAGAAAGGCCAATACTAGGGACAGCAAAAAATAAATGTCAACACCCTGGCATAAAAACCACACCAAAAACAAGGGGATGGAGAGAGGGAGTAACTACTTAAGCAGTGATAATTTGAACATCTACTGTTATGGTAATTTTACCTGTACTATATTCATCATATTAATCACTGCTGATGTAGCTTAACTATATGGGTAGATTATCCTAGCTTTCTACATTTCAAAAATGGAAGAAGGGCTCAGGAGCCCCTGGAGAATGGCCTTGGTAAAGCCTAACCTGGCACAAGGGAAATAATCAAGCATATAGTGCTTTGTAAAAGTGCATCCAGAAAAACAAATCATTCCTAGAATACTTCTAGAATTCAACCCTTTCCAAAAAGCCACAGATGAAGCAGAAGCCCTGGCAGAGTAAGCCTTGACCACACTGGAATAGTTTGGTTATGGTGTATATAACAAAAGATAATAGGCTTAGACAGCCATTTGGAAATAGACTACTTTGACACAGGTTGTCCCTTATTACCTTCACAAAAAGTAAACCATTGATCCGAAGATCTGAAATACTTAGTTCAGGCAAAGCAGTACCAAGGCTGTCTGTGGGCATCCAAGGTATAAAGTTCCCTTTCTCCCTCATTTTTATTTGATACCACTTTAGGACTAAAAGAAGGATTAATTCTCTGAGAAACCCCGGCCTATGGAAAATGCAATAGGGTTGATTCACAATAAGAGCTTACAACTCAATCTTCTTTTAGAGGTCAGAGCAATCAGTAAAACTACTTTCCATGTTAAAAACCTCAAGTCTGTCAGATTAGCTGGTTGAAATGGAGCAAATATTAGCTTGTCTAACATAAAATTAAGATCCCAGAGAGGAGCCACCAGTTTACCTGGAAGTCTCTTGTACAAAACCCCTTTCAAAAACATTTTGACATGGTACTGTATTAAAAGAGGATCATCCATGGGCAGACATTGGGTGGCCACGGTGGTGCAGTGGTTAGCGTTGCCGCCTCACAGCAAGAGGTTTGCCGGTTCAATTCTCGGCTGGGGTGCCTTCTGTGCGGAGTCTGCATGTCCTCCCTGTGGTCGCGTAGGTTTCCTCCCACATCCCAAAGGCATGCAGTAGGTGGATTGGATACTCTAAATTGGCCCTAGGTGTGAGTGGGTGCATGTGTGTGCCTTCTGTGGAAGGTTGGGTGCCAGGCTGGCAACTAGACACCGTAAAACTTCACTGCCAATCATGAGTGGACAGATGATCCGCTGTGGCGACCCCTAACCGGGAAAAGCCGAAAGAAGAAGAAGAAAATCCATGGGCAGACACTCTGAAATGGCAGCTATGTGAACCTTGGGAGAAGAACAAGAAAGGTCATAAGATAGTAACACACAACAATATTGTAAAAAACTGAGAACTAGCCCTGAACATGTGCTGGTTTTGTTGTTGGCACCAACTAGAAAATCTTTCTGTTTGTTAATATAGGCTTTTCTAGTAACAGGCTTTTTTGCTTCCATTAGTATCTACTGCACATCCTCAGTAAACAGGTGCCTAAAATGAATTAAGACCTTATCATCTAGGGGTAGTCAGCTGAAGTTGACTGATGTTGGGATGTATCAAACACTTGTTCTGGGTGTGAGTAGATCCAGACTATGAGGGAGCTTGTGGTAACTGCCCCTGGTCATTTCAAAAGAAGGGTGAACCACAGCTGCCTGGGCCAGAAGGGAATCACCACAATGATCTTGGGGGATTCTTTCTGAAGTACCCTGGATATTAGTGGAATGGGTGGGAAAGCAAACAGGAAAGTACAGTTGTGCAAGTTAAACTTACTAGAGCAGCAGATGTTTAAATGATCACTGCTGCAGTAACCTTAGCTATGAGTAATTACCTTTGCCAACTACATTTGGGAGGTGGAAGTAGAAGAGTCCAAGACCCCCTGCAGAATGATTCTAGCAAAGCTTGACGTGGATCTACAGAAAGAATCAAACTTATAGTGCTTTGTAAAATTATGTACAAAGGCCCAAATTATACCTCTCAACCTCTTAGTGAAAGAAATCTGGACAAAGCCCAACAAAATGGGGGGACAAAGGCCCAAGAATAGGGACAGATTTTAAATATTGCTCTTATAAACTTAGAAAGTTGTTACAGTAACAGGGTTTGTTTCAGCATACATTTTCTGAAGGATTTGAAGTCTGAAACTCAAATGTATGTCATTATTTACTGACTTCACTCCTCATATCATCCCAGTGATTTGCCAGAGGAACAGGCCAAAAATATGAGCTAAAAATTTGGACATTTTGTGAAAAGCTGTACAATTGAAAGGTTTGGCCCAAGCAGCAGCTTCTAGAATACTTCTAGAATCCAACCCTTTCCAAAAAGCCATAGATGAAGAAAAGGTCCTGAGACAGTAGGCCTTGAACTTGTCTGGAACAGTTTTGTGATGGTGAGTATAACAAAAGAAAACAGTCTTAGACAACTATTTGGAAATTGTACAGTTATATACGAACTTCCTACTGACCATTGTTGCAGTACTCTTGGTATGCAGTTGTCTGGCTGGGTACCAAAGCTTTACCTTCTCAAGGTCGTTATGTCCAACCTGTGACCTCATCTCGTAAACACAGCAGTGTACAGATGAACATATGACCGTGGATCCTCAGACTATCTCCAAGTAAGTGACCAGAAGACTACTGAGAGAGGGACACTGGTCAGTTGAAGGGTGTAGTTCTAACGGGCAAACTCCCCCATTCCCATGTGATATCGCAGACATTAAACACAAAGAGAGAGAAGAAAAGGAATGTTGAAGTAAGGTAGTGAAGAAGAGAAGGAGGGTGGGATGGAATACTCCAACAGTAATCAGTAGGACTTCTGTTATGGTATGTTATTACACAATTGCATGATGTACTGACTGAAATGATTGCTTCAGTATTCCTGACATTTGGGTGATTCCAAAAGCTGAAGGAAGTAGGAAGGGGGGTTGACTACTGAGTAGAAGAGTTGTCCAGCAGTCCAGATAGGATTGACCTAGTAAAGGCTGCCCTGGACCTGGAGAAAGCATCAATTTTGTAATGTTTGGTAAAGGTGTGTACAGACGACCAAGTGACAGCTTCCAAGTTAGACCTGGCATCTACTCCCTTGTGAAAAGCCCTCAAAGATGTCACTGCTCTAATGGAATGAGCTTTCAGGCAAGAGGTCAGGGTCTTAGCATAATGCAAGTAGCAGAAAGAGATAGCCTTAGAGATCCATGTTGCAATAATTTGTTTGGCGATCAGCTAGCCCAGCTTAGAGTTTGTAAAAGATATAAACAGCTGGTCACTCTTTCTGAAGGATTTTGTTTTAACCAGTTAAAATCTGAGTTGCCTGTAAATTTCTAGATAATATAAGATTCTTTCCTTCCTGTTTTGAGGATTGAGAAAGAAAAGTGGATAAGGTGAACAGTGTGATTGAGGGACAGCTTGCTGCCCTTCTATATCACTGCTGCAGTATTCTTAATGTTAAGGATCTTTTGCCCAGTGCAGCCTGACATTTTGCCTGTATATCAAAGTCTAATGATCCTGTATGTACCGTTTGCCAGAAATATGCGCCCTGTACAGAACATAGGACATAAAAGTGATGTACAGACACAGTTAAAAAAAAATCTTGACTGTCGAACACCGTTACTGCTTGTTGGGCTGAATGCCTTATTGCTGTGCAGAATACCTAGGGTTGATTTTTTTTTTTCTCTTTTCTTTGGTCTTGCATTTTATTTTGCTTACCTACACAGTTCATGCCATCCAAGAAGGGAAAATGTCAGTGTGCGAAGCAGATTCCCTCTAGGAAGAAACTGTTGCAGAAAAGAGGAAAATCCCAGGATGCAAAAAACTCCCTTACCAGCCTCAGTAAGAAGCAGAGATCCCTCATAAAATCCCCCAAAGCTAGTTACAAAAATAAAATTGCCAAAGATTCCAAAGGCAACCACAAGGCATTCTATAGCTATGTCAAGAATCTAAATGGCAATGCTCAGATCTGCTCTGAGCTACAACAGAATGGCATTAAATATACTGATCCCAAGGATATTGCCAATATCCTGGCAGAGTGATTCAGTGCAAACTTCACCCACTCTCACCCCCTAAAGGGCCCATCTCAATACCGAAAGACTGCCAAATTCAGGTAATAATGGCCATTCAGGTAAAAAACAATCTCTCCAAAGCTAAGAATACAGCATCCATGGTACCAGATGACATCTGAGGCTGAGTACTACATGAACTACAACATGAACTGGCACCTCACCTAAGTGTCATGTTTAATCATAGCCTCACCTCAGGCTTTGTGCCCACTGAGTGGCGCACAGCTACAGTTATCCCACTCCACAAGGTGGGGATCCATCTTGGATCCCGGGAACTACTGTCCCATCAGTCTGACGTGCCTGATCTGCAAGGCCATTGAATGTATTATCATGGAACTTATAAACAAAGACATTGGCAACCTTCAAACACCGGAACTCACGTGGTTTGGGTTAGTGAAGGGCTGATCTTGTCTCCTGAACCTGATTGACTTCTTTGAATCAGTCTCCAGAGTGGTGGACAAGGGTAAGGTGGTCCACACAGAATACCTGGACCTCGCCAAGGCCTTTGACACCATCCCCCACTCTGGAATCATAGATAAACTTACTATGCTGATAAACTTACTATGCTGGGCATTAATCCCTATGTCACTCGATGGGCTGCCAACTGGCTTACTGACAGAACCCACACTATAAAAGTAGCCGACTCCAAATCTAGCTGCAGACAAGTGGAGTACCTCAGGGTTCAGTCCTGGAACCACTCTTGTTTGGCATCTACGTCTTTGAAGTACAGGCCAACACTAAGGGACTCTGGCTAACAAAGTTCGCAGATGACTGCAAACTGGGAGCCATTATTGAATCCCCAAATTATGTGGATATTCTACAAAAGGGCCCTACAGAAACAGATGCTTGGTGCCAGAGCCATGGGCTCAAGCTCAATGCCAAGAAATGTATAGTTATCCTCTTTGGGAAAAAACATGTACCCGTGAATTACCACATAGGTGGCAGTACACTAAACACCGAAAGTGTGATAAGAGACTTAGGGACACAGGTGGATAGTGGTCTCACCTTCAATAACCACGTCGCCACAACAGTCAGGAAATCCTTCTATGTGGCACACTTCATCACTAAGGGCTTTTCATCCAGAAAAAAGGAGGTCATTATCCCACTGTACTCATCCCTCATAAGACCCATTATAGAATACAACACTTTGTTTGGTATGCATCTCTCAAGAGATCTGCAACTGGAAAGGCCGCAGAAATACCTCAATAAAAGAATCACAGGCCTAAAGCAGACGCCGTATGCTGACCGTCTAAAAGAACTCCACCTATACTCTGTCGCATATAGTCTACTCAGAGGCAATCTCTGCTTAACATACAAGTCCAGGTCAAACCCAGAGCTGTTGGACATGCTACACTTAAAGAAATCCCAATCTCTCAGACACATGCTCGAGGGATCTAAACCTTGTCATCACAATGAACAAAACATGCTGGAAGGATAGGTTCCTAATGCAGAGACTCCCCAGACTCTGGAATAGACTGCCCATACATGTCAAGCAGAGTGACTCTTTGGCCCTTTTCAAAAGGAGCCTTGATGATTGGATGGGAGATCGGAAATTCACCCCTGGGATCACGTCAGTCACCCTGCTAGACAGGGGTCCAGGGAAGTAAATACTGTGGGAAGAAATAGCCAGGGAATTGTTATGGTTAGGCTTGTATAGGCCCTAGGGCTGATAGCCTAGTACCAACCTATGAACCATAAGAATCATTATGAAGAGTGTTTCTTTTGTTTGGGTACTTCCCACGATCATGCATCTTGTAATATCTTTAAGGCGTTTGAGCCTAACATACACAGAAGCTGTTAGTCTTCCCTGGCCATTTATCTTGAAAACCAATGGCTTAAACAGTTAGCCCAGTGTAACATGGTAGAATATTTTAATGCTGGGATACTCCCTCTAGGTAAGTAGGTGTCCCAAGAAGTCTTGGCTGGATTCTTTAGTTGCCCAGCCTCCACCAGACATCCCTCTAGAAATAGGCATCTGTAGCTCTGTAGGCTATTCAACATCTAATTTGGATTCCTCTTGCCACAACTACGTGGGAGGCTGGCATGGATCCATCTTTTTTGCACTTTTGCACATCCTCTGAGGCTTTGCAGGCATCTGCTCTGGATGTTGAGGGGGAACTGAGATTGATTATCTTGGAGGATCCTAGATGGATTCTGCAGACAATGGACATGGAAGAGGTTCCAGGTTCTCTTATCAAAGGGTCAGAGCCTCTGGTATTTGTTAGGGCTGATGTCCCTTCCAAGAAAAGACAAAACAGAAAGCATGTTTTGGTCCATCTAATGAGAAGTCTTTGTTCTATTCTTCACAGATGCATTTGTTTTTGGCTTATACTTCTGATGAGCAGTCTGCTAACTCTGTCTCTCCTTTTGAGAAACTGTCCTTTGGGGACTCAATTGCTAGGATGATGGAATACTTTAAGTGGGATTCTTCAAGTGTCTTGTACTCAGAGGGGATATTATGAGTTGCTTGAGGTGATAGTCCTAAACCATCTGCAGGTTTTCCTGTGTTGGTGATCTTGTTAAACAGACAATTTCATTGCTGTTTCCAAGTTTCCTGATTCTCAGCCTCCTGCTCCTAAGAAGCCGGTAAAGTTCCTGAGGATTGTCAATTTTTATTTAAATGTCCTTCTGCTAATCCTGCTGTGGTGTCAGTCTCTACTGACAAACCCTCCAAGTTCTTGCCCTCTTCCAAACTTTTGCTTTCTGCTAAGGGCAGTAGAGCAATGGAGGGGATTGGTAAGAACATTTACACTGCTTCTACTTTGGCCTTTAGGGCTATTAATTACCAGACCCAAACGACCAGGTATGCTCTTGTCTTATTTTCTCAGACTTGTCAGATTATTTCTGACCTCCCTGATTCTGAAGACAAATCTTCTGCCTTATCTATTTTGGGTTTTGCATCTCAAGTGGCTCACCACTCAAGTGTAGCTTTGATGCTGCTGATGCCTCTTCCAGGGTTTCAGCTTTTGGGTCTGTCATCATCAGAATCAGTCTCCCTTTTTCTACATGCCTTCTTCAACACTCATGCCTGACTGTCGCAGATCTTCTTTCACACAATCCATCCACCTCTTTGCTGGATGTCCTTGCTTCCTCTTATCTTCTTCCTGTCAGTCCCAAATCTTCCTCACCAGATTGTCTTCTGCTTTTCTACACATGCCCAGACCACTGTAATCTGTTCTCTTTGATCTCTTCTGCAATTGGAGCTACTTTGCCTTCTGCTCTTATGCCCTCATTTCTTCGTCTGCCCACAGTGTGCATCCTATCACCTTTCTCAGGCACTTCATTTCCATCACCTCTAGCTTCTTCAACTGTTCTGTCTTTACTGCCCAGGTTTCTGTACCATACAGTAGCACTGGTCGCACCACTGTCTCGTACACCTTACTTTTCAGCTTCTTTGGCATTCTTCTGTCATAGACTACACCTGATACTCTATGCCAGTTGGCTGCAGCCCCTCTGATTCTAGCTTTGACCTCTTCATTCAGACTACCCTTCTCCTCAACTACTCCTCCCGGATACTTGAAGCAGTTTACCTGTTCCACTATCATCCCTTCTATCTCTATTCTCAGCTTCTTCTGATTTCCCCATTTTGTTGCCATTACCACCGTCTTATCTGTGCTTAGTTTCATCCCATGCACCTTCAGATTTGCATTTCATTCTCCCATCCTTTGCTGAAGTTCCAGCTCAGAGTCTGCCTGTACTGCCACATCATCTGCATACAGCAGCTTTGTTGATCTGTCCCCTCCAACCTAATTGCTAATGTAGTCCATCACCAATATGCTTAGCAGTGGGCTCAGAGCTGAACCCTGATGTACACCCACACCCACTGGGAACCCCTCTGAGATGCTGAACACTGTTCGTACTTCAGTCATTGGCCTATACAAATTCTACCAATGTTTCTGGGACTTCAAACCACCACAGTACTGCCCAGATCAGCTTACTTGGGATCTTGTCGTATGTTTTCTCCAAGTCTAGGAATGCCCAAGTTGGACTCTCTCATCTCTAGCTTCTTCTCAAGTATCTATCTCAATGCAAACATCGGGTCAATTGTGCTGCATCCTGATCCGAATCCAACCTGCTCATCTCCCATCTTACATTCTACTACTCTGCGTATCTGCTTATCAATCACCCTCTCCAGAACTTTGATGCAATGTGATAGGAGTTTGATGCCTCGATGTCCCCTTGTTCTTGTACCCTGGCAGGAGTATGCTTATTCTCCAGTCATCCGGGATACGCCTTTCTCTCCACACTGCTATTAGTACCCTCAGGAGCCATTTCTCCCCTATCTCGCCCAGCATCTTTATCATATCTGCTGTGACCTCATCTGAGCCTGCTGCTTTCCCTGACTTCATATTCCTTAGTGCTGTTCTTACTTCTTCTAGGGTGGGATCCTCCTCTTCTCTCATTGTAGGCCGTTTCTGGGGCAGTACAGCTTCTGTGGGGTTTTCTTCATTCAGAAGCTGCTGGAAATACTCCATCTGCCTTTGATGTCCTCTGGGCTGGTGAGCAGGTTGTTGATGGCATCCCTTATGAAGGGTGTTAACTACCTTCTTTTATCTTTCTGTCTTTGTCTTGCAACCTGATATAGTTTCTTTGTGCCCCTTACTGAGTCACTTTCCAGAAGTTGGTACAGTGCCTCTGATGCCCTTTTCTTTGCTATTGTAACTTCTTTCTTAGCTTCTTTGTTAGCCAACCAGTAATCCTTCTTAGCCTGTTCAGTCTTTTCTGTCTCCCACTTCTTCCTGCACTCTTTCTTTTGATAACTTCCTGGACTTCTACATTCCACCACCAGCTTTTATGTACCTTATTTCTACACCTGGCTCGGCCACATATATTTTCTGTAGTCCTAACACATGCTGTTTTTAGGTGCTGCCATTCTTCTTCAACTCCACCTATTTCTTCCTCTTCTTGGGGTGCTAGAGCCTTGAGTAATTCCTTGAACTATTGTACTTTCTCTCCAGTCAACTTACAGGTCTTCAGCCTGATCTCTGTTGACATTAGAGCCTTCTCTGACCACTGCTTGCAGGTGATTGTTGCAACTAGTGGTTTACGCTGTGGGCAGACTGTTTCACTGGGGATGACTTTGCAATCATGGATTCTGCCCCAGTGCCTTTTCCTTGCTAGGAGGAAGTCTACCTGAGTTGCATGTTGACTACTCTTGTATGCGATCTTGTGACCGTCTTTCTTTCTGAACCATGTGTTGGCTACTATCAAGCCATGTGCCAGACAGAAGTCTAGAATGGCTTCTTTATTCCTGTTGCCCCACCCATGTGGACCCAGGCAGTCCTCATATCCTGCTCTGTCTGTTCTGATATGTGCATTCAAGTCACCCATTTTTGGGTCTGTCATGAGGCATTATTCTTGGCTTTGTCTCCAGTCTTTGCCTGAGGACATTAAGGTCACATTGTTGGATGCTCCTTTGGATAATAAATATATTTCTAGGACTGCTGCTGCTGACCTGTTTAAGTATTTTCAAGAGAAAGGCAAAGCCTTGCAGGACCTTACACATTTTTCTCACTCCTATCCCCAAGTTCCAGGAAAATTATCCTTCTAGATCTGCTTTTATTCACAGGCAACTCTGTCAGGCCTCCAAGGGTAGTAACGGTGGTAGGTGGACCCACTCTTCTAAGGCTTCTCTGATTTCTATGGCCCAAAAGCCTTCTTTATCTGATAAGTCTGCTTCTCTGACAATTCGTCCCACCTTCTCTTAGACCAGGTTCTGGATCTCTCTCTCTCTCTCTCTCTGCTCAACACCTTTCTCAAGGTCCCTTTCTTTTCGGATGCTTACTCTTCAAAAGTACAGTTGTGTACACTTACCATAAATGTAGATGTTAGAGTGTATTCACTGCTGCAGTCACCATATTTGGGTTATTCCTGTCAGGGTAGCCCTCAGTCTGCCCGAATACCAGAGGCTTAGTATTTCTGCGTTGGTTGCTGTCGCTTCAGGACTGACGTCAGGTTGTCAGTAGTATAAAGGAGGCAGCAGATGCCATTACATCAGTTTTTTCTTGCCCTGTCAGGAGCCCTCAAGTGGGAGTCAGGATATGGTGGAAGTACCCCACCAGTAAAAAGTAAATACCAAAAAGTTCCTTGTAAGGAGAGAGAGAGAGAGAGAGAGAGAGAGAGAGAAAAGGGGGGTGGAGGGAAACCAGGACTGCAACAGTGAATACACTCTAATATCTACATTTATGTTAAGTGTACACAACTGTACTATGTTCTTCGTGTTTCACTGTTGCAGTCTTCACATTTGGGTTGATTCCCAAAGCTGAAGAAAAGGGTGGAGGCAGTCAAGAAGACTAGGGGCTGGCTAGGATGCCCTGCAAAACTGCAGTGGCAAAGCCTGCCCTGGATTTAGAGAAGATAGGCAGGTGGTAATGCTTGGCGAAGGTACGAACAGATGTCCATGTTGCAGCCTCCAGGAGGTCCCTGGTGGGGACTCCTGTGAGGAAAGCTGCAGAGGTGGAAGTTGCCCTGGTAGAGTGTGTCCTGACCCCCCCCTAGAGGGAGGTTTCCCGTGGTGCTTGCAACAGAAATGGATGCAGTGTGCTATCCATTTGGAAATGGTTTGTTTGGATATGGCTTTGCCCTCTGCTCCTGCAGCAAAGCTAACTAACTGATCAGTCTTTCTGAAAGATTTAGTCCTGTCTAGATAGAATCTGAGCTGTCTGTGCACATCTAGAGAGTGCAGTATCCTTTCCCCCTTGTTTTGCGGGTTAGGGAAAAAGGTGGGCAAATGAATGGATTGGTTGAGAGCCACACTGGAAACCACTTTTGGCACGAAGGATGGGTTAGTCCTGAGGGAGAACCTGTCAGCATGGCATATGATGAAGGGCTCTACAGCCATTACTGCTTGTAGCTCGGATACTCTTTTTGCTGAAGTGATGGCCAGAAGCAAGGCTGTCTTCCATGAGAGAAACTAACTCTGCTGAAGCTGCTGGTTCAAAGGGGGGGGGGGGGGGGGCAGAGTGAACTTTTCCAACACAAAGTTTTGGTCCCAAGCTGGGATAGGTACTCTTCTGGGTGGCCTCAGGTTGCTAGTCCCTCTTAGGAACTGTTTGATGAGAGGGCACAAGAAAAGAGGTTGCTCAGTGCTGAAATGAGCAGAGGCATGAATTTTAATAGAGGAAAAGGATAGACTACTGTGTAGTAGGTCAGCTAGGTAATCCAAGATGAGAGGTAGGGAGGGCTGTGCTGTATTGGCTCCCATGATCTGGATCCAGGTGCAGAACCTTTTCCATTTGTCAGCATAAGACTTTCTAGTACTAGGGCATCTGGCCTCAAGTACAACATCTAGAACCTGTTTACTGAGATTGGCAACTTGTGCAGTGTTCAGAGAATAAGCCAGGCTGCCAAATTGAGGGTCTACAATTGGGGATGCATGAATTCTCCTTCCCTCTGGGTCAGGAGTGTTGGGATCTGTGGGAGATGCCATGGTGGCCCAGGTGACAGACTGCACAGCAGTGTATATCAGTGCTGGCGTGGCCAGTCTAGGGCAATCAGGATTGTCCTCGGTTTTTCCTCCCTTATTTTGAGCAGTACCTAATGAGAGGTAGTGGTGGAAATACATAGACCAAGAGGTTGACCCACTGGAAGGATAGAGCATCCACTTTCCAGGCCATGCAGTGAGGCTTCCTGGTGCAGAACTTGCTGAGCTGATGGTTTGAGTGGAAGGCAAAGAGGGTGACCTTCGGGTTGTCCCATTTCTGAGTTATAAGGGTGAAGGTTCTTTGGTCTAGCTGCTATTTGTGTGGGTCCAGAAGATTTCTGCTCAAGTTGTCTGCCAGAGAGTTTAGAAAACCTGGCAGGAATTGTGTTAACAGGTGTAGTTGCATGGCTGAGGCTGTGTGCCAAAGGGTCATGGCGAGCCTTCACAGAGGGTAGGAGTGAGTCCCTCCCTGCTTGTTGATATACCACATCACAGTGGCGTTGTCTGGTTTGATCAGTAGAGCCCCTGGGGAGAGAAGGGGTCTGAAGGCTGTCAATGCATGCTGGACAGCTAACATCTCTTTTTGGTTGATGTGCAGATGTATTTGATGTGGGCTCTATTGGACCTGTATGCACCTGCCGCCAGGTGTGCACCCCAGGCATAGTCTGATGAGTCTGTGGTGAGGGTCTGGGCGGTGTGGGGTTGAGAGAAGTGTAGTCCCCTGTTGTGGTAGCATGCTGCTGCCCACCAAAGAAAATCTTTTCTTAGACAAGGTATCATTGGTATAAGAGTTTCCAGGTCTTGACAGTGTTAACACCAAAGGCTTTTTGGGTACCACTGAAGTTTCCTCATATGCAGTCTGGCATATGGAATGAGTAGAATGCAAGAAGCCATGAAACCCAGAGCTTGCAGGATTTTTCTTGCGGATAACTGGGGTCTGGTGGCTAGTTGAGAGAAATAGGCTGTCATATAAAGTTTGCTTTTCTGGTATAAGGAATGCCATCTGGGATGCTGTGTCCAGACTTGCTCCCAGGAATATAATTTTTTGGGTGGGTACTAGTTTGGATTTCTTTTCGTTGAGTGTGTACCCTAGGGAGGTCAGAATGTCCTTTACAAAGGCCAGGTGCCTCAGCAGCTTTTCCTGTCTGCCTGAATTAGGCAGTCTAAGTACGGTTAAATTTGAATATTTCTTTGCCTGCAAAAAGCAACGGTGTGAGCCAGACATTTTATGAAAACTCTGGGAGCAGTAGATAAGCCAAAGGGAAGCACAGAGAACTGAAAGTGCACTGATCCTGCCCAGAAACGTAGATATTTCCTGCATAATTCTCTGATTGGGATCTGTAGATAGGCCTCTTTTAGGTCTAGAGTGGATGGCCAAGCATCCTTGGAGAGCATAGGTAGCAGCTGCTGGAGGGTGAGCATCTTGAATTTTGGTATCATCAGGAAGGTGTTTAGAATGGATAGATTGAGGATGGGGCACCAGGTGCCCTCTTTTCTGGGTACCAGGAAGAGCCTGGAATAGAAGCCTTGATCTATCTGTTATGCAGGAATGTGCTCTATTGCCCTCACAGACAGCAGGGAAAGGACTTGCTTTTTGGCCTCTGCCCACTGGTTTGTAGCAAGATCTGGGAACCCTTTTGGGGTTGGCAGAGTGTGGAAAGAAAATCTGTGTCCCTGGCAGACTATGCTGAGGACCCAGTAGTCACTGGTAATGGTGGCCCAGGTGCTTCCATGGAAGGAGAGTTTTCCTCCCAGGGGCAAGTGCAGGTGGACAGAGGGAGGGGGTGGAAGTGTAGAGTCATTGTGAGTTCTTATCCTGAGGGGGTGGCTTTGCACTTCCTGGTTTAGAAGTGAAGGTACTCCATTGTTTTGATCTCTGCATTCCCTGTTTCTGTTGTCTGGGGGGGGGTCTGCTTCCCCGGGGTCTGGGCTGATCTGACTTGGAGGAAGCAGGAAAGAACCAGTGCTTGGAGGGGCAATGCCTACTGAACCTGGTGGCTAGACCTGCAGGAAATACTTAACTGTCTGCATAGATTTAGCTTTTCCTTCCATCTTTTTTAAGACCTCCTCTGCCTTGGTGCCAAATACGTTGTCTTTGTACAAGGGTGCATCCAATAGTTTAGATTTGACATGGTCTGGCAAGGGCTGTTCCGTAAGCCAAGCATGCCTTCTAAGGACAGAACCGGTGACTGCTGCCCTGCAAGATGCTTCTAGGGCATCAAAACCACAGTGTAAGGTGTGCTTAGTTACTTGATTTGCAGAATGTATTAACTCTTGTAACTCTATTTTCTGCACAAGCAGGAAAAGATGACATTTTTTTGTCTGAGGAGTTCCATGGTATGCTGCTGAAATTTTAGCATATGGAACTGACAATTTAGTGCTCGAATAGCAAGAGTAGCAGAGGTGTATACTTTTTTACCTCATCTGTCTAATGCTCAAGAATCCCTATCTGAGGGGGTGGGATTCTTAGCAGAAGTTGCTTTAATTCCTTTAGGCCCTTGGGAGATAACCTCAGGGTCAGCAGTAGGATTTTTGAAAAGAAAGTTGTGAGAGTCAGGGACTCTTAATACCTGTCAGGTTTCCTGGGAGCAGGAGGGAGGGTGTCAGGAGTCAAACTAGATTCCATGAAAACATCATCCACACATCCCGGACAGGAAGAATGGCCAAGTGTCTGTGCTATGGAAGATCTAAGAATTCCCAAAGTCTCTTTTTTGACTGAGGGTAGTCCTGACATTCCCATTGGAAATGCTCCCTTAAAGTATGAAGGGTTTCGCCAAAGGAAAAATCCTCGGGTGGAGAGGCTGAAAGAATGGATTCCTCTTTATCAGAATCTTCATAAGCAGAAAGGGGTCGCATGTCTTCATATTCGGCGGCATCAGAGTCATCGGACACTTGCTCAGATAAAACTACTGGGGGCAAATCTCTTTTCTTTTGGGAGGGGTAGCTTGGCTTCCCCTGATCAGCATAAGGTCTTCTGCTATTTTAAGAATTTGAGACTGAGGCAAGGAAGCAGGTGCCTGAGATGGAGTTGTCAGTTTCTTGGGTGTGTTTCGTACCCCTGGGCCTTAGAAACTTGGTAGTTTTCAAAAGAATAGTAGATGCGAAAGAAATTGTCGGTTTGTGTCAAGAATCAGTAGTGCAAATTACTTCCTTGGAAGACGGTGCCTACTCAGCTGCTCTGGACCTATCCAAGGTAGAGACAACCACAGGATCCTTATTCGATGAAGAGTTTTGTGACATACCGGACTCAGAAAGGGTCTAGGTAGCAGCCTGAGAATCCACAGAAGCGGGCATCAGGGGCTGAGAAAGCACCTCACTGAGGACTGGAGAACTGATGACTAGCTTAACGGAAGCATCGTTGGTAGGTTTGGACCTGTGCGGCCTGTCTCTGTCTTTATCCTTACGTTTTTTTGGAAGATCTGCTGTTGGATGGCTTACTGAAGCCATATCGGAAATAGATGACGGAGAGCGAAAATATCTTGCTGCAATAAGGGCCCGACGATGCATAGTTCTGGCATTGAACAAAGCACAAAAGCGACAGTGGGGGACATCGTGGTCTGGGCCTAAGCAAGTGGCACAGTAAGAATGAAAGTCTTGGTGTGGTACTTGCTTTCCACAGGCGAGACAATTGTTAACTTTTTCTGACATCGGTTAGAGCAAGAAAAAAGGATCCCCAATGGGGTATTTAGCTTTAGAAGACTTCAACTTCATTTCGGAAAATGAAAACTCAGGTAGCGGCCGTGCAAACTGCTTCTGCTTCAGGCTCCTTGGTAAGAAAGACTGATGAAATGGTGTCGGCTGCCTTACTTTATACTACTGACAACCTGACGTCAGTCCTGAAGTGACAACAACCGACGCAGAAATACTAAGCCTCTGGTATTCGGGCCGACTGAGGACTACCCTGGCAGGGATAACCCAAATGTAATGATTACAACAGTGAAACACGAAGAACATCCCTCTTTTCACTTTTACTACCCCAGATTTTTCTAGTGTCTTTGGATCTGAAAGCTGCTTACCTATTTCACCTTCTTTAAAGAAAGTTTTTACATTTCTCTCTCTCCCTTTCATTTTCAGTTCTCTGCTTTGTCCTTTGGCCTCTCTACTGCCCACAAGGATATTCACAAAATGCCTAGCTCCTGTGATTGCTTTCTACAGGTTCCAAGGCATTCAGATTTTTCCTTAGACAGTTTGTTGCTTCAGGTGCCTTCTCCCAGTCACCTGCTACAGGACCTGCAGTTTACCATCTCTCTTCTTCAGAGTTTGGGGTTCACTATCAACTTCCAAAAATCCGTCCCGACTCTCAGCATCATGTAGCTGGGATGCAGGATTCAGACAGTGTCAGTGTTGGCCTCTCTTCCACCTCCAAAAGCTTTGTCATTAACAGCCTTCTCTTCTTCCTCTGACTGCCATGCCAGTCAAAGAGTTGCTTTGGGTCCTGGGATTCATGGTATCTTCTACTCTGATGCTCTCTCTTGCCAGACTGCATATGCAGAAGCTTCAATGGTACCTCAAAAGTCACTTTGGCTGCAGCACTGCCACCCTCTGGATTTCAGTGCACCTCTCCTACCTTTTGTCTAAAGGAGGAATTCGAGTGGTGAATTCAACAGTTTGCCCTCAAACCAGGCCTACCCTTTCAGCCTCCAGTCTCTTCTCAAGAACTGTTCACCAATGCCTCAGACATGGGGTGGGGGGCTTCATTTGTTCACCTGAAAGTTCAGGGTCTCTGCCCCCCATCAGAAGTCAGACCATATCAACATCATAGAGATGAGAGCTCTGATTCTGGCCCTTCAAGCATTTCACCCTATATTCTCTCCAGGCCATTTAAAGGTGTACAAAGACAACACTACAGTAATATGGTACGTCAACAAGCAGAGAGGTACAAAATATTACCTCCTCCACATGACTCTTCAGGCTTGCGAGGTGGCTCTCAGTCATCAGTTACCTCTTCAGGCAGTATACATTCCTTCAGAGCACAATATCGTGGCAGATTCTCTGAGCAGGTCCAAAATACAAGCTCACAAATGGATGCTTCTTCACAGATGCGTGTTTTTGGACACTGTCCATCGGTAGGGTATTCCTCAGGTAGATCTTTTTGCCTCCCCTCTGAACATGCAGCTCCTTTCTCTTCTGTTCCAGAGTGCTATGCCATTGGGCGTGGAAGACTGACATCCTTTTTTTCCTTGGAAGGGTATATTTCTTTATGCTTTCCCTCCTCTTCCTCTACTTACAAGAGTCCTGGAGAAAATTAAGCTGGACTCACCAGAAATCTTACTAGTCACTCCCTTTTGGCCAAGACAACACTAGTTCCCCCCTCTTAATGCATCTGGCCAGGGGCAATCACAACAAGTTACTTTACCAGTTGGACATTCTCGCATAGGACAATAGTCCGTCATCAATCCTCACTTGTCCATTCTTTAACTGGTACCGTGGGTGGATAGAGTTTTGATCCCTTTCAGGCACCTCTTTTCTGAGGATGTTCTCAGGGTTTTACATAAGGAAAGGAAACCCCTCAACTAGAAAATCTTATATGTGCAAATGGAAAAGATTTTCTGTCTGGTGCCATGCTTGTAACCAGGACCCTTTTTCAGTGGGGGTCACTTTGGTCCTCTCTTATTTGTGTGAGTCGCTCTAGTCTGGCCTGGTCTATTCTTCTGTGAAGGCCCATTTGTCAGCCATTTCTGCTGGTCTGCCCCTGAATGCTCCTTTGACTTCTCATGTTGAAGCCAAATAATTTCCCAAAGGCACCCAGCATCTTAGGTCTCCAAGGAAACCTATTCCTCCTTCTTGGAACCTTAATTTAAGGTTGGAAAATTTGACTCAGGCTCCTTTAGAGACTGCAGATTCTGCTTCTTTGCAACACTGTAGCTGGAAGACTGCTTAGTTGCTAGCTCTTACTTCTGTTTAGAGGTTTTCTGAGCTCCAGGCCTTTATGACCATTCCTCCTGTTTTCTTTTTTTCACAGGGACAGGGTGTCCCTTCATACTAATCTTTCTTTTATGCCCAGGTAATTATCAGTTGTCCTTGAATCATGTGGTACAACTCCCTTCCTTTTTCCCTTCTCTTCAGTCTGCTAGTGAGACAGTCTTGCATAACTTGGATTTGCCCAGGCAGCTCAAGCACTATTTGGATAAAACTAAGACCATTCGCAGGTCTGACCAGCTTTTTGTTTTCTTTCATCCCAGGACACTGGGTTTGGCTGTTTCTAAACAAACCATCTCCTCCTCAATATCTAAGGCCATTTCTTTTGTTTATTCTTTTCATTGCAAATCTCTTGTCTGCTTCTGTTAGAGCTCATTCCACTAGGGCTGTTGCCTCTTCTGGTGCTTTCTTCAAGGGGTTAGACACCAATTCGATCCTTGAAGCTGCTACTTCATCTTCAGCGCATACCTTTACTTTTTTTTGTTAGAAGCATTCTATATGGGTTTATTGAGGGCTCTTCTTAATTTTTGCCTCCTATTCTGTTTCTTGAGCTTTCTTAATCTCCCTAACATTAAGAATACTGTAACAATGAGGCAGAATGAATGTAAAATGTTACCATAACAGTAGCTGTCCTTCTCTTCATAGTTGCAGTATTCACTCCCTCCCTCCAACCCCCTCTTGTTTGTTCCGGTTTTTTATTTGGATTCCCTTCTGACTGAGAGCTTTCCTTTCTTCTTCTGCATTCTTTTCCTTCTGGTTGTGTGTGGACTCCTTTGTTCTAGGGGAAACTGTTCTCTTCTTGGGAAATTCAGTTCTGGGTAACTGCGTCCGTATGTCTCTTTTATGCCCTATGTTATATGGAAAGCATGTGTGCGATATATGGCGTGTACAAGATTATTAAGCTGTGGTATACTGGCTGTATGTCGGGTTGCCCTGGGCAGGAGATCCCTAATGTTAAGAATAGTGAAGAGAAGGACATCTACTGTTAGGGTAAAATTTTATACAACTGTACTTTCACTACCTTTGAGAAGAAGGATGACACAGGTAATCATACATTTATATAACTGAAAACAAACTATATTGACATTTTCATTTACGAGTATTTATACATCACATATAATGTTCTATGCAGTCATTGTCAATTGAACATTACATTGCAATTACATTCAATTCCTGCTTTCCCTTAAACTCATTCCTCCTCCAAAACATTATTCATGTATTGTTTCTATAATTCACCATTTTTTCTATGTAATTTGCTCCAACCCTTTTTCTAAAGATCCCACTTCCAGCTCTTTTATTTCTGTTCCTACATTCACTACTTCTAATACAGCTGATTTAGACTTTGATTTCCATTTTTTGGTAAATACTTTTTTGGTAGCCACCACAATTAAACTCAACAAGGCCTTACAATGTCTAGGTAATTCAGATCCTGTATCACAGCTCAAAAAATATTTTTTTTAAGTTATACCAATCTGTTCATCCAGCATGTCTGACAGAGTAAACTGCATGGAATTTTTAAAGTCTGCCAACTCATTACACACAAAAAAAATATGTTCCCAATTACCTCTTTCTTACCTATTACACCTACAACATTTGCAAGCTACCTGAGGAAAAATCTTTGGAATCTGCTTGGGGTATAAAAATACCTTTGCAAACACATCCAATCAAAAATCCTTTTACTTGGCAGCCATACATGCATCCTCCAGCTGTTTCCAGTCTCTCTTCCCAATTCTTTCTAACCTCCTCTGATTGATGGTCATCCTGTCCTTGTGAAACATAAGCAAAGGGGGAATGGCCATGACAGCTTGAACTCAAACTCTCCAAGCAGATGTGAGACCCAAATGAAGAATAATTTTCAAGGTACAGAATTTTACAGAAGCAGAAGATGCTATTTCAAAAAGAGGAAATGTAACACTTTCTAGCACAAAACTGAGATCCCAAGGGGATAGATGAGATTTTTTGGTTGGTTAAGCTGTAGGACTCCCATGAGGAAAACTCTGACCTCTGTTCTAGCCATAAGTGGAGGGCTAAGAGGAAGGCAGGCATTGGTGGCTGACAAGTGAGCTTTTACAGAAGAGTAGGCCAAACCTGATAGTAGTAGTTTGCAAAGATACTGCAGATACTGTAGTACAGCAGGAATGATGAGAGTCCTGACTATATTTGCTGCACCAGCAGGAAAACCTTTTCCATTTAGCAGTATAAGATTTTCTTGCAGTGGGTCCCCTGGGTTCTTGAAGCACTTGAACAACCTCTTCAGAAAGTGGTGTCTTTGAGGAATTAAATTCCTATCATCCACGGTGTTAAGCTGAGAGATGGAAGATTAGGGTGGAGCAGCAGACCTTTTAGTTGAGTGATCAGGTCCAGTTGTAGGTGTATTTTCCTGTAATTTCCCATTGTCAGGTGAAATAACAGGAGAAATCAATGCTGCCTCAGCCAAAGGTATACCAGTAAAAGGAGCCTGGGTGCTTCCTTTTGTGCCTTGAGAAGAATTTTTGTAAGAGGCAGTGGAGGAAAAGCATAGAGGAACTTCCCTGTCCACCGGAAGGAGAAGGCATCTATCCTCCAGGCACTGAGACAAGGATCCCTGGAGCAGAACTGGGGAAGCTGTTACTTGGTTGGTAATGGGTACTTATACATTAACGCAACCAGGTTGGCGTACTTGGTAGAATAAAGTTTTTGTGTTAGTATGCAGAATATGAAGGATATAAGGGGTGGTATTCAAAAACTTGTTATTATTTGGCATTTTCATTCCACAGTGATATGTCAGAAAACCAAACATTTTATGAGGAACTGAGCAAAAATATGACAAAAATCTGGACAGGTGAGAGATGTGTGTTAACACTGACTTAGTGGAGTGTTTTAAATAACACATAATTTCACCCTCTTGTATATGTCTTGCATAAATCTGATTTCCCTCACTTTTTTTGCCCAGTTCCTCTTAAAAATTTGGATTTTCGGGTTACGTCACAGTGGATAGCACATAACAGACAGTAATGCCAAGTTCCACCTAGTATTCCATCAGAAAATGCAGGTTAGTGCACAATTTGTTTTGTTAACATTTTAAGCTAATTAACAGCATGTCTTTGTTGCTCATTACTTTTCACTTTCTCCCATATTCTTGAGCAAAGAAGTTAAGAAGTATGTGTAAGGGCAATGCCACTATTCTTTTTAATGTGCAACAAAGGCTGCATGACAGCTGCTGTAGTTTTAGAACAGTTGTTCCTAAAACTGAAAACTTGAAATATACATGTAATTATTTATTTCTGTATGTTGGTGGGGTTACTGTCATTTCCAGTAACCTAACAACCTAGATCTGCAATCATTGTGATTACATCCTACCAAATAAAATTAAAGTTTGGTAAATGTATACCTATTTTGGAAATGTAATTCGCATTACGCACAAAAAAAAAAACTGGATTTCCTTACCGAAAAAAGAAAACATAGTCAGATACTTTCTCAACCAAGAAGAAGTGGCCATGAAAAGTACACCAACCTGGCTGCGTTAATAAGCAAGTACTGGTAATGTAACCAGGTCTACCTGAGGAGTGCCCTACTGAAGATGATAATCTGGAAATGTTTGTTTAATGTCCATTTGTGGAGGTTCTCCAAGGTTGGGCTTAGGGAGTCTGCCAGTACATTGTTCTGAGAAGGAATATATGTGGCTGTGAGTGCAACGCCCTTCTGCCTGGCTAAATCCCATGTCTCCTGTGCTAACCTGCTCAGTTGATAATACCTGGTTCCTCCTGGTTTGCCTACGTACCACATATGCCTGTGGTGTTGTCTGTATACAATAGGCGTGGCCTGGGTTTCCAAAGGTGAGTGAAGGTCTGAAGAGCCTTCAGATTGATACGTTTCTTCAGAAACCGAGGTTGCCATTTGCCCTGCATCCAGTGTGATCCTGTCCATGCCCACCATGCCTAGTCACGGGTGTATATGTGAACCTACTGAAGAGGAGGAGGTGGTGTGAATGGAAGTCCTAGGTTAAGATTGACCTGTTTCTTCCACCAAAGTAACTCATTTTTGAGACAAGGAAGGAAGGGAAACCAGGGTTTCCAAGGAGTGAATGTCCTGGGACCACACTGGTTTGATGTACCACTGGATTTTTCTCATGTTAAGTCTGGTTAGAGGGATGATGGGGATGATGGCTGCCATGAACCCCAAAGTTTTTAGCATCTCCCTTGCTAAGCAATGCACTGCAGAAGAGAGATTTTGGAAAAAGGGTCAGACTGTGAAATTTTTCCTGGGAAAGGAAGACATTCATTTTCTTTGCGTCCAGTTTGCAGCTCAGGAAAACCAGGTTCTGCATATGTGCCAAGAGGAATTTTTTTGAAGTTTATAGTGAAACCCAGACCGGTCAGGAGCTGGAGGGTGAAGTGCAGATGCTGAAGGAGATTTTCTGGAGAGAGAGCATGGATCAAAATGTCATCCAGATAGGGGAAATTCCCTGACTACGACAGAAAGCTACTACTGGAGCAAGACACTTTGTGAACACCCTTGCTACTGTAGAAAGACCAAAAAGCAGAGCAGTAAATTGAAAATGCTGGGAGATGTGAAAAACCTGACTAATTTCCTGTAGTTAGGATGAATGTGTATGTATAAGTAGGCGTCCTTCATATCTACAGACACTAAGAAAGCCTGGGGGAGAATGAAAGGCAGAAGAGAGTGGGAAGCGACAACATTTTGAAAGATGGTATTTTCAAGTAAGTGTTTAGAAAAGACATCTAGAATGGGTCTCCACAGCCCTTCCTTCCTTGGCACAAGAAAAATCCTGGAGTAAAACCCTTTTCCTATTAAATACTTTGGGACTTGCTTGATGGTGCCCTGATTCAAGTGGTCTTGAATAATAGGGGCAAGAAGGGGACAGCTGGTTGTGGGGAGATATGGCATTCCTTCCGGGGGGAGGGGTACATTTTCCCAGGACATGGCATAACTATCTTTGATGATGGACAGGACACATTTGTCTGCTGCAACAACTTAACTTTCTACTTGGCCAGGGAGAGTGACATTTAGAAAGAGGAGTTATGGGGCTGAGAGCAGGACGATGGGGTGCGGCAAAGGTAGTCACAGATGTCTATTTCCAAAGGGAGGTCTCCCAGTTGGGTGTTCCCTATGGGGTTTGTCGGAGTACCTTCTGAGTTGTCCTAGGATCCCTAACGAAGCTCGAGGTATGGGTTAGTTCCTATGGTACTTAGGAACTGAGGAGAGTAGAATCTGCCTGCAGTCTATCATAGTCTTACCTTGCTCTTGGAGAGTTTTAAACAGACTGGCAGCCTGAGGACAAAACAGTAAACCTTTGTCCAAGGGAGAGTCTAAAATATTTGATTTGAAATCCTGAGGGATAGGCTGACTACAAAACCATGAACATCTGCAGATAACAGATCCAGTGGCATCTGCTGTGGAAAAAGCATCCACAACATTGTAACTGTGCTTTATACTGTGTTTGAGTGGCCTGGGAGCACAGATTTTGCATTTGCTGCCTTGACTCTGCCACAGGAAGGTCCAGCATAGCTTTGTTCAAGGACTGCAGGACAGAGATCAAGTACTTTCTCATCTGAGTCTGGAAGTTAACTGCACTAAAAGCAAGGGTAGAAGAAGTGTAAACCTTCTTCCCCATCTATCCATAATCCTACTGTCTTGGTCAATAGATAGGACATTAGCACTGGGTAGATGCTTAGAGGATATTGCAAAAGGGTATGCCACAGGATTCTTGTACAAGTATTTTAGGTCATCAGGTAACTTCTAAAGCCATTGTGGTCTTTTAGGAGCTGGTACTTGAGAGTCAGGTGCTGAGGTGGACTGAAAGGCGTCCAGGAAAGATTCATTGACAGCAGACATAGGAGAGGAGACAATACTACCCATTTTCAGGAGTCTCTGAGAATCGGAGATCTGAGTTGATTGCCATTCAAAAAGTTTCATCATGTTCTGGAAACTCTCTCAGACGATTCCTTAATAGGGGAATCTATACACACAGACCTCTTCATCCAAAAAGAATGCAGCTGAGAATAATCTAGGGAATGATCAGAATCACAGCATTGTTCTTCTTCACATGAAGAGGGTACCAAGGCATGTTTCTGACGAGTAACCTGTGGTTGCAGAAATCCACAGGTGGGAGATTTCAAAGACACAACAGATTTGAGCAACCACTATGAGAAATCTATCCACTCTCCTTTTGTCTAGTTGCTGAGGGATAGGCCACATGCTTAGTCTTCTGTTTTTTCTTCCTAGATGGGACATACACCTGGATAGGACTTGAAGGTTCAGAGCCCTATCTAACCTCTATTAAGGTGCCTGGAATCTCTTCTCCAACTAATATTTGAGGGACACAGTGAGATCCATCAGAAATGAGGAGTCATGGTTCAGACATATCAGAAGTTTGCAAGGCTGCTGGAACCATACCACTTCTGACAGGTCTTGGTAGCAGGCATCTGAGAGGTAACCTGGCATACTGCAGCTTCTGCAACCTCAGCAGGTATTTCAGACTCTGAAACTTTGGACTGCGGATCGGTTCTGGGCCTCTTTAGCTTCTTAGGCAGAAGGACATCCAGGGATGCGGACTCTGCCATCTTGGACTGGATCAAACATTTAAGAAGCTGAGCCTCTAGAAAGTTGTTGAGAGAGGAAAGCCTCAACCTCAGGGTTTTGGGAATGAATGATTGACACACGGAACAAGATTTGTGACAGTGCTCCAGGCCTAGACAGGGTATGAAAGTCCTTGTACGGAATCTGTCTACCGCACTCAAGAGTTACCTGCCCTATCTGACATCTAACAACTTTCAACAAGATTACTGTAAGCAAAAAGTAAGGTTCACCAATGAGGCACTTATCTGAATACATAAATGAATGAAGCAATGGTACCAACGACCAAACAGCAATCGGTCCAGTGGATGCACAAAGTGTTTGGAATGATGGTGAGATAGTCTGAGAATCCACACTCGTATGTCCCTCTACATACTCCTATGTTTATGAGTTGAGGTCATGCATAGGACATACAACTTTAGTAAGATAAAGGTTTGGTACTCCAGGCACACACCAGTGGTGATCACCCTAAGTCAGGAATACTGTAACAGTAATTTCACTCAGGACATAGTCTGATTTGACACAGGTTATTCGTTCTTCTTACCTTCACAAGAAATAAACAATTGATCTGAAGATTTGAAAGCTTTAGTTCTGTCACGATAGTACTAAAGCTGTTTGCAGACATACAAGCTATGGATTATCGTTCCTCCCAAATTTTTAGGTTCAGGAAAGATAATGGGGAGATGGATAGTTTGGCTTAAAGTAAACTCTGAGACCACTTTAGGCATAAAAGGAGGATTAACTAGCAAAGAAACCCTGTCCGTATGGAAAAACTTTAGGGTTCACTCACCATAGGAGCTTGCAACTCATCAGGGGTTTGGCATAACTGTTAAGGTGTTCACCTTACAGACACAAGGTGCAGGGCTTGATTCTCTCATGGAGTAATTGGCTAAGCTTAAAATGGCAGACAAGAACAGTTAGCCTAGTACTAACCTTTGAAAATTACTCTGACCCCTGCAAGAAGGTCATCAGTAAAACTGTTTTCCATGTTAGTAAGTCAGACAGATTATCTGGTTCAAATGGAGCAAGTCTTAGCTTCTCCAACACAAAATTAAGATCCCAATGAGGAACAATCAGTCTTCTTGGAGGCCTAATATGCAAACCTCTTTCAAGAAAATTTTTACATCAAACTGCACTGATAGAGGAGGATTCCATGGGCAAACATGATGAAATGGCTGATAAATGAACCTTGATAACCTTGACAGAGGAATAAGAAAGGCCATAGGATAGTAACTCACAGACACTGTAGAACCAGAGAATAGCTCACCCTGAATGAGTGCTGGTTATTTTGTTAGCAACAACTAGAAAACATTTTCCATTTGCGAATACAGGATTTTCTGGTAGCAGGCTTTCTTGTTTCCAGTAGTACCTGCTGCACATCCTCAGTAAACAGATGTCTGAAAGGATTTAAGACCGTATCATCCAGGCAGTCAGCTGAAGCTGATTTATGTTGAAGTGTGTCAAAAACAAGAAGTTATGTACTCACCATAACGTTCGATGCATGTAGTCCATCTCGCCTCACATTCTTACCCATGGGTTTGGAGCCGAATGTCGGCTCCGACTCAGCCAAACATTTCTAGCTCAAAGTTTTTCTATTGGCTGGGCTAAGATGGTATCCCATGCTGCACTGTTCTCTATCCCCAGATCTAGTTTGCTGCGAGCACCAGCACTCATTCTCCATGCATAACACCACCTAAAGAAAGGAAGAACAAACCAAGAATAAAGGGAGCTCTGAAACCAGACCTAATCTCCAGATCCTCCAGGACGGGGGAAGGAGGGGGGGGGGTAACTAAGAATGTGATGCGAGATGAACTGCATACATCAAACGTTATGGTGAGTACATAACTTCTTGATGTTATGTAGTCCAATCTCGCCTACATTCTTACCCGTGGAACAGCGTCCCCAGCACCTAAATCCTGGGAGGCTCAGTGGAAAATACTCCTGAGTACTGTGGAACCAAAGGAAGACCTGCCCCTAGATACCACATCCAACTTGTAATGAGTAACAAAGGTGTGAGGAGATGCCCAAGTAGCCGCAGCACAAATAACATCCATAGACAATCTGGCCTGAAAAGCTGTAGATGTAGATACGGACCGAGTAGAGTGAGCCTTCACCCGGAACGGTAAATCTTTACACACTGAGGAATAAATGAAAGAAATACAACTGGAAATCCACCTGGACAATGAGATTTTGGAGACAGGAGACCCAATTCTGTTTTCCGAAAAGGAAACAGACATCAGATTTTCTGAGGTCTTTCGTTCTGTGCAAATAAAAACTTAATTGTCTGTGCACATCCAACTGATGAAATTTGAATTCTGCCTTGTTTGAGAACTGGGGAAAAAACACTGGCAACTCAATAGATTGGTTAAGGTTACTGACTGACGCCACTTTGGGAAGAAAAGAGGGGTTTGGTCTGAGAGAAACCCTGACCTTATGAAAAATCAAATAAGGGGGTTTGATTGATAAAGCTTGACGCTCTGAAACGTGTCTGGCTGACGTGATGGCAACTAAAAAGACAGTCTTCCAAGTTAAGAATTTTAAATTGAAAGTAGCTGCAGGCTCAAAGGGGGGGGGGTGAAGTAAGACCCTGCAGAACAAAATTTAAGTCCCAAGGCATAACAGGTTCCAATACCGGAGGACGAAATAACAACATCCCCTTCAGGAAAGATTTATGTGCCATCAGGCTAGGCTCGTCTGTGACATGAAAGGTAGAAATCGCCACCAATTGGACTTTAATGGTTGCGGCCACTGAACCCTGGTTAAAGAGCATAGACAAGAACTCCAATACAGATGAAATTGGAGCTGTGTAAGGGTCAATCTTTTTGGCATGTGCCCAGATTGAAAACCTCTTCCATTTGCTGTAATAAATCTTCCTGGTCGAAGGCTTATGAGAGGAAGATAGAATATGATCCACCTCCGGCAAAAATTGGTGGAGCCTAACTAATGACGGAAGTGGAGTAGCCAGGCTGTCAACCGGAGGGTCTGAAGAGAGGGATGGAGCTGCCCTGACATGTGAGTCAGTAAGTCTGGTTGTGGGTCCAGAATCCAAAGCGCATCCATGAGATAGGGATGGAGAAAGGGGAACCAGATTTGACGAGGCCATCAGAATCATTCTACTTCCCAAGGATTGCGCTTTCTGAATAACCTTTGACAGCAAGGGGACCGGCGGGAAGGCATATAGTAGACCGGAGGGCCAATCATGGACTAGAGCATCCCTGGGTGACTCCCCCTGAGGGGGGAGATCAACGTGAAGTAGCTGCTGCATTTGGCATTGAGGAGGCTGGCAAAATGGTCGCAGCAAGGCTTACCCCACCTGCGAAAGATCTGTTCCGCAACTTGATAGTTCAGGGACCACTCGTAAGGCATCAGAATAGCTCTGTTTAGCCTGTCTGCGATCACATTTGACTTCCCAGGAATGTGCGTTGCCACCAGAAAATGTTGGGAAGACACTGCCCATTGCCACACACGCATGGCCTCTCTGCAAAGGGGATAAGACCTGGTTCCTCCCTGCTTGTTCAGATACCACACTACTGACATATTGTCTGAGTGGATTGCAATAGTCCCGAGAGGAAGAAAACTCTGGAGTGCTTGCAATGCTAATAGCGCAGCTCTCATTTCCAGGACATTGATATGCAGATAAATCTCATGCTCTTGCCATGTGCCTTGGACTGTCCTGCCTAGATAATGCCCCCCCACCCCATCTGGGAGGCATCCCTGGTCACCATGGCAACCGAGGGCGCAGGAACGAAGGGCTTTCCCGCATTCAAGTTGTTGGTGCAAAGCCATCAATTGAGATCTTGTTTGCACCTGTCTGTGAGGAGAATAGGGTGAGAAAGTGGGAGATGTTGAGACCACTGGGCAAAGAGTAGCCACTGAAGGAGCCTCATATGTAACCTTGCCAGAGCGACTAACAATCGTAGCTGCCATTGTCCCCAACAGTTGGAGGACCCATCTTGCCTTTGCTCTTCTCAGAGGGAGCAAGGCGTGAACTTCTTGTTGTAGGACTCGGATTCTTTCCTGTGGTAGAAATGCCCACATGTGGATGGTGTCTACTTCGGCGCCTATAAAAGTGACACACTGAGGGCAACAAGGCAGATTTTTCCCAGTTCAATGTGATGCCAAACTGTTGACATAGGTTGATAGTAGCGTCCCTGGTCTGAAGTAGTAGATGCCTGGTGGTGGCAAGGAGCCAGTCATCCAGATATGGAAACACTTGGAATCCCTGACGTCTCAGGTGAGCAGTCACCACTGCCATGCATTTGGTAAACACCCTGGGGGCTGTGGTGAGACCAAAGAGCAGGGCTCGAAACTGAAAATGACTGGCTCCCAGCTGGAAGCGCACATGACTTCTGGATGCCCTGTCCATCTTTATGTGGTAGTAAGCATCCTTGAGGTCGATGGAGCACATCCACACTTCTTTTCCCAACAATGGGAGAATAGACTGCAATGTGACCATTCAGAACTTGGACTTTTGCACATGGGTGTTCAATTGACTGAGATACAAAATGGGTCTCAGGTCCCCTGTCCTTTTCGGCACCAAAAACAATCTGGAGTAAGTCCCTAATCCAATCTGATCTGAGGGGACATGTTGGATGGCTCCTTTTTCTAGCAGCTTTGAAACTTCTGAAACTGCGTAATCCCTTTGACTGGGTGGAACATACTGGAATTTCTTGGTTGGAGGGGGATTTGAGGAGAAGGGAATGACATATCCTCCGGAAATTATTCATAGAACCCATTGGTCCTGGGTGATGTCTTGCCAGGCCTCCGGGTATAATGAGATTCGACCCCCGACTGGCTCTGGAAATGCACAGACGGGCCTCCCATCAGGAGCGGCAGTAGGGAGAACCACGAAAGGAACTGTGGTCTCCCGAATTGCGAGGGCCTCCTCTGCCCCTACGGTGGTGTCTCTCTGAATAACCACCCCCTCCCCTGCCTCTGGAGGGGGGCTCACCTTGTGCACCAGGGAAAAAACCTCTGTGATTTCTTGAACCACATTTTGCCACCCCTCTGGGTGTTGGGATAAGGCCTAGAGGGAAGGGAAAAACAGCAGACAGAGTTTTTCCCTCCTACTGGCACCTGGTGAGAGTATCTTTCACCTTGGTTCTGAACAAAGAGGAACCAACAAAAGGGGCGTCAGTGAATGAAGACTTGAAGGCCTCCGCGAAATGACAAAGGCGCATCCAGACCTGCCTCCTAAGAGCAACTCCTGAACTTGCTGCCCTACTCGCTCCTTCGGCTGCATAGGAGATTAGACTCATGGAGGAGTTTGCAATGGAATTGAAGGTAGACAACTGAGCATTGACCATCTGAGCCACCACCTCAGAAACGTTACCCATAAGAGTATCTCCAAGTTCCTTGAGGAGATCTCTCTGGAGCCGTGTAAAGTGTGATAGATAATTCAGTGACCGTAAGGTAAAGGTCGCTGAAGAAAAAGTACACTTCCTGTACCGGTCCATGGTCCTAGACTCCTTTATTAGGGGGATGGACGGTGGAAGAAGTCTCGGTAAATTTCTTCTGAGTGGCAGCTGCCACCACCATGGCATCCACAGGGACTCCCTTGGACAGAAATTCCTTATCAGGAGGAGCAGACAAAAATTTATTGGGTCTCCTGGGGACTGGTTCCACAGAGTCAGGGGTTTCCCACACTCTTCGACAAACCAAATCCAGAAGCTCGAAGGGTGGAGATACCCAGGAGGCAGAGGGCTGAGCACCAAAGGCCTTCAGGAAGACAGACTCCTCCTCGGAGGGGCTTTGGATGGCCAGTCACCTCTTTGTTTCAAAATCTCTAAGATGTCAGGGAAAGAAACATCCTGAGAGGATGACTTGGGGGACCCCTCTGATTCCTCGAGGTCGGTGTCTGTTGTGAGAGACTCATCCTGGGAATCTATGTGCTTCCTCTTGCACATCTTCTTTCTGGGTGGCTCCTCAGGCAAAAACTCTGAGGGGC
>NC_056728.1:1818001832-1818101832 GCF_019279795.1 Protopterus annectens | reverse complement strand
GTCTGAAGCAATGAGAATGGTCTTTGGTCTCTCCTCCCTTATCTTGATCAGTACCTTGGGAATAAGAGGCAGAGGAGAGAATGCGTACACAAAGAGGGAGTCCCAGGGGAAGGTCAAAGCATCCACCTTCCATGGTGATACTTCCTGGTACAGAAGTTTTTTAGCTGGTGGTTGAGGTGCGAAGCAGAGAGATCCACCTCTGGATTTCCCCACTTCTGAGTGACTTGCAAAAAGATCTTTCTGTGGAGCTGCCATTCGTGGGGGTCCAGTAAGTTTCTGCTTAAGTGGTCTACCAGGGTGTTGTTGATCCCTGGTAGGTATTAGGCTATTAGGTGTAATCCCATGGAGGAGGCTGTCAGCCATTAGTTCATAGCTAGCCTGCACAGAGAGTAAGATTGGGTCCCTCCCGGTTTGTTGATGTAACACATTACTGTGGTGTTGTCTCTTTTGATAAGGAGGACCCCTGGCCTGAGATGGGGTTGGAAGGATATCAGAGCCTTTTGTACTGCCATCATTTCCTTCTGGTTGATATGTAAGGGAAGGTGCTGGGCATCCCAAAGACCTTGGGTGCACCTGCCTGCTAGGTGACTGCCCCAAGCAATGTCTGAGGCATTGGTGGTGATGATGATCTGCCTGGTAGGGTGGAGGATGAAGGGAAGACCCTTGTTCTTGGCACAGGCCCCTGCCCACCAGAGAAACTCAGCCCTTATACAGGAGATGAGAGGGAGAGAGGTCTCTAGAGGCTGTGAGTGTTGACACCCAAGGTTCTTTAGATACCACTGACACTTTCTCATGTGAAGCCTGGCCAGAGTAATCAGAAGGATGCAAGATGCCATGTACCCCAAAGGCTTGCAGGAAATTCCTTGCCATGAGGTGACTTTTGGATGCCAGCTGGGTAAAGCAGAGAGGCAGGAAGCTCTGCTTTTCTAGGGATAGGAAGGCCATTTGGGATGCTGTTTCCAGCAGTGCTCCCAAGAAAATGATCCTCCTGGAGGGTGTTTGCTTTGATTTCTGCTTGTTGATGGTGAACCCTAAGGAAGTTAGGAGGGTTTTGACAAAGAGGTGGTCCTGGAGCAGCTTTTCTTTGCACTCTGCCTGAATGAGCAGTCATCCAGATAAGAGTAAATCTGTATATTTCTCTGTCTGCAAAATGCTATGGCCAGGACTAAGCATTTGGTGAACACCCTGGGAGCAGGAGATAAGCCAAAGGGAAGCGCATAGAGCTGAAAGTGTTGCGAGCCTCCTCTGAAGCTCAGGAATTTCTGGCAGGATTCCCTCATGGGGATGTGGAGGTAGGCATCTTTTAGGTCTAGGGACACTAACCAGGCATTTTTTGTCAGAACAGGCAGCAGCTGCTGCAAAGTTAGCATTTTGAATTTGGGGACCACCAAGGAGGTGTTCAGAATGGATAGATCCACAATGGGGCACCAAGTGCCTCTTTTCTAGGAACAAGGAATAGCCTGGAATAAAAGCCTTTGCCTGTTTGATCTGTGGGAACAGGTTCTACTGCCCCCTGGGATATGAGAGTTTGGACTTGTTTTAATGCCTCTGCCCACTGATTTGGAGACAAGTCTGGGTACCCTCTTACAATTGTGAGTTCACTGAAAGTCAGTTTGTATCTCTGAAAAATTATCTTTCAGACCCATCTGTCCTTTGTTACAGGCAGCCAATTTTCTTTGCAGAGGGAGAGCCTCCTTACTACCTTTTGGTGGGTGAAAGGAGAGCAGAGGGGGGAGTAGAAGCCATTGAGAGTTTTTGCCATAGAAGGATGGCTTAGAACTCCCTGCCTTTGGCGTGGAAGTGGTCCACTCTTTGGTTCTCTGCTGTTTCTGGGATAGGGGCCTGGGTGGTCTATCCCTACGGGGCTTACCTTGCTCTTGTCTGCTAGGTGCATTAAAGGACCAGTGTTTAGAGAGAAAATTCCTGCTGAATCTAGGAAGTTGAACCCGAAATAATTCTTTTACTGTTTGCATTGATTTTGCTTTGTCTTCCATCTTTTTAAGCACCTCTTCTGCTTTTTCTCCAAACAAGCGATCCTTATCCAAGGGTATAACAATTAATTTAGACTTGACAAGCTCAGGGAGAGGTTGTTCCTTCGACCATGCATGTCTCCTAATGATAGATCCAGACACTGCTGCCCTGCTGGAGGCTCCTAGTGCATCATATCCGCAGTGTAATGAGCGTTTGGCCACTTGACAAGTAGAGTGCAGTAAATCTGCTAACTCTTTAGAATTGGCACAGTCAGGAACAGTAGAAATCTTTTGCTTTAATAGTTCCAAAGTGTGTTGTTGATATTTTAACACATGGAACTGACAACTGAGTGCTCTGATAGCTAAGGTTGCAGAGGTGTAAACTTTTTACCCCATCTGTCCAGAACTCCGGCATCCTTGTCAAAAGGGATAGGATTATTTGCAGATCTAGCCCTTGCTCCTTTAGTTCCCTGTGTAATGACCTCCAGGGCTCTGCAGCAGGATTTCTGTACAGGTATTTGTGAGAATCCGGTAATCTGTAATACCAGTCAGGTTTACTGGGAGCAGACGGGAGGGTGTCAGGGGCTAAGCTGAATTCATGGAAAACATCATCCATCACTTCTACGATGGGGGGTGGGGTGGTCAGGGGTCTGTGTTGGGGCAGGTCTAGAAACTCTCAGAGTGAAGGAAGTCCCGAGACTCCCAGTGGAAATGTTCCCTGAGAGTGTGAAGGGTTTCTCCAAAGGAAAGATATTCTGGTGGGGAGGCAGAAGGAATTGATTCCTCTGCATCTGAATCCTCGTAAGCAGTCAGAGGTTGTTGTTCCTCTTCAAAATCTGAATAATCAGATTCCTCAGAATCCCGCTCTGTCATTAATTCAGGAGAAGGGTGTCTTTTCCTTTTAGAAGTTGTGGCCTGACTGCCCCTGATAAGGGAGATAAGAGCCTTCATCTTAAGCATTTGGGTTTGGGGTGGTGGAGCAGGATTAAGATGGTGGCTACAAGCAGATTTTCTATGAGCGGCCTGGCTTCTAGGCCTAAGAGTATCCATCGGTCTGAGAGAAACGGTAGTCAGATCAGAAGACGTTGTTTTTTGTCTACTATCAGTAGTGCAAAAGGCCTCCTCAGAAGACGGTGCCTACGTCGTGGCTCTGGGCCCAACCAAGGCAGAGACAAACAAAGGCTCAGAAGACGAAGATTTCTGAGGCATACCGGACTCCAAAATGGTCTTGGTAGAGGCCTGCATAGATATTGTATCGGGCATGAGGGGCTGCGAAAGCACCTCACTGAATTCTGGAGAACTGAAGACCTGCTTAGCAGTAGCACCGTCAGAAGGCTTAGCCTTGTGTGGTCTGTCTTTACCTTTATCTCTATGTTTTTTCAGAATGTCTACGGATTGTTGGCTGATGGACACCATTTCAGAATGCAAAGACGCAAATACCTGTCTACAAAAAGAGCCCTACGATGAATGGTTCTTGCGTTAAAGAGGACACAGAAGCGGCAACAGGGGATGTCGTGGTCTGGGCCTAAACAAATGATACAGTAAGAATGGAAGTCTTGGTGTGTGAAATGCTTTCCACAGGTGAGACAATTGTTAACTTTTTCAGACATCGGTTAGTGCAAGAAAAAAGGATCCTCAATGGGGTACTTATCTTTAGACATTTTCAGCTGTAATCTGAGCTCTGGTAGTGACCGACTGGCAAACTTGCGAACTGCTTCTGCTATGGGCTCCATGGCAAGAAAGACTGATGTAATGATGTCAGCTGCCTTGCTTTATAGCACTGATGACCTGACGTCAGTCCACAAGCGACAGCAGCTGAGACAGAAAAACATCGACACTGGTATTCCGGAAGGCCGAGGGCTACCACAGCAGGGATAACCCACAGGGGATGACTGCAACAGTGAAACACAAACATAAGTACAGTCATCCATTTTCCTTTTTCTTGGGGTGCCTTCACCTGTGGTCTGTCTAGCCCTTACAATGTTAATTAAGTCCTTAGCTAGCTTAATCAAACTCTGTTGGGATCCGGTAAGTGGACGCGCATAGGCCTAGGTGGACTCCTTGCCACACTGCCTTTCTTTGGGGTGGGTTTGGCCTTAAGGTCTAGGTGCATCTGATGCCTTGGCACCTGACTCTCTATGGAAATACACCAGTGTAAGCCTAGGCCTCATTGTATCACCAGTTAACAAGTGCTCGTCGAAAGCCATGGCCTGCTGAGTGACCTTGGATCTAACCGATGAGCTGAAAATGTGAGTAGAGGAAGCTGAAGGAACCAAAAGCATGCTGGACTCCAAATGGGTCTCGACAGAGGCCTGGGTTGCTGTTTCAAATGTCGAAGGGGGCTGCAAATGTGCCTCACCTTTTTCTACAATTATCAATCTAGCAGGGGAGTCAGCTTGGGAGTAATTGTCGTCTGATGACTTTGGCTTAAGTTTCTTCTTTTTTTTGTGTTTATGCAGCTCAAGATCAGTACGACTGGTGGACACCACAGGACGCAGTTCAACTGATTCTTGTGTTAGAAAAGTTAAGAATTCAGTCCTACTCCTAATTGTTCAAGCGTTAAACGTAACACAAAAATGACAATTATGGATGTCGTGGTCTGAGCCTAAGCAAGTAACAGAGTATGGAAGTCTGTGTGAGAGATTTATCACAGAAGAGACTATTACTTACTTTATCCAACACGAGTTAAGTGAAATAGAACAGAGTTCCCCAATGGGGTACTTATCTTTCTGACAACTTCTCTCTGGTGCGGACCGACAGTCACACTTGTATACTGTTTTGGTGTCTGGTGGCATGAAAAGACTGAAATGATGACACAGGCTAGTTCCCTTTATACCTGAGCATACTGATGTCGGTAAGGGAGTTCGACAGCCTGTGAGGTGAAAATACTTTTCTCTGGCAGTCAGGCTAGTGAAGGGCTTATACAGCAGGAAATCCCAACAGTCAGGACTGCAACAGTGAAACACGAAGAACATCAATCTCCCTAATAACCATGTCTCAGTGAATTTCAAATCATCAGTCTCTCCATCAAACTCTGCAGAAAAGCATCCCTCAAAATCTATTCTGGCACATATTATCTTTTCTGCCTACATTAAAAACAAGTCCTCTTGACTTATCCCATCTTCTCCTGCTTTATGCAGAAGACATGGTTGCTCTAAACATTCTCTCTCTCATCTCGAACTCAAACTTAAGGTTGTATTTGATGTACTTATTCAATGGGCCAATGATTAACAATTATTGTTCAACTCCTTCAAAACAAAAACAATTTTTTTCCTTTGGTACTAGGCAAAAGTTCACTTCTATCTTGAGACCTCTACAAATGCTTGATCATCTGAATGGCACTCCTTTAAATGTCACTACATTCAAAGACCTATGGATTTAGTTGGACCCGTCCTGTGTTTCCATTTTTACTTGGACTACGAACAAAAGTCAACTCTCTCCAATTTTTAACAGGATTTCTCATTTTCTTTCTAGACTTTGTAGGAATGTTACATGTAAAGGTATCATACTGACTTGGCTAGAAAATGGTCTTCTACTGACTGCTAAAGCCTCTAAAAACAAATACACCCACCATTCAAAATATCTCAAATACCATGCAGGTTTCATCATGCTCGTCCCAATAAATGAACACCACTGTAAAAACAATGAAAAAACTAGCTACCTGTGAAACAATGTGCTGACTTTCTACTCATCTCTCGGCTGTTTAAACTTCAAGAATGAAGCATTCAAACTACCCAGAGATGCACAAATATACAACTTTAGAGGTCTTACTCAAATCCTCTCCTCTAATCCCCCCCCCCCCAAACTAGGCTTCAGTGCACAAACCATGCTTTCTCAGTCATTGGTGCAACAGGAAAACTCCCCAAAATCTGACAGTGGTAATAAATCCAAATCAAGAAAAAACACATGCTCAACCAATCAGCAATAAATAATACCACAAAAATTAGCGAATAACAACCTTTATTCACTGCTTTTATCATTAGACTTCTTCAGAATAAAATCAGTCAAGAACTCCCCCAATTTATAAAAAACAGTCAACCAATCAAATGAATAAACTAATCAATAATAATTAAAACATTCAATTAACATACATTTATGTAAAATATATACAAAATATATACACAAACATCTAGACCTTTTAAAACAGATTATTGCTTGTATAGAGCTTTTTTTTTTTTTTTTTTTTTTTTTTTTTTTTTTTTATAAGAAACATTTAATACTAACCAAGTTGTTACACCCTACAGGATAAGAAAACCCACTGGAGCCACCATGACCAGTTAAAACTTTATCACAGAGATAAGCACCATCGAGCATTAGCTCTTCATCAGACCTCATGTTAAGCCCAGGAATCTTGTCTGCTCCTAACTTTAGCTGCCATTGGGCTTCTTTTTGCTCCAAATAATTCTTAAAGTTACCTCCCTTATAATCTGCAAGACTTTGCTCTATAATGGAAAAAAAGGGCTTTTTGTGTTTATTGCACTCCAAAGTGGTGTTCTTAAAATGTGCACTTTTTTTTAACACCCTTTTATATACTATACAAATGTTCCATAATCCTTTCATAAAGTGTCTTTGTAGTCATACCTATACAGAAGGCAGAACACCCAGAACATAAACTAATATAGATCACCCCCTAGTTTTACAATTAAATCTTCCTGGAACCGTCAGAGTACAGTATGAAGTACTGAGAACCACATAGGGAACTTGTAAAATATAACGACACACATTACCATTCCCCACATTTACACGTCCCCTTAGGTTTCTCAGTGAGAGAATAGGAGGTATTATTTTCATGCTATCTTTTTGTAATAACGTTTATAAATTAACATTTTTTTTTAAATAAACCTTGGCATGGACCCCATCACTACAAGCCTTTATTACCTTGCAATATCTTCCAATTATTTTGTATAATTAATTTTTGGAATCCCAAATAAAACCCTTACTTTGGGGGATTCTCACTGTTACAAAAATTATACATGTCCAGGTCAAGAGTACCTTCCATAAGACTGTCATATAAAAAAGAATGTACGGTCTTAAAACATTTCATAATATCAGTCGACTGAACCTTAATATACTCTTGCTCATTATTTAATATTTTCAATATTATCAACATATTTGTCCTGATCCATTAATACCAAACACCCCCCTTATCAGCCTTCATTGTTCTCAGCCCCTTATTGTCTTTTAATTATTTCAAAACTTGTTTTTCCGTCAGTGTTAAATTAAAATACATTTTTTTTGTTTTTACTACTTAATTTCCTAATATTTTCAAAAATAGCTTCAAAGACTTTAATGGTATAATTCAGTGCTGGCTTATAAACAGGTTTGACAAACTGACATCTTTCAAAATGTAACAAATGTAATTTCTGTGTATATTGTTTTAAATCTAACAGAGTTATAGAAATATCAGCTCTTCTTGCCAGGACAAAATTCAATCCTAACTTTAGAACTTTGTCACGAGTTTCACTTAACACAAAACTTGACAAGTTATAAATTTCAGCACTGTACCTTTCTAATTGTTGGTTGATGAGTCGGATCTCATTCTCCCCCCTCATTTTCATAGTCAGACTCCTTTGTGGTTTTTCTTCTTTCTTGTGAGTTTTGGGACTGGCCCTGTTGTTAATAACCTCTGAAGATCCTTTTTCAGATGGAGACTGCAGCGGAAGTTCAAAGTCCTAATTTCTATACTATTCTATATTGGCAGCAATTTCCTGTCCTTTGCCTTTAGAAACCTTGGTAATAACGTGAAATTCCTTTCTCCCTGAAGATTCTCTGGTTTCCGACTGGGTAGACCACAGAAAAACTCAGCCTTTTTTTTTTTTTTAAAGTTACAGCTTTTCTTTTCTAAAAATCCTTTAAGTTATTTTTAAATACTGGATCGAAGATGGAGTAAGCTGGGTGATTTTCATATGAGACATCCCTATATATTTTTTTTGTTGTTGTGAACAGTTACTAAATCTTCATAGAGCTGCAGTTCTTCCAAAATAAAATCATATTCCTCCTTGGGACTCCGATTTACTTAGAAACAGTATGAATACATTGGTCAATCTCAAGTATTTCTTCCTTAATAATTCTCATAGCAGCTAAACGTTTGTTTTGTTTTTTTTTTTTAACTAAAAGCTTTAAAAAGTTTATACCAGCATTATTGAAAAACTGTGTTAAGGTGACAAAAAATGGGCCAGATATTGTTACCCCATTAGGACATTTAAAAAAACAAAGTCCTTTGGGATCAACCTTCAATTCAATACAATGCTCAAAATATTTATTTTCTAGATCTAAGGTCCTGTATTTTCTCAATAATTTCCCAAGTTTACCAGAAAGTTCGACGAAAGTGGTGAATAAAGGTTGTTGTACACTAATTTTTGTGGTATTATTTCTTGTTGATTGGTAAAGTATGTGTTTTTTTTTCCTCGGTCCTTGGTCCCAAAGAACCCATGTATCAGGATATGACCAGTTGGTGAGCAAGATCAAGTCACCTGGCTAGGTGATGAGCAAAGTCTGCATCTTTGAACCTCCCCCCAAGATGGCTGCCAACGTTGCACCTCAATGTACAATGAAGTGAAAGATGGGAATGGACTCAAGGCTCTCACTAATGAGGACAAAAGTATGATGAATTTTAACTACAAAGGTGTCTTGCAAATAGACAAACCTCCAAGGTGGTGTGACCATTGTTTGCTTTCCATTTCCTTAGCTTTCTGAAGGTGTTCCAGCAAAAGCCTGAGGCTGCATTACAGCAACACCACTGACCCATGCACTCTGCACTTTGAAGTACAACCATTCTAAGACTACTAATGCAGACCAAAAGCTTTTCTTTTATGCATCTGCAAGTGACTGTTGGTTTACTGTCACTAGTTTATTTAAGTATGTTTCCTAAGGTAATGTGCTGATTCATAATGGATTTGCTTCAACTGTTGCCATGGTGCAGAATGCAATTACATTTATATACTGTGTTCATACCATTTCAGTTAATTAGAAAAGTATACTCACACAAACTGAGAAATACACTGATTTTCTACACATTAGTATACATTATTAACAGATTTCCAGAAAGACCACACAACATATATAACAAGACTATATAAGCGTTAGGAGAAAGGCTGTAAAACACACACACACACACACACACACACACACACACACACACACACACACACACACACACACACACACACTCACACACAAAAACACATTATTCAAATTGGTGAACAAGTGATTTTAGTTCAAATAACTGCATATATTGCATTTCGGCATACAATTTATTAAGCTTCAAGGTCTGTTCAAGATACAAATGAGAAGATTTTCTGTGGCTACAGGGATTGTCTTAATTTGATTATGGTGAACAAATATTTGGTTGCTGAACAGGAGCTGAGCAAGGTCATCAAATAATGTTACCATGGTGATGTTGAACTTTCAGTGAGTTTCCAATGAGAGGATTAATAAGTGATATTAGTGGGTATAGAAAAAGTGTGCTACAGTAGATACTGTCTGGATAAAGCAGCTGCAACTATCTCTGAAGTTTTTTTTTTTTTTTTTTTTTTAAGCTGGGCATGTATTTATTTAACATCATTTATGGGTGAAGGGAGAAAGTCCAAGATTCTAGGGTCTGGGATGGAAAAATCTGTAATTTCTGGAACGGAGTTTATTTTGGGAGTACCTAAGGATGATGGATCAGACGGACATCGGAGGTTGCAGCTGCGAGGAATGTACAGGTACATATATTCTGAAGTTTGTAAAGAGGGTTGGATTAGGTCTGCACACACCTTAAACAGAAGCCAGGGTCAGACTAAACTGATAAAATTACTGATTCTACTGATAATGCCATCTAGGAACAATTTTTTTTCATTTTTGAATAAATGGTAAAGAATAGAACACCGACCTCTAATCATGGTAGTAAATAAGAAGTTATGTACCTACCATAACGTTCCATGTTAGTTGTCTTCTTCTCGCCTTCTTTCTTGCTGGATGGGTTCGGAACCGATCCTCGGCTCCGACTCGGGAATCTACTAAAGCTCGAGAGCTATTTACTGGCTCGATGCCCTCCCTATATCCCACAATGCTAGGCGTCAAATCCCCAGATCTCGTTTGCAGAGCTAACACCAAGGAAAGATTCAAGGACACCTGTCCAACCACAAGGAAAACTATAGTACAAAGACAGAGGAGGACACAATGTACATCAGAGTTGTCCAGAGAAAGAAGGCCCCAAAAAGGGACTCTTCTTGGTCTGTCCAGGCTAGGGGGATGGAGGGTGGGACGCAAGAAAGAAGACGAGAAGAAGACAACTAACATGGAACGTTATTGCTAGGTACATAACTTCTTAATGTTAAGTTGTCTATCTCGCCTTCATTCTTGCAGGATGGGACAGCGTCCCTAGCACCTTAGTCCTGGGTGGCTCATCGGAACAGACTCTTGAGCACAGTGGAACCAAACTCAGCTCTATTCCTAGAGGCCACATCCAACTTATAATGCGAAATGAATGTATGAGGAGAGGCCCAAGTGGCTGCGGCACAAATAGATTCCATTGGTAGTCTTGCTTGAAAGGCTACCGACGTAGCCAATGCTCTGGTGGAATGACCTTTAGGTTTAGCAGGGAGTTGTTTATGTCTGAGTTAATAAATCAAGGTAATAATAGAGGACAACCACCTGGATAAAGTTTCTTTGGAAACTGGCCATCCTTGTTTGCCCTCAGTATAGGATAGGAAAAGTTGGTCTGATTTTCTTATTTGCTTTGTCCTGTCCAAGTATAAACGTAATTGCCTGTGAACATCCAAGTGGTGCAAATTTTGTTCAGCTTTGTTCGAATAGTTAGGAAAAAATACGGGCAAATCAATAGACTGATTCAGATTTGCTTCAGAGGGTATCCTGGGTAAAAATGAAGGATTAGGCCTAAGCGAAACTCTGTCCTTATGAAACACAAGATAAGGAGGATGAATACAGAGGGCTTTAAGTTCCGAAACTCTCCTAGCTGATGTGATGGCTACCAAAAAGAGAGTCTTCCAGGAGAGCAATTTTAAGGAAGAGGAAGCCGCTGGTTCAAAGGGGGGGGGGGGGGATCAAGGAAGCCAATATCAAGTTCAAGTCCCACGGAGGCGGGGGATCCCTGACCGGGGGCCTAAGTAACAAAGTTCCTTTGAGAAAGGCCTTGCAAAGTTTGTGGGACATGATGCTGGTTTCTGACATGGAAATTTGCAATAGCAGCTAATTGGACCCTAATGGTGGCAGAGGAGGAACCAGCTTGAAAGAGCTCTGCTAAAAAATCTAAAACATGATGGACAGGGGCTGTAAAAGGGTCAATATTCCTAGCCTCTACCCAGAAGGAGAAACATTTCCACTTACTAGCATAAGTCTTCCTAGTGGCAGATTTGTACGAAGAAAGGATGATTTCACGCGCCGGCTGAGAAATTAGCGGAAGCCTGGCTAAAGTTGGAAGTGGAGCAACCAAGCTATAAGGTTGAGAAACTGAAGGGACTGGTGCAGCCCGCCCGACTGATGGACCAAGAGGTCTGGCACTGGGTCCAGATTCCACGGCTGCTCCAGCAGGTGGCGATGCAGGAACGGGAACCAAACTTGTCGAGGCCAGTAAGGGGCAATGAGGATCATCCTGGATCCCAAAGCGGTTGCCTTCTGAATTAGCTTGGGAATTAGGGGAAAAGGTGGAAAAGCATACAGAAGACCCTGGGGCCAATCGTGGACTAGATCGTCTCTGGGGGAGTGGCTGGGAAGGGGGAAGAGAGTGAAGAAGTCATCGCACTTGCTGTTGAGAGGGGTTGCAAAAAGGTCGCAGCAAGGTTGACCCCATCTACGGAAGATTTTGTCCACTACTAACTGATTGAGAGACCACTCGTGAGGCATGAGAATAGCTCTGCTTAGCCTGTCCGCTATGACGTTGGACCTCCCGGGGATTTGCGTTGCTATCAGAATCCATTGAGAGGAGATCGCCCACTGCCACAGTGCTTCTCGACATAAGGGATAGGACTTGGTTCTGCCCTGCTTGTTGATGTACCACACTACAGACATATTGTCTGTCTGAATTGCAATAGTCCTGGTGGGTAGAGAGTCCTGAAGAGCTTGCAATGCCAAAAGCAGCGCTCGCATCTCCAAGACATTTATGTGCAGATGGTACTCTAGAGGTTGCCAGGTGCCTTGGACAGTCCTGCCCTGAAAATGCCCCCACCCGATCAGGTAGGCATCCGGGGTCACTGTGGCAACAGGAGGAAGTACACACGGTCTCTGCCCTGGAGTATTAGAGGGGAGACCATCCACCAAGCTAGGTGGTCTTTGCATGATTGAGTGATTATTATCTTGTGAGACATTGGAAGCTGTTGAAAGGACCATTGAGTAAAAAGCATCCACTGAAGAAGCCACATGTGAAAACGAGCCAGGGGAACAAGTGTGATTGCTGCTGCCATGAGGCCCAAGGTCTTTAGTACAACTCTGGCTTGAATCCTTTTGCACTGTAGTAAGACTTGCACATGTCAGTGGATTTCTGAAACTCTGTCGAGAGGAAGCCTTGCAGACAGATCTTTTGAATTTAAGATTGCGCCTATAAAGATAATAGACTGAGAAGGCAACAATGCAGACTTTTCGAAATTTATTGATATACCTAGCGCGGTGCAAGTTTGGATGGTATAATCCCTGGCCCGTAGTAGTTGATGCCTGGTGGGAGCAGTGAGGAGCCAGTCGTCGAGATATGGAAACACCTGGAATCCTCGTTGTCTTAGGTGAGCCGTAACCACTGCCATGCATTTGGTGAACACTCTGGGGGCTGTGGTGAGACCAAAGGGCAGGGCCCTGAACTGATAGTGACTGGCTCCCAGCCGGAAGCGGAGAAACCTTCTGGAGCACCTGTTCATCTTGATATGGTAGTACGCATCCTGAAGATCTATGGAGCACATCCAATTGTCCTGACCCAAAAAGGGTAGAATGGACTGGAGTGTGACCATCTGGAACTTTGTTCTTTGAACAGACTTGTTTAGCCTGCTGAGATCCAAAATGGGTCTCTAGTCCCTTGTCCGTTTTGGCACCAAAAAGAACTTGGAGTAGATTCCGGATCCTTGCTGGTCTGCTGAGACTGGCTGGATGGCCCGTTTGTCTAGCAGTTTTGAAATTTCTAGTACTGCCTGTTCCCTTAGACCGGGTGGAACATCTGGAAGGGACTTGGTTGTTTGTACTGGGGTGTGGACAAAGGGAATCTTGTAACCCTCAGATATGATAGACCGTACCCATTTGTCTTGTGTGAGGAATTGCCAGGCTTCTGGGTACAGTGACAATCTTCCCCCAACTGCATCTGAAGGCGGACAGTTGGGCAGCCCCTCAGGGGTGCTGAAAGGGTTTGTCAGAGAACGATTCTCTGCTACCCTGATTCTACGGGCCCCCTCTGCCCCTCGGGCGGCATCTATTATTGTTCCCTCCCCTGCCCCTGGAGGGAAACTCGCCATGTGTGTCAGGCACGACTCCCTGGGGTTTCTGAAACCACATTTTTCCACTCTTCTGACCCTTGGGGTATGGTCTAGAGGGAGTGGAAAAATGGACTCCCACAGCAGAGAGAGTCTTGTCTTCCTGCTCACACCTGGTAAGGGTATCTTTCACCTGTGGTCCAAACAGAGCTGAACCATCAAAAGGGGTATTAGTGAAGGACGCCTTAAAGGGGTCAGCAAAGTTGCATAACCGCATCCAGGCATGTATTCTCAAAGCCACGCCTGTACCTGCGGCCCTACTCACCCCATCGGCTGCATAAGAAATGAGCCGCATGGAGGAGTTGACGATAGAATTAAGGGTCGCCAGCTGGGAGTTTATCTTGTCTTGAGCCCCCACAGCTGATGGATCCTAAAGGGTATCACCCAGTTCCTTAAGAAGATCCCTTTGGAGACGGGTGAAATGGCACAGATAATTAATCGACCGCATAGAGAAGGTCGCTGAGGAAAACACCTGCTTCCCGTACCTGTACATTGTCCTAGATTTTTTATTAGGTGGATGGACAGGCACCGAAGGGTCAGCCAACTCCTTCTTTGTGGCTGCTGCAACCACCATGGCATCAACAGGGACACCTTTTGTCAAAAATTGCTTGGGTGGGGCTGTAATAAATTTAGTGGGCCTACGGGGAGTTGGTTCCACTGTGTCCGGGGCTGACCACGCCTTTCGAGCCACCACTTCCATTAGTGGGTCGAAAGGCGGAGACACCCAGGAGGTGGAAGGGCGAGAGCCAAACGCGTCCAGGTAGACCGACTCATCCTCCAAAGGGTTAAGGGCAGTCCAGTTCCCCCTCTGCTTAAGGATTTCTAGGATGTCTGAAAAGGAGACATCCTCAGAGGGGGATCTTGGGGACCCTTCCAAATCCTCCAAGTCGGTATCAGACGTGACTGACTCAGGGGAGTCGACATGTTTCCTCTTACATTTTCTCTTCCGGGGGGGCTCCTCTGAAGGATTGGGAGAGGCCTCGGAAGAGGAAGATATGCCCAATGGGGTGACCTGGAGCGTTTGGTCTCCACGCTTGGGGTCAGGAGGGTGGACAGAGACCAATGCAGGCACCATGGGGGGAGGAGCCAAAGGGGCTGATCGAGGGGCCGACTCAGGAGTCAGCTCACTCCTCATGACCTTGTAGGCACCCCTGTCAGGCAGAGCAGAAGGTCCCCGCTCCGAGGAGATGAGAACCCCTGTCGGCACCAAGAGGGACGGCTCCGAGGCCGATGTCGGGGCCGAGCTCACCTATGCCGATGCTCCGAGGGGGAGAACAGGGTCGGAGACAAAGGTCCGATGCCACTCGCCCCCTCGGAGCCGACAAGGGAGTCTCGGCGCCCAGATCCCTCCAAGGACGGAACCAAGGAAAAGATCGGAGCCGACGAAGGAGCTGAAAGGTGTGGTATCGGCACCGATGTCACCAAGATTCGAGCCCCAACCGGCTCCGAACACAGGGAGGGAGTCTGAGGAGGAAAGTACCGTTTTGTACCTACCATAAATGTAGATGTTCGAAGATCCACATTGCTGCAGTCCTTACATATGGGTAGTCCGCTGTCCTCGGTCGGCCCGAATACCAAAGTATTAGGCTGACGTCGGTCATGGGCGCTCAGATCTGACATCAGAGCGTCAGGGTATAAAAGCGCATGACCGACGTCATATCCTCAGTCTTTTCTTGCCCCAGATGTCAGAAGGCCCTAAAAAGAAAGGCCACAGCCCAAAAACAGGATACCTCCCAAAAACATGCCCAACAACAACCATCACCCAAACCATATAACCATGCCAAACTACAGAGGGGAAGGAGGGAGGGAAAATTGGACTGCAGCAATGTGGATCTTCGAACATCTACATTTATGGTAGGTACAAAACTGTACTATGTTCTTCATCTCACATTGCTGCAGTCCTTACATATGGGTAGAATCCCAAAGCAGAGGTAAAGGGAGGATGTCAAAATCATAAAGCATAAGGGGCTGCTAAAATGCCCTGTAATATTGCAGTGGCAAATCCAGCCCTAGACTTAGAATAAAGAGGAAGGTGGTAATGCTTAGAAAAAGTATGTACTGAACTCCAAGTGGCTGCTTCCAAAATATCTTTTGTAGCTACCCCCCTTAGAAAGGCAGTAGAAGTGGCAGTAGCTCTAGTGGAATGAGGTCTGATTCCAGCCAGAATCTCCTTACCATGATGGGAACAACAGAAGGAAATACAAAACCCAATCCATTTAGAAATAGTTTGTTTAGAAACAGGTTTTCCCTGAGAACCCAAAGCAAAAGAAACAAACACTGCTGAGAATGCCTGAACCCCTTGGTTCTGCTCAAATAATAACGTAACTGCCTGTGAATATCCAAAGTATGCAAAATCTTCTCCCCTTTATTTTGGGGGTTTGCATAAAAAGTAGGCAAATGAATAGTTTGGTTCAAGGCCACACTAGAAACCACTTTAGGCATAAAGGAAGGATTAGTACGCAAAGATACCCTATCCTTATGAAAAATCAGGAAAGGTTCCACTGCCATAAGGGCCAGTAATTCAGAAACCCTTCTAGCAGAGGTAATGGCCAACAAAAAAGCAGTCTTCCATGATAAATACTTTAACTCGGCAGTAGCTGCAGGCTCAAAAGGTTGTAGAGTAAGCTTTTCCAACACAAAATTGAGATCCCAAGCAGGAGTAGGAGCTCTACGTGGGGGTCTTATGTTCTTTGCCCCTCTAAGAAATTGCCTAAACAAAGGATGGGAAAATAAAGGAGGGTCACAGTCATAGTGAGCAGAAATGGCTGCAGCATGAACCTTTATCGAGGAGAAAGACAAACCCTTGTCCAATAACTCAGTAAGATATTGAAGAGAAACACTTAAATCAGGCTTGGAAACATCAAAGTCCTTCGCTTTGCTCCAAAGAAAAATCTCCTCCATTTATCAGCGTAAACTTTCCTTGTACTAGGCCTTCTGGCCTCCAAAATAACATTCAAAACTTGTTGTGGAAGCTGAGACCCTCCAGGGTCTAAAACAGAATATGCCAGGCTGTGAGATGCAGAGTCTGAATCTTGACATTGAGGAAGTGATTGCCCTCCTGAGACAAAAGATCACGGAATCAAAGGCAGAGGCCATGGAGGCTCCGTACCAAACTCCTCAGTAGTGGGTACCAGTGCTGTCGAGGCCAATCCGGCTATCAGAATCATGGATGGCTTGTCTATTCTGGCCTTCAGGAGTACCTTGGGAATGAGAGGCAGAGGTGGAAAGGCATAGACATGAAGATTGCTCCAAATGAATGATAGAGCATCCACCTTCCAAGCTGTGGGATGAAACATTTTGTGCAAAACTTTGGCAACTGGTAATTTAGTGGAGAAGCGAACAGATCTATGTCTGGAGTCCCCATAACACTGTCAACTTTGAAACACATGAGGATCCAGTTTCCACTCGTGAGGATCCACAATTTGTCTGCTCAACACATCCGCTAAGGAGTTCTGTGCTCCTGGTAGAAACCTTGCCTGAAGATTGAGGTGTAAACTGAGGGCAGTCTCCCACAAAATCATCGCTTGCCTGCAAAGAGGGTGAATGGGTTCCCCTTGCTTGTTGATGTACCACATGACAGTAGTGTTGTCTGTTTGAATCAACACCTGTCCTGGGTGAAGTAAATCCTTGAAAGCCATCAATGCAAATTGGACTGCTAACATCTCCTTCAAGTTGATATGCAAATGTTGAAGTCTGACAGGCCACGTGTCTTGCACCCATTTTCCATTGAGGTGTGCTCCCAAGCCTTGTCCGAGGCATCTGTCGTTAGAATCTGACTCGCCTCTGGTCGGGTCACAGAGAGTCCCTTGTTTAGGTGACATTCCTGAGCCCACCACAAAATTCTTTCTGAATGCAAGGTATTATCTGAATGACAGTGTCTAGATCTTGGCAGTGTTGTGTCCATACATTTTGAGATACCATTGAAGCTTCCTCATATGCAGTTTGGCATTGGGAAGCACCAGAATACAAGATGCCATGAACCCCAAGGCTTGAAGGACTGTCCTTGCAGTCAGCCTGGACTGTAGAGACATTTGATGGAAATAAAGAGAAAGGCTTCTTTGTTTGTCCGGGGTCAAAAGGCCATCTGGGAAGCTGTATTCAGTCTCACACCCAGAAAGCACATGTCCTGAGAGGGTACTAGACTGGACTTTGTTTCGTTCACAGAATACCCTAGGCATCTTAACACTACCATCACATACTGTAGATGATGCAGAAGTTCATCTTTGTGTTGTGCAATAATCAGGCAATCGTCCAAATAAGGATAAATCTGTATTCCTCTTAACCTGAAAAAGGCTATCACTGGAGCCAGAACCTTTGTGAACACTCTGCGCAGTAGATAAGCCAAAGGGCAATGCAGAGAACTGATAATGTAAATTTCCAGCCAACGCAGGTACCTCCTGCAGCTGGGCCTGATAGGAACATGAAGATAAGCCTCTTTGAGATCCAGAGTTACCATCCAGTGATCTTTTCCCAACAGAGGTAAAAGCTGTTGTAACGTCAGCATTTTGAACTTTGGAATGTCCAGATAAGTGTTGAGGACAGATAAATCCAAAATTGGTCTCCACGTGTTCCCTTTCTTTGGTACTAGAAACAGGCGAGAATAAAATCCTAGTCCCACTTCTGACAGAGGAACTGGCTGTATAGCTCCTATTTGAAGAAGTAAAGAAATCTGCTTGTGAGCCTCTATCCTTTGCCGAGGAGGAACGTCTGGCATGCCTTTGAAAGGAGGCAATGTATGGAAATAGAACTTGTAGCCTCGGTTTATAATGTCCAATACCCATTTGTCCTGGGTGACTAAAAGCCAGTTTTGCTTGAAGAGTGCTAACTTTCCTCCCAAAGGAGCTGCCAGGAAGAAGAATCTGGCAGCTGAAAATGCAGGTCATTGGGCCTGTTTACGAAAGGACTGGCCCCTGCCCTCACCTGCAGATTGTGCAGGCGAACTCCAAGTTCTAGGCCTGAATGTACTGTGAGCTCTGCCCCTGCCACGTCTAGATCTACCCCTAGACTGAGAATCAGAAGAAGGGTAGGTCCACCCCTTAGTAGGCCAATTTCTACTAAACTTTGGAGGTTGCACCTGCAAAAAATCTTTAACAGTCTGCATAGACTTAGCCTTGTCTTCCATTTTCTTCAAAACCAACTCCACAGGGGGACCAAACAAAACTTCAGACTGTAAAGGGGCATCCAGAATTCTAGTTTTAACATGCTCGGACAAATTCTGATCCTTAAGCCAGGCATGCCTACGAAGAACTGAACCAGTGGCAGCCACCCTAGAAGAGGCCTGTACAGCATCAAAAGTTCAAAACTATCAAACTCCTGTTCCACCCTAGGCCTCTTATCAGGTTGGGGCAAAGAAATCAGAGTAATCAAATTCAATCATTCTTTTAGCCATTATGTTTCTTTTTCTTAGGCACCCAAATGAAGAGAGAAGCCCCCACAGAAACTGGAACTTGAACCCCACCTAAGCCTAAGCTTTGGCAACAGAAGGGGAGGCCCAAGCTACGTGGGGAAGAGAGGGAAGAGGAGTACCTGAGAAGCCCCTGCCCTTGCCCTGCCTCCTGAGAACAGTCCACACTGCAAAGAATGCTTACCCACCTGTTCAGAGACATGTACTAAATCCTGCAATTCTTTACACTCTATGCCCTCTGCCAAAGCATCCACTTTAGATTTTAGCTGAGAAAGGAGGAAATTCTGATACTTCAACATATGAAACTGGAAATTTAAAGCCCTCATTGCTAAAGTAGAAGAGGTATACACCTTCTTACCCCATCTATCCAAAGCTCTAGCTTCCTTATCTAGAGGAACCGGATTCTTTACAACAGAAGCTCTAACACCCTTAGGCCCCTGACTAATAGTTTCTGGGTCCGCCCTAGGACTCATACAGATATTTATGAGCCTCAGGCACCCTGTAATACCTGTCCGGTTTAACTGGCGCAGGAGGCAAAGAATCTGGATTAAGGGAAGCCTCCGAGAAAACATCTTGAACAACATCCAAAACAGGAGGTATAGCCAAGGGTCTATGCTGTGGTAAAAACAAGAATTCCCTAAGCCTCTTCCGTGAATCAGAGAAATCCTGTCCTTCCCACTTAAAATGCTCCCTCATGGAATGCAGAGTTTCTGAAAATGAAAAATCCTCTGGAGGAGAAGCAGAAGGAGTGGAATCCTCTGCATCAGAATCCGAATAAGGGGGAAAATCTTGAATATCTTCAGCAGAAGACTCTGAGTCATCTGAGGCCTGATCCAAACTTTCCAACTCTGGCTCCACCCTGGGCCTCTTATCAGGAGGGGGCATAGAACCTCTAATTAAAGTAATCAAATCTTCTGCCATTTTAAGCATGTGCTTTTTAGGCACAGACCCTGAAGTACCTGGAGGGACACCAGAGGAAGGCAAAACAGACCTTCCCTTAGAAGAAGCCTTAGAAATAGTAGCAGAAGGCCTAACCACCTTAGGCATAGAAGGGAGAACCGTAACCTGAGAGGCCCCTTCAGCTTGACCTGACTCCTGTGAGGCCACATCCTGCAAAATCAAAGTTTCCCCCTGAGACTCAACAGAAACTTCAGCCGGATCCACCTGCTCCACTGTAGCTTCTGCAGGACCGGAGTCCGAAACGGACGAATCAACCTGTCTAGGTTTCAAGGATTTGTCTTTGCGCTTCTTCGTGGAAGCGGGCGTCGGAGGATTCGACGGCATATTATAATTACACCGCTTACCAAAGACTAACCTAGCACAATCTAACCTTCTTTTTATAGTGCGCTTATTAAACCTAGCACAAAACCGACACCCGACTACGTCGTGGTCCGGTCCCAAACAAGGAATGCAAAGAGAGTGATAATCCCTATGCGGTATCTGTTTCCCACAAGAAATACAATTATTCACTTTTTCTGACATCCGGAATTAACTGAGGCAAGAAAAACAAAATATTCCCAACGGGTACTTAGCCAACTTGGTTTCGGTCTGAAACTCAGAATACGAAAATTTCAGAACGCCGAACGGCACTTGCAACGCTGCTTCTGCATCGGACCATGCGGCAAAAAAGACTGAGGATATGAAGTCGGTCATGCGCTTTTATACCCTGACGCTCTGATGTCAGATCTGAGCGCCCATGACCGACGTCAGCCTAATACTTTGGTATTCGGGCCGACCGAGGACAGCGGACTACCCATATGTAAGGACTGCAGCAATGTGAGATGAAGAACATCTGCTGTAGATACTGGGACAGCCACAGTCTGTTGAGATGGGCTGGTTAAAATTTTGGCCAGGGCCTGCGACTTAAGGAGTCTGCTGACCACCTCTCTAGGTCATGATCAGATAGCCTGGAAGACTGAGATGAGTGGGACCTATGGCTTTTCTCAGATTGGAGTAATGGTGACCTCGGAGCCGAGTAAACCGATTCTAGGGAAGGGGACCTAGAACGTTTTCAGCTCGAAGACGGTTCCGACAGTAAAGTCGGAGCCGACTGAGGTCTAGAGGTGTCGGCTCCAGCTGGAGCCGACAAGGAGGCAGGTGCTCCACCAGGCGACGGCTCTGAACTGGGAGCTGACAGCTTGGCGGTCTTAGAGGATTTACCCAACGAAGGCTTGGTCGGGGATCCTTCTGGCTTAAGTAAGCCTCTCAGGATGGGCTTGTTCCTACGCTCCTGCAGGACTCTCGGGCTGAAGGCATGACAGACCGAGCAGGAGTCCTGCAGGTGTAGGGGGCCCAAGCAATAAACGCAAGAAGTGTGACAGTCTGTCAGAGACATCTTCTGACAGCACAAGTCACACTTCTTAAAACCTGAGACTTTGGTATCCTTAGACATGATGGATACCAAAGAAAAAAGTCACTAGTGCTTAAACACACAGAACAACACACAGAACAACACACACACACACACACACACACACACACACACACACACACACACACACGCACTAGTTAAGCTAACAAATTTAAACAATTACACAGCTAACTATATATAAATATATATATACAAGTCTACAACTGTAATAAAGTAAAAGAGCTAACACTACCCTATAACACAAGGAAAGGGAGGGGAGATTAGCCACTGAGAAAAAAAGGGGGGGGGGGAAGAAACTCTCTAACTAAAACGAATTTCTGAGAGAGAATATTAGGGAGTAAACAGAGAGTAAACTAACCAGGAAGTTATAAATATAAGAAAAAGTTAGAGAAAAAACTAAAGTTAACTTTTAATATATATGAAAAAAGATTAATACGACCTGGAGCCAAGTAAATCGCAACCTCGTAGCTGAAGTGGCAAACGAGATCTGGGAATCTGACGCCTAGCATTGTGGGATATAGGGAGGGCCTCGAGCCAGTAAACAGCTCTCGAGCTTTAGTAGATTGCCGAGTCGGAGCCGAGGATAGGCTCCGAACCCATCCAGCAAGAATGAAGGCGAGATAGACAACTTAACATCTTATTTTACCCATTGCTGCTCTGCCTTTAGAGGATAAGCAACGTAAGGTTTTTGAAGAACACAAAGTTTGTTTATTTTGACCTTGAATTGCTGAATGTGGGGATTAAAAGTACATGTTTAGTCCAGCCACATACTTGGGCAACTGAAGTGGGTGACAGTCATACCTCTCAACCTCTTAGCATAAGAAACCTGGACTAAGCCATAAATAATGAGGACACAAAGGCCTAAAAATAGGGACTCATTTTAAATATTGCTCTTACAAACTTAGAAGGTTGCTAGACTAAAGTGCTTTTTGTTGTCAGATTTTTTTCTGAGGGATATGAAATCTGAAACTCAAATGTCTGTCATTAATTAGGGACTTCAATCCTCAATGATTTGCCAGAAAACCACAAATTACATGACAAACAGATCAAAACTATATGGCAAAAATCTGGACATTCTGTAACAAATCTACACAGTAGAGAGGTGTGGTGGCAGTGTTCAGCTTTTCTGCTTCCCTTGACAGCTTCTTTCATGCCCCAACTTGGGGAAATTTGTCTGAAGAATTAGTTCCAAACACCAATGTTTCAGTATGCTATATAAAGTAGATTGGGGGTGAACAAATAGGGTAGCAAGTCACCAAATGATGGTGTGGGCTACACAGTCAAGCTGCTGACAGTAAAAAATGTACAACTACAGAGGAGGTAACTAGTATATTAATATAAACAGTGTGGACGGTTATATGTACAGCAGAATGAAGATGGCAAAATTACTCAATAAACAATCTGAAAAAAGATTATTTTGCTTATATTTTACACAACTTTGTCTCTCTTTTTTAAACTTTTATTGCTGAGTAGTGGTATCTCATAATCTTACTCAGGATAAGAGGAGCAATGCTATTAGATATGCAAATTAAATGCTAAGTAGCCATCTAAATTTATTCCCAGAGGTATCTACGTTTCAAGAGCCTTTGTCCAGATTTTTGATGTCTGCAGGTTGAGAGGTATGGTGGGCATCCATACAATCCAACAGATATTCATATTTGCTAGAATTATTGGGAAAGAATGCAGTTATGTTAACATAGTGACTGAAGTTTGTCTCTGTGATTACCTCAGGCATAACTCATTGGTTCCTTTCAATGATAGTCTATCCTTGGGCACATTAAGTCAGGTGTAGCTGAGAAAATCTTCAAGAAGTAATAGTCACTGGAAAAAGCTTGTTATTATTGCTAGCTAAAAAGAAAAACAATTTAGTTTTTCTGAAACAGAGTACAACTCCAACGGAAGGGTCAGGATTCTTAATGAGAGACTGGATAAGACCGGCTTTACAAATCTTCAAGGATGCTAAAAACAAGGATTCAGAACCTTTATGAAGGTTGGAAATGGTAGCAAGGTGCACCTTAACAGAGGAACACCTTAATCTTTTCACATGGTTTTGAGAAAGGTGGTCTAGCACTGCTGGAATCAGATTTGTAACTGGATTTAAATGTTTAGAAGTACCTCCTGCAGAAGGAAAAAAAAGACTAATTTATTTTTGTACATTTTTCCAGTTTTATGCCCCTGGGCAAAGGTGAGAATCTGGACTACCCCAGGAAAGTATGAACAATTCCTGGCCATTACTGGTACTGGAGTAACCATGCGATTAGTTGATGGGACTAAAAGTCAGGGTGGTGTTTGCCAGATGGGTGGGTCAAGAAGGCTCTGAAGAGTTTCAGACAAAGACCTTTTCAGAAGATGAGACCCAAGCACTGGAAATCACACTTAAAGAAGCCATTACAAGTTAACGAAAAGGAATTACCCTGCCTGGCTTGCTGAGTGAATCTCTCTCAGCAAGAGAAATGGAGGAAAAAGTGTTAAGAAGTCCTAGGGGTAATTTCTACAAAACTGCTTCTTTGAGATATTGCCCCCTCAAGGGGAGATGAGGGAAAAAGATATTGTTGCGCTTGACACTGGTCAGGGGGTGCAAAGAGGTCACAGAAAGGCTTGGTCAAGGAATGGAAGACCTTCTGTGCGAGTGACAAGTTAATGAGCCAATTATGTGGCACAAATAGAGAGTGACTAAGCCAGTCTGCTAAAGAAAATACAGTTAGTTGGGTTACAAACTTATCACAAATGAAGTTGTTTGTGTGGTTTCACTGTTGCAGTCTTCATGTTTAGGAAATCCTGCCAAACAGATAAGCCCACATCCAGACAGTTTTCCAAAGCTCTTGCCTTCTCTAATGAGTCAGCCAATCCCAGGTTTCTGGCACTAGAATGTTGCTAGTATAAACGGTGCATTAGCTGACACAATTGTTGGATTGCTTTTGCCCTGGCAAGCCAAGTGCCCGATCAGGAGATTCTACAGAGTGGGGCTCACAAAACAGCAAAGCCCTCCTGGTTCCAAAAGATAACTGAAAAGCAATAAAAGGTACAGACACCCCAGTCAGAGAATAAGGATAGCCACATTCCGCCCCCACCCCCACTCAAAGAAACCACTGTGAAAAACTTTTCAAAAGCAAACTTCACGTTACTTAAGACTGAGGTGGAAAGTTTCAAAGCCCCTATGCTAAAGGATAACGCTGCTCAAGCTGCAAAATTCTTTCCTAATGCACTCTACGGGCACCTACAAGAATGCATGGATTGTGCTATTCCAAGCAAAACCAAGACTCACTCCTCCAAGAAAAGGAAACCAGTCTGGTGGACCCCTTCCATAAACAAGCTATACAATAGGAGGAGAAAAACTAGTACAGAAAAGAGTAAAATCCCATGAAGGAAAGACATTCCCGATTAGTATCAGCAAGAAACTACGATCCCTCATAAAATCAACCAAGGCTAGCTTCGAAAGAAAAACTGCCAAGGACTCCAAAGATAACCACAAGGCATTCTTTAGCTATGTCAAGAATCTAAGTGGCAATTCTCAGATGTGCTCAGAGTTAGTGCAGAATGGCACAAAATACACTGAACTGACTGATATCGCCAACATCCTGGCAGACAGGTTCAGTGCAAACTTCACCCCCCCTCTCACCCCCAAAAGGGCCCATAACCATATCAAAAGAATGTAGTGCCCCTGAAATCACAGACAGTCAGGTTAAAACAGCCCTCTCCAAAGCCTAAAACACAGCATCAATGGGACCGGAAGGTGTCCCAGAAAGCGTCCTACATGAGCTCAAAGATGAACTAACCCCTCACCTAAACACGCTGTTCAAACTCAGCCTCTCCACAGGCTATGTGCTCATAGAGTGGCACACAACAATGGTTATTCCGCTCCACAAAGGTGGAGCCACAACAGACCCCAGGAACTATCGCCCTATAAGCCTGACTACCTTGGTCTGCAAGGCTATGGAGCGCATCATCATGGAGAGACATTGGGAACCTCCAAACACTGGACCCTACCCAGTTCGGCTTTGTTAAGGGCAGATCATGCCTCCTAAACCTGGTGGACTTCTTTGAGACAGTTACCAAGGCTATAGACGAGGGGAAATGTGGTCTACACAGCCTTCCTAGACCTTGCAAAGGCCTTCAACACCATTCCCCATTCTGGTATTATAGACCAGTTCACCAGCCTGAACATAAACCCCTACATCACGAGATGGGTTGCTAACTGGCTCATGGACAGAACCCACATAGTATGAGTTGCGGGAGATAGGTCTGACTCTAAACCGGTTACATGTGGCGTTCCCCAGGGCTCAGTCCTAGGACCCCTCCTGTTCGGCATATACTTCTCAGAGGTACAGGCAAGCACAGGAGGACTATGGCTGACCAAGTTCGCAGACGACTGCAAATTAGGGGCTATAACTGACTCTCCGGCTGACACAGACATCCTCCAAAAGGGTCTCACTGAGACAGATACCTTGTGTCAAAACCATGGCCTCAAGCTAAATGCCAAAAAGTGCATAGTCACCCCTTTGGAAAAAACAAAGTACCAACAAACTATCACATAGGTGTTAGTCCCTTAAATATGGATGACGTAATAGGGATCTGGGGACCCAAGTAGATAGTAATCTCTCCTTTGATAATCACATTGCCATAGTGGTTAGAAAATCCTTCTATGTGGCCCACCTAATCACAAAAGGGTTTGCATCCAGATCAAAAGAGATCATTGTGCCCCTCTACTCATCACTCATCAAACCCATCAGAGTACAACGCCTCATTTAAGACACCTGCACAACAGCTGGAAAGACCATAGAAGTACCTCAACAAGAGGATCACTGGCCTCAAACAGATGCCCTATGCAGCTCGACTGAAGAAACTCCAGCTGTACTCGGCTGCATACTGCCTACTCAGAGGTGATCTTTGCCTGACATACAAGGCTATGTCCAACCCAGAATTGATGGACATGATCCACCTAAAGAAAACCATATCCCCTCGAGCCACACACTCTAGGGATCTAAACCTCACCACAACAATAAATAGGACATGCTGGAGGGATAGATTTCTGTCCCAGAGACTTCCCATGCTTTGGAACAAGATTCCAATCTACATTAGGCAGAGCTCCTCGCTAACACTCTGCAAGAGAAACCTTGATGAGTGGATGGGAAACAAAGTTTACCCCGGGGATCATTTCAATGGATCTGCTGGACAGAGGCACAGGGAACTAATCTAAGGGGGCGGCGAAAGCCAACACATTCTGGCTAGGCTTATAAATGCCTTCAGGCAGATAGCCTAGTATCTACGAGGAAAAAGAAAAGAAAAAAATGTTGTGAGGGAACAAAGACTGCAACAGTGAAAGTACTCCAACATTTATAATTATGATAAGCTCCTAAGACAATTATACTATGTTTCATCACAGTATTTACAGTTGCAGCTTTCACTTTTGATACAATTCCCAAAGCAGTGAAAGGAAAAAAGAAAAGAAGTGGAGGCAAAATTAATTTCAAATTAGCCCTTGCAGGATAGCAGATGCAAGTCTTGCTCTGGCACTGGATGCTGACCATAGATTGTAGTGTTCTGAAAAGGTGTGGAGAGAGGACAAAATAGCGGCTTCCAAAATTGCTTGGGTAAGAAAGGTAGTGGTGGTAGCTGTAGCTCTAGTAGAGTGAGATCTAATATTACCTGCTTCCCATAATGCTGTTAACAAAAGGAAATACAATTCCAAAGACACTTGGATAGGGTTTACTTGTTCCCAGGGTTTTCTTCCATTCTTTTGCAAAGCAGAAAAATTACTAATCAATTTTTCTAATTCCTTTGCACTATGCAAATAAAGTCTCAGCTGTCTGTGCATGTCGAGGGAATGTAGAGTTCTTTCTCCTGCATTTTTTTGGCATACAGAAAAACACAAGTAAGCTGGATGGTTTTGGTAGAGGGTCATTTCAGTAACCACTTAAAAGCATAAAAAAGGGACTGGTACACAGGACCACTCTTTTGTCATGGAAAAAAAAAACAAGAAGTGTTCTCAGCACATTAATGCATAGCGTTCATGAACATGTCAGGCAGAGATGACTGCCACCAAGAACAGTGCCTGCTATGAAATGAATTTAACTGAGCTGCTGACTCAGTGTAAGGCAATGATAATTTCTCTAGCACAGAATTTAAGTTCCATTTGTTTCACAGGGGATCTAAGATTAATAACATCCCCTTCAGGAACTATTTAACAGAAGGTATAGAATAAAGAGGAGGATCCATAGCTAAGCAGGTTAAACAGCCAATGCATGTATTTTTATAGAAGTGTAAGCTATGCCAGATTTGGTGGTCTGATAGGCAATCGACAGCCACTGCCACCTTACACTTTCTGGGAGTCCAAGTCTCTGGAATGTCACCACAATAAGAATCTTTACCATTTTGCTAGACATTATTCTCTTGTAGTAGGCTTCCTAGCTCCTTCACAGCATTTAGTATGTCCTCAGAGAATTTAGGCTTGCCTGGGATAAGGGAGAAATCAAAAAGACTGTCAGACTCAGTGCGCCTAAGATTGGGGTGTAGGAGGGACCCTTTGTTCTGAGTTAGAAGTTTGGTCCACTTGCTATACCAGTATCTCATATTTTCCTACTGACATTTTGAAAATAAGAGAACCAGTGCTGCCTTGGCCAAAAGAAGGTTATGAGGGTTACTTCTGGTCTCTACCCCTGCACTTTTCCAACAACCCTAGGGGATCAGATGTTTTGGAGAGAAAGCATAAAGAAACAGATATCCAATCCAGGTAGAAGGTCTCTATCATCCAGGTTCTGGAATTACCACTCTTGAACACAACTGTCTCGTGTCTGTTCAGATGACAAACAAATAGGTCAAGCTCTTGTATTTACCACTTACTTGTGAGATCTCAAAATGCGCCCATGTGAAGCATCCATTTGTTGGGTCTGCATATGTCTTGCTGAGTCTAAAGGGATGTATGCTGCCTTCAGAGAAATTCCCTTCTGCAAAATCATTTCCCAGGCTTGCATTGCTAACCTGCATAGTTGGTATGAGTCAGTCCTACACCCCCCGCTTGTTTATGTACCACGTCACTGTGGTGTTTGTTTCAATTTGGAGGACTCCTTCTGACATGGCTATAATAAATGCTTTGAGAGGGAAATCATCCTCTATGTTGATGTGCTTGCTCCTCATACTTTGTTGCCAAACTCCATGAACATGAAGGCCCTTCATATGGGTTCCCCAGGCTACATCTGAAGAGTCTGTTGTCAGAGTCATCATGTGCTTCCTTTCCCTGAAGGGCACACCTTCGCTCAAGAGGCAGTGCTGGCCCCACCATGAGATTTCTCTTTTGATGCATGGCAGCAAGTGGATAAGTGTTTCTTAAAGGATGGAGATGCTTTGTCTTATCTGTTCATGAGATACCACTGATCAGTGTGCATGCTGCTATCTGTTTAAACTGGAGGAAATCCCTTACAGTGAACTTTTCCTTTTCTGATGTTAGGGCACGTAATTTTGAGAGTATAAGTTTTTTGCTCTGGGGAGGAATGCCCTGCATTGAACTGTTTTTAAGTTTGATCCAGAAAAGGCCACTGTTTGGGAAGAAACGAGGAAGATTTTTTTTCTTGTTCATGGTGAGCCCTAGCTGTGAAAAACATTTGTTAGATTGAAGTTAAATGCATACAAAGCACCCTGGTAGGGCCTTGCTATGATTAGAAAATCATCAGGTAAGGATAGATCCGAGTGCCCATTTGTCCTGCAAAAAGCTATCACTAGAGCCAGAAAACTTGTGAATACTCGAGTGCAGAGGATAAGCCAAAGCTTAAGGCTCGGAATTGACTATGGTACCCCTACTTTGACTCTTAGGAACTCTCTGTTGTTTTTTGCTCATATGTATGTGTAGGTATGCAAACTTGAGGTCCAGGGTTCCCATTACTGTTCCTTGAGGTAAGAGAAGTAATGGTCTCTCCAAGGTAACCAATCTGAACTTTGGCATCTTCAGAAATTGATTTAGATGGGAGAGATGTAAAATGGATCTTCCAGCACCATCTTTTCTTGGTATCAGGAATAGCCTGGAATAGAATAGTGTGATTTTCTACCTCAGGGGTACCCTTTCTACGGCCCGTTTATCTAGCATGTGTCAGAGTACCCTGAGGAATGAACATTTGATCACTGTAGACTTGGGAATACCTCTGAAATGTAGTTTGTTTAGAAACTGCAGACAATATCCTTTGTATAGAATGTTTATTACCTAGTGGTTCAGAGCGACAGCCTGCCAGTTACTTATAAAGGAAAACAAACTTCCTCCATTTCTTGGCAGACAAACAAGGAGGGGGACTCATGCTCAGGTGTACTTGTGGGGAGGGTGGGAACGAGGCAACCAAACTGAGTAATTGCTGACCTGGCTTGCCACTTTTTCTTGTATTTACCTTTACTCTCTTTCTCTGGTTGGATCCTGTCAGGGGTTGGACAATCAGGTCTTGGTAGGAAGTCCCTACTGTACCTAGACAGAAATGTTTGAAAGATTTTATGTAACGTTTTTATGTAACATTCCTGGGAGGTAGTCCAAAGAGGAAATCTTTGCTTAAGGTGGGATTAATGATACCGGACTTTATATTGTTTGGTAGAGAGGAAGTCCTCAACCAGCCACCCCTCCTAATAACCAACCCCGTAGCTGCTGACCAGCATGATGCTTCCACATGTAAGAAGTATCACAAAGGTCCAGCAACTTCTGTTTTAGGTCTTCATCTGCACCAAAAGGGCTAGTTGATAACAGAGCATATGGGACTGGCAGTTTAAAGTCATTTTTTCTCAAATCTATCCACAGCTTTCCTCTCATTTGGGATGTTATTCCTGGCTGGAGCTAACACTGCTCCCTTGTTTGGATCCAGACACCACAACGGATGAGTGAAAGGGTTTCTTCATAAGTACTTATTGTAATCCTTGACCCAGTAAAATAGTCAGATCTCCTAAGAGCAGAGGGAGTGAAAGTCAAGCTCCAGAGATGCATTTTCAAATACATTCTCCAGGACCTGTTGCACTAAAGATCAGCTAGGGTTCTAGGCTTAGGGAGCCCTAAGAGCGACCTATATCTTTGCTACTCCTCTAAGTACTCTTTGGTATCACACTGAATAGTTTCCTTCATTTTATAAAGGGTAACACCAAAAGATACGCCTTTTGGGGGCTGGGGGGGATGCAGAGGATAGGGTGTCTGCAGAGTTTAGGTCCACAGCTGATGAGAATTTGCCTGCATATGCAAGGTCATCAGCTGAAAAATCTGAGGAGTTGATATCCACCCTTCTCGTTTTGGAAGAAACTCATGGCACTGGGTCGCATGTTTACATCATACTTCTTGGATTTTAAGTAGGACATTAAGGTTTTGGCCAAATGAACCAGAGTGCCTAATGTGGCAACCTGGGGTGGGGGGGGGGGGTTGGCACTACTAAGCCTAGGTTAAAGCAAGCTGGGTTGCACCAGTTTAGATTTGACTGCCTTGTGCCTACTGTGCAATGAAAATTGTAGGTATTCTAACTTCTCCTTTAGTAATCAAAATGCGGGCCTTAGTAACCACAGGAGCTACAGCCACTAGAAGAGTATCCAAGGATACAGTCTCAGAGGACATGCCAAATATCAATGGCATGGGTGCTTGGTGAGCTGTCACTCCAGATGCCTTGGTCAAAAAAGATTCCATACTCAGTGGCTATGTTAACATCTCCCCTAGTATGGAATCTCTTGACCAAAGAAACCCTAAGTTAAACGGGACTTCCTCAGTTTCTTTTTTCCTCTCCCTCTTTTTAGTGTCTTTCTTAGAATGGACACTTTCAGAGGCCTTGGATGATGTCCTTATGGCCCTGAACCAAGCTCATACCCCTCTTTTTCTAGACGATTCCTGGACGAATGCTGCTGTGGAGAGGATTGTCCTTCAGGTAAACAATGCACAGTGTAGAGAGGCATCATCATGCTCCAGTCAGTGGCAAAAAAAGTCACACTGAATGAAATTATCTAGAATTTGCTTTCCACATGGTAAACAAATTTGTTTTGAGGATTTTTCTCCCTCCTGCATCGTATGACAACTCCCTACCTAGTGTCCTCACATCCACTGCCAGGTCTGTCAACCTCTTCCTTTATCCATAGATTATATGCAGTAGGTCTAGGGCTGATGAGGAACTTGAGGGTGCCCGGGGGGGGGTCTAGTTGTTCACTGGGGGTTCTTTTTTTTCTTATGCCCTACCCTTTGCCCTTTCCCCTTGGTTCCATATGGAATATCTGATGGATGGGTGTGCAGTGGGGATGTGTGGTGCATCACTTCAACTCAAGGGCAGATTAGCCTTGTCTCCACCCCACCCCCCCTTTGGACCACACCCCCCCCGGACAGATGTTCCCAGCCTTCATTACAGATAGTCACAGGGCCACCCATGGAATCATCCACCCACCAAGGATGTTAACAGCCATCATGCCCTGCTGCTCTGTCAAACACTCGAGCCACTAATTGAACTCCTTTTTCCTGGTCCATAGTCAGGGCTTTATCTTTTTATGTCAGTGGAGTAGCATCCAAGATAAGCAGTTGTTAATTTTAGTACAAGTTTGAGTCAGATATTTGTAACTGTAATCATGCAAAAAAAAAAAAAAAAAAAAAAAAAAAAAAAACATGGGGTACTTATCCTAGTAATCTGCCTCTGGAAAACTGAAAACACCAAATGAAAGACTACACATGACAACCAGATGTGAATGCTAATGCACAGCAAGAATGATATGAAGATGGTTTCACCTGATGCACCCTTTATACTACTAACATCATGGCTCTGGATGCTGGGCAATTGCTGAAGCACATGGGAGAGGAAAAACTTTGGAAGACTGGCCAGCATCTGGCTATCTGAACAGCATGATTTCTCAAAACTGAAGATGTAACAGTGAATATTACGATGATCAGCTTGCCTCCTTAGGCATGAACTTGGCAATCAAAGTATCCATCTGCCATAATTCCTTCATATACTCTCAGTACTTCACAGAGGGGGGAGGAGTGAATTCTCCAAGCTTGTCTGCATAGTCACACCATTGTCATGCTGACAGTGTGAATGGCAACAGCACATTGAGGCATGGAGTTCTGAAGGCCTGATGTATGAAAAGACTACCATTATCTCCAGAACCTTAATGTTTAGATTGGCCTCTCTCAGACTACATGCCTTGGACAGTTTGCCATTGCCACTGTCTAATCACTCACCTTATGGCATAGGCATCTGTGACATGTGAAGTCATCACTTCAAGTGCAACCTGCAAGTCCTGGAAATTTTTTGTTTTTTTCATGACATCTGCTAACTGTAACCAATGGGTTTTCCAAGCCTATTGTGGAATTCTTATATCAGCTTGGAGTGAGAAATCTTGTGTGTATCTGCTGTCATGAAATCCAGTGCACCAAGATATAGTAATGTTGCGACTATCTGAAATTAAATGATTAGAAGAAAGTACAGTTGTGTACATTTACCATAAATGTAGATGTTAGAGTGTATACACTGTTGCAGTCATCGCCTGTGGGTTATCCCTGCTGTGGTAGCCCTCGGCCAGCCTGAATACCAGAGCCAATGTTTTTCTGCATCGCCTGCTGTCGCTTGTTGACTGACGTCAGGTCGTCAGTGCTATAAAGCAAGGCAGCCAATGCCATTACATCAGTTTTTCTTGCCCTAACCAGTCAGAAGCCCAAGGAAATATGGTAAAGTAGTCCTGGTGACTAAAAGCCACCATAAGAAGCTTATGACTCCCTAAGGATAGAGGATATAAGGGGGAAGGAGGGAGGGAAACCAGGAATGCAACAGTGAATACACTCAAACATCTACATTTATGTTAAGTGTAAACAATTGTACTATGTTCTTCATGTTTCACTGTTGCAGTCATCACCTGTGGGAGGATTCCCAAATCTGAGGAGAGGGGTGGAAGGATTAGTTACAGACCTAGGCATAGATAAGCATGCCCTGCAAAACTGCAGAGGCAAACCCTGCCCTAGCCTTAGAGAAAAAGGTAGGTGGTAATGCTTTGCAAAGGTATGGACAGAGGTCCAGGTGGCAGCTTCCAAGATGTCCCTGGTGGGAACCCCTCTGAGGAATGCTGTGGAAGTGGAGGATGCCCTGGTAGAAGCCACAAGGGCGGGAGACTTAAACCTCGACACGGCTATTAATAGGATGTGCTGGAGGGATAGATTCATCACCCAAAGACTCCCTATGCTGTGGAACAAAATCCCGGTACATGTGAGGCAGAGCACCTCGCTGGCCTTGTTCAAGAGAAATCTTGACCAATGGATGGGAGATCGCAGATATACCCCAGGAATTACCTCAGTGTCACTGCTCGACAGAGGCACAGCAAAATAATGGGTATAGTTCCCCATACTAAAGGGGTGGCGTAAGCCACAAAACAATGGGCTAGGCTTATAAATGCCCTCGGGCAGATAGCCTAGTATGAACCTATGAACCTATGAACCTAGAATGGGTACGAATAGACTTAGGGGGTGGTTTCTCCATATAATCTGTAGCAGAAATGGATACAGTGTGATATACATTTGGAAATGGTTTGCTTGGAAATGGGCTTCCCCTCCGCCCCTGGGACAAAGCTGACAAGAAGTTGGTCTGTTTTCCTGAAGGGTTTAGTATCCGAGCTGTCTGTGCACAGCTAGTGAGTACAGACTTCCCCCCTTGTTTTGAGGGTTAGGGAAGAAGGTGGGTAGATGAATGCCCTGGTTGAGAGTCACATTAGATACCACCTTGGGCATAAAGGAGGGTTTAGTCCTCAGGGATACCCTGTCTGCATGAAAAATGATGAAGGGCTCAATGGCCATCAGAGCCTGAAGTTCTGAAACCCTTCTGGTTGAGGTGATAGCTAGTAGGAAAGCAGTCTTCCAGGAGAGGTATTTCAGTTCTGCTGAAGCAGCAGCTTTGAAGAGTGGTAAAGTTAGTTTTTCCAAAACATAATTCAGGTCCCAGGCTGGTGTGGGTGGCCTTCTGGGCGGCCTGATATTAGAAGCCCCTCTGAGGAACTGTTTAATCAAAGGATGTGAGAACAGGGGTTGGTCTGTATCAAAATTAGCTGATATGGCTGAGGTGTGGATTTTAATAGAAGAGAAGGACAGGCCACTATTGAGTAACTCCGCTAGATCGTCCAGGATAGGAAGGTTGTGAGGAACTGCCCCCTCTGGACTAGCTCCAGGAGCAGAATCTTTTTCATTTCCCTGCATAATATTTTCTGGTGCTGGGCCTTCTGGCCTCTGTGATAATGTCAAGGACCTGTTTGATTGGCAGGGGCCCCTTGTTTGCTTTTAGAGGATTAGCCATGCTGGCAGTTTGAGAGTCTGCAAGTCTGGGCGCAGCATCCCCCACCCACCTGAATCAAGAGGTCTGAGATCATGGGAAGCTGCCTGGGAGGCTGTAATGCCAGGCTGCACAGCAAGAGGTACCAATGCTGTCTGGACCAATCTGGGACAATAAGGATGGCCTTTGGTCTCTCCTCCCTTATCTTGATCACTACCTTGTGAATAAGAGGCAGAGGAGGGAATGCGTACACAAAGAGGGAGTTCCAGGGTAAGATCAAGGCATCCACCTTCCACAATAGGTGGTGATACTCTCTGGTACAGAATTTACTTAGCTGATTGTTGAGGTGCGAAGCAAAGAGATCCACCTCCAGAGTTCTCCACTCCTGAGTGACTTGCAAAAAGATATTTCTGTGGAGCTGCCATTCGTGGAGGTCCAGAAAGTTTCTGCTTAAGTGGTCTGCCAGGGTGTTGATCCCTGGTAGGTATTGGGCTATTAGGTGTAATCCCATGGAGGAGGATCGTCAGCCAGAGGTTCATGGTTAACCTGCACAGAGGATAAGAATGGGTCCATCCCTGTTTGTTGATGTACCACATTATTTTGGTGTTGTCTGTTTAGATAAGGAGAACCCCTGGCCTGAGATGGGGTTTGAAGGATGTTAGAGCCTTCTGTACTGCCATCATTTCATTCTGGTTGATGTGTAAAGGAAGGTGCTGGGCATCCCAAAGACCTTGGGTGCACCTGCCTGCTAGGTGAGTGCCCCAAGCAATGTCTGAGGCATCGGTGGTGATGGTCTGCCCAGTAGAGCGGAGGATGAAGGGAAGACACTTGTTCTTGGCACAGGCCCCTGCCCACCAGAGAAACTCAATCCTTGTACAGGGGATCAGAGGGAGAGAGGTTTCTAGAGGCTGAGTGTGCTGACACCAAAGGTTCTTTAGATACCACTGAAGTTTTCTCATGTGAAGCCTGGCCAGAGGAATTAGAAGGATGCAAGATGCCATGTACCCCAAGGCTTGCAGGAACTTTCTGGCCATGAGGTGACTTCTGGAAGCCAGCTGAACAAAGTAGAGAGGTAGGAAGCTCAGCTTTTCTGGGGATAGGAAGGCCATTTGGGATGGTGTGTCCAGCAGAGCTCCCAAGAAAATGATCCTCCTGGAGGGTGCTTGCTTTGATTTCTTCTCGTTGATGGTGAACCTTAAGGAAGCTAGGAGGGTGGTTTTGACAAATAGGAGGTTTGCAGCAGCTTTTCTTTGCACTCTGTCTGAATGAGGCAGTCGTCCAGATGAGGGTAAATCTGTAGATTTCTCTGTCTGCAAAATGCTATAGCCTGGGCTAAGCATTTGGTGAATACCCTGGGAGCAGTAGATAAGCCAAAGGGTAGCACAGAGAACTGAAAGTGCTGTGAGCCTGCTCTGAAGCGCAGTTATTTCCTGCAGGATTCTCTTATGGGGATGTGGAGGTAGGCATCTTTTAGGTCTAGGGTCACTAACCAGGCATTTTTTGTCAGCATAGGCAGCAGCTAATGCAAAGTTAGCATTTTGAAGTTGGGGACCATCAGGGAGGTGTTCAGAATGAATAGATCCAGGAGGGGGCACCAAGTGCACTCTTTTCTGGGAACAAGGAACAGTCTGGAATAAAGGCCTTTGCCTGGTTGATCTGCGGGAACAGGTTCTACTGCCCCCTGGGATATGAGAGTTTGGACTTCTTTCAATGTTTCTGCCCAATGATTTGGAGGTAAATCTGGGTACCCTCTTGGAATTGGGAGTTCGTTGAAAGAGAATGTGTATCCCTGAAAATTTATCTTTAAGACCCATTGGTCCTTTGTTACAGAGAGCAAATTTTCTTTGCAGAAGAAGAGCCCTCCTCCTAGTTTTTGGTGAGTAAAAGGAGGGTGGGGGGTGGGAGTCATTGAGAGTTTTTGCCACAGATGGCTTAGAACTCCCTGCCTTTGGGGCGGAAATGGTCCACTGTTTGGTTCTCTGTTGTCCTTGGTACAGGGGCCTGGGTGATCTGTTCCTGCGGGGCTTACCTTGTCCCTGTCTGCTAGGTGTGGGAAAGGACTAGTGCTTAGAGGGAAAAATTCTGCTGAACCTAGGAGGTTGAACCTGAAAGAAATCTTTTACTGTTTGCATAGATTTTGCTTTGTCTTTCATCTTTTTAAGCACCTCTTCTGCTTTCACTCCAAACAAGCGGTCCTTATCCAAGAGTGCATCAATTAATTTAGACTTGACATGATCAGGGAGAGGCTGTTCCTTCAACCACAAATGTCTCCTAATAACAGATGCTGACATTGTTGCCCTGCTTGAGGCTTCTAGGGTGTCATATCCACAGTGTAATGAGTGTTTGGCTACTTGACAAGTTGAGTGCAGTAAATCTGTTAACTCTTTAGAATTGGCACAGTCAGGAAAGGTAGAAATCTTTTGCTTTAATAGTTCCAAAGTGTGCTGTTGATATTTCAACATATGGAACTGACAGTTGAGGGCTCTGATACCCAAGGTTGCAGAGGTGTGTACTATTTTACCCCATCTGTCCAGAGCTCTGAAATCCTTGTCAGAAGGAATAGGATTCTTAGCAGAACTAGCCTTAACTCCTTTAGGTCCTTGTGTATTGACCTCTGTGTCTGCAGCAGGATTTCTGTACAGGTATTTGTGAGAATCTGGTACTCTGTAATACCTGTCAGGTTTACAGGGAGCAGGTGGGAGGGCATCAGAGCTAAGCTGGAATCATGGAAAACATCATCCACCACTTCTAAGATGGGGGAGGGTTGGCCAGGGGTCTGTGCTGGGGCAGGTCTAGAAACTCTCAGTCTTTTCTTAGACTGAGGGAAGTCCTGAGATTTCCAGTGGAAATGTTCCGAGGGTGTGAAGGGTTGCCCCAAAGGAAAGGTCTTCTGGTGGGGAAGCAGAAGGAATGGATTCCTCTGCATCTGAATCCTCATAAGCAGTCAGAGGTTGTTGTTCCTCTTCAAAATCTGAATAAACAGATTCCTCAGAATCCTGCTCTGTCATTAGTTCAGGAGAAGGGTGTCTTTTCCTTTTAGACATTGTGGCCTGACTACCCCTGATAAGGGAAATAAGATCCTCCACCATCTTAAGTATCTGGGCTTGGGGTGGTGGAGCAGGAGTAAGATGGTGGCTAGAGGTAGATTTTCTAGGAGTGGCCTGGCTTCTATCCTCAAGAGTACCCATCGGTCTGAGAGAAATGGTAGTCGGATGAGAAGATGTCATTTTTTGTCTACAATTGCTAGTAAGAAAGGCCTCCTTGGAAGCCAGTGCCTGTGTCGCGGCTCCAGACCCAACCAAAGACTCAGAAGATGAAGAACATTTCTGCGGCATACCGGACTCCGAAAGGGTCTCGGTAGAGGCCTGCGCAGATATCGTATCGGGCATCAGGGGCTACGAAAGTGCCTCACTGAATTCCAGAGAACTGACAAGCTGCTTAGCAGTAGCATAGTAGGAAGGCTTAGCCTTGTGTGGTCTCTATCTTTATCTCTACATTTTTTCCGAATGTCTATGGACTGTTGGTTGGTGGACGCCATTTTGGAATGCGAAGACGGAAGATGGAAATACCTGTCTACAATAACAGCTCTACGACGAATGGTTCTCGCATTAAAGAGGGCACAGAACTGGCAAAGGGGGTTTCATGGTCTGGGCCTAAACAAGTGACGCAGTATGAATGGTAGTCTCAGTGTTGGATCTGCTTTCCACAGGCAAGACACTTGTTAACTTTTTCAGACATCAGTTAGTGCAAGAAAAAAGGATCCCCAACAGGGTACTTAACTTTAGATGTTTTCAGCTGTAATTTGAGCTCTGGTAGCGACCGACCAATGCACTTGCTAACTGCTTCTGCTACAGGCTCCACGGCAAGAAAGACTGATATAATGGTGGTGGCTGCATTGCTTTATAGCGCTGATGACCTGATGTCAGTCAACAAGCGACAGCAGCCGACACAGAAAAACACTGAACCTGGTATTTGGGCCGGCCAAGGTCTACCACAGCAGGGATAACCCACAGGTGATGACTGCAACAGTGAAACATGAAGAACATCCAGGTTTTGTAACGAAAGGCTCTTCTAAGAGGAAGGACATGCTGTGCAGGATATAGTGTCTATTCTGTATACTAGGAATCTCAACATTTGAAAGGATTTCATCTGGGACTTTGCAATGTTCACCACAGTTCCCCAAAACTGGAAGAGACTCAGAAGAGACTACCATGCAGAAATCAACCTTTTTGTTACAGTGGTAATGACCCAGTTACCCAGATAAGGAATCCTCTTTCCTCCCTGCAGCCTATGGTTACTACGACTACAAACAGCTGCATTTGGTTAACACCCTGAGACCAGAGATGAGACTGATGGAACTGTCTGGAATTGATAACACCTGGCTCCTACTTGAAACTGCAGAAACCTACTGGACTCGTTTGAAATTTTCATTTGGTGATATGCATTATGAAGGTCCAAAAAGTACAGCTAGTTCTCTTCTGATAGGGAAAGATGGAATGCATTATGGTCATTCAAAAGAATTCATTAATACATTTTGGCTACTCAGACTAAGTTATAGTCAAAGAGGTCCTTTGTCTTTCCGGGAACTAAAAAGGAAGCCAGATCAGTAACACGATCTTTGCTGTTTAGGTGGAATGTCTTGAATGTTTTTTTTCCCTTGTATGAGCTTTATTTTTATTTATTTATTTTTTAACTTATGTGACGTCCCCTCTCTGGGCCAGTAATCAAGGAGCCTGAATCCTCACCACTGACACTGGAGAGTGACATACACTTGGATACACCCAGTATTTCCAGATGTGGTTCTCTGCGTCAAGCACAATTTCCCTTAAAAGCACACAGGGAACGCACTCAGTCTGGGGTCAACTTTTCTCTCTCTCTAGGTCCCCAGTAAGACTCCCCACTGACACAGCTATAGAGTTAAGTCCTCAGCCGAGTGTCCAAGCAAAGTCCTCCACCATTCTCTCTGTGAAACCAGTGCTTTGTGTCCCTGCTCCAAGCAGCTGACACACACTCTGAGATTTGATTTTCACACACACACACACACACACACACACACACACACACACACACACACACACACACACACACACACCTGGGAAGGTCTGGTACAGATTTACTAGCTATGCCTCCCTTCTGACCATACTATAAGGTAGTTACTGCCACCTGACACTCCAAAGCCAGCAAGGCTCTTACAAGGGTACCCAATTATGCAGAGGGAAATTAATAATACAAATGGCAGTGTTTTGACCAATGTAGTAAGGCTTTCAGGAGTGGCCACAGAGCCACCAAATAGATACAAGTACTCTCGAAGCTTAAAATATTCTCTAAAGGACCAACCAGAATGTAAAGTTTAAATATATTTAATAACAAATAATAAATACATGAAAATATGGTCTGTCCATTTACAATAAACACCAGAGTTTCAATCACAGGAAATGTTAAAAATAACAGATGAATAGATTCACACAGCTATAGAAAAAGAGTAACTAACCTCGCAATGTTTTCCTGACTGATCTAGAGAATTACTATTCCAAGGTTCACTTACTACAGCAAGGTAAGATGAACTGGGTGAGAGAATCTTCTATTCAGGTTCCAAGAAACAGACTGCTATGAAACTTTAGTCTCGTCTAGTATTAAAAAACATAATTTCAATGATGGATTACAGAATAACATCACATACATCTGCTCATCTGACTGCTGGTTCCCATGTTACCCACTTGGCTAGAAGCTGCCAGGATTTAGCACATAGGTGTCAATAATAGACACACACAGAGGCTTTACCAAGATCTGATATAGCTTCTGGAAGTCCTAAAACAATTTCAAACTTCTACCCTTCCAGACTAGCAATTAGTTCACTGTTAAAGACAATACAGAAAGCTTCCTAGTACTTATTTTCACAGACATTTTGTTTCTGGCTGAAATCAGAACTGCAAGATACAATCTTTATGGCCTAAATTAAGGAATTTAATTTCTTACTATTTTTCAAAGTTAGGTGGACTGAGATTAACCTCTTTTCTTCCAGTATTCTCTGTTAAAACATATAAATTTAATCAGTTACAATGCAGTCAGGACCCACAGTTAGTACATTTTTAACACAAGCAGCTTTATAACTACATTTTTCAAAACAAGCATCTGTACAAATCAGTCTGATACACAAATTAAATAATTCTCTACAAAATTCCAGCTAGCAGTGCTGGCGTTTGTTACACATCCACTGCCCTACTTCTCCTGGCATAGATGGCTATACCTCACATAGTCACACCTTGCAACACTCGTTTGTCATGGAAGGACATCTGACAGGGAAAGAGTGGGGTTAGAGAAGGGTGTGGAAGGGAACTGGATAACATTAGGATATTTCTATCATGATCCACTTGTTCTGCACAATGGGCAGCCATACATCCTCTGCCTCCAGAGTGGGATAAGCAGGAAAAGTCTCAGGGACTGCATTAATGTCTTCCAGAAGGAACACTGGGGTACTAATGGTGTTGACAACAGTCCTTGCTTTTGGGATGGCAAGCATTCGGAAAATTAACATAAGCATGTTACTTCCTTCCAAACCTCTGGATGTTCTGCTGCTCTTGGCTGCAATGCAACCATAGCTGATGCGGGCACCACTGCATCCCATCATTTGTCATTGCAAAAAACTAATACTGGTCACACTTGAGTACAGGAACTGATGTCAAGTGGCATGAGAATCTCAAATTTAAGATTACTCTGTACATGTGGAGCCTGGACTTGCCAGCCCATTTGCCCAGCTCACAGCCTATATATTTCAACTTCATCTTTACCAGACTATTCAGTCACCGCACTTTAAAAAAAGAATGAGTGAAGCACTGCCTGCACTGAAAATAACCAATAATAAATTAATACAGTCATTACAAGTTTTAAGTATTACCCCAGCAGAAGCAGTGTAAGTTGTTGTGTCTTTTGGCGTTTCCCGGTTAGGGGTCGCCACAGCGGAACTCCGGTCCACTAATGATTAGTAGTTGATTTTTACGTGCCGAGTTACCAGCCCTGACGCACAACCTTCAACGAAGGTATGCCCATTCACGAATGTCTCCACGCAGAAGACACTCTAGCTGAGAATCGAACTGGACAGCATCTTACTGTGAGGTGACAACGCTACCGCAGCACCACCAGTGTAAGTAAAAAAAAAAAAAAGTAGTTACAAAACGCCAGTAACTAAATATAATGATACAGCAAAAAGAAATTCTCAAAAAATTCAAACATCCTTGTTAGCCATTCAAAGTTGACAAAAGAAGTGCTAATGAGGAAACGTGCCTTAAATCCATGATAAAATTTATGGACATAAACCATTACTCATCTTAAAGGAATGAACACTGCAGAAGTAAAATTAGGAAACAAACACCAAGCTGCAAGAAAAGCGTACTGTTCTTCAGCTCAAGATTGGAAGAATAATCTCACTTTTGGCCTGGGGAGTTTGGAAAGATCTAAAAATATGTCAAACAATCCATAGTCTCTCTGGAATAATTCAAGCAATACACATTTCACATCTGGAACTCAGGAAAGCCATGATACAAAAACAAAAACAGCCTGCAGTGCAATACACAGCATGCCACACAACTCTTGGTAAGATCGGCAGTTGGGCACACAAACAGTTAAAAAAAATAATTTTTTTTTTTACTTGCACTCATGATTGCTCTGGACATTAATGTGACCCAGCAACGCTGGTGTTCGAAAAAAAAAAAAACCTCACTCAAAAAATTATGGAAATACAATGGTGTTCATTTAACCTACACTCAACCCTTTTCAAACACAAGGAAAAAAGTTACCAGGGGATAGAGATTCCATTGCCAGAAGCTGATGTTAAGGTGTACAGCACGCAGCCACTCATCCAGCATGGGAAACACTTTAGTTACACACACACACACACACACACACACACATGTAGGTGCACTTCCTTAACAGTCACACATCTGGTGAACAAGTGGAAGTGTCCAAAAATGGAAATGATTGGCTCAGACTCTGAAGTGCAGGAAATCTTCAGTAGTGCTTGTGCTCATGATGTACAGGAAAGCATCCTGAAGGTCTAAAGTGCACAACTCAAAAATACTGCCTGAATTAAGTTCATACAAAAGGCATCTTTGGAGATAAAGGCATTGAGATCACTTAGATATAGAATGGATCTGAGATACCAGGTCTTTTTTTAGCACCAAAAGGAGCCTGGAATATACCATTAATCCTCTCTGGTCTGATGGAACCATATGGATGGCTCTTTTGATTAAGAACTGAAGCATCTATAGTATTGTCCCCTTTTTCTGATATGTGAAGTGTTTAACAAGGATGGGGATAAGGACACTAAGGCTGAAACAAAGTGCTGTAACAGGAATCTTGTAAATAGTGGTGATGACTGTCATTGTGCAAGGGTCAGGGGTGATTAAAAAATATGCTGACTGATGGTAGGACAGGTGACCCCCCCCCCCCGGTTGCTTCCAGAAGGATGCAGCTGGACATATCCTCAAGAATGCTTTGATACTCCCCCCGGGAGGAAGGTCGTACTTGCATAAAGATCTCTGCAAACCTGCTTATGGCCACTGTGACACATCTGGTAGGAGTCTAAGGAGCGGTTACATTAATGTAGCTTTGTCGATTTAATTTCTAATGAAAATACACTTAGTACTTGCTTTTCTGAGTCCAGAAAAAAATGCTGATAAGATAAGAACTTGACAACCTGTTGTCAAAACGTTCCCATGCTTGTCCATCTTCTCCATATAAGCTTATACATCTGAGCAAAAAATTCAGGACAAAGAAAGGGGACATTCATCCTTTATCTAAGTAGAGATGAAATTCACAAAGTAGAGCCGAGCATGGCCACAGACCGCAGTGCCTTAAGGGTCTGCTCTGCTTGAACTCTGAACTCTCTATGGCATTAAAGGCTGCATATATTGTTATAAATTGTTCACAGTAAAAACAGACAACTGGGCAAAGAGCTTCTCCTTATGAGGTAAATCAGGCAGCTCTTCCAAAGCAGAAATCTTCTTGTCACTAGTATCATGGGAGAGAATTCTACCGGGGGGCCACATACGAAAGTGCTCACAGGGAGGGCACAAAACCCTAACTTCTTGAAATGAGGAAAAACTGTTATCAGAGGTGGCTCTGGCAACCTCTGAATCCAGTTTAACAATATTAGATGATGGAAGGGTCACCCACAAAGAATTCTTAGTGGACTGAAAGGTGTTCTTAAGACTCATTTGTGGAGAAGAAATGCGATCAGTGTTCCATTTCCCCCTTCTGATACATCACAATCTGTATCGCTTGGGGTCATGGGGAAGGATGAAGGGGAATCTGTGTTCTTTAAATTCTCATCCATTTCAGGATTGGAGAACTCTAAAGGGGAGGTCAAGGGGGTTCCCTTGCACCTGTTCTTCCCCAGGGACCTGGGAGGAGAGTCAACAAGAAAGATAGACAGTGCACTCTTCCACTTTAGGACAGAAATATTTTTCAAGAAACCTTGGTTCTACCATCCTTCCTAGGAGGCTGACGGATGGGCACAGCAGCAGAACATGCAGAGCCCAAGGGGGTAAAGCATAAGCAACAGAAGAGTTGGTAACTGAGACACTCCAAAGAAAGGAAAGTTGAAGAACAGGATCACATATCACAGCCAAACTCAGAATGGAGACTGGACACTCCATCACCAGGAGTCAAAGATCAACATTAACAAAGATGATGACAAAAACAATATGAACTTCCAGACTCTAACCTAGGAGGCGGAGAGTCCTGCCAGGACTAACAGTCAGATGCCAGCACCAAAAATCCTGTCAACACCACAAAACTCAGCACTAAAGGAATGAAATCTGACAAACAATACATCATCAAAGCTGAAGGGACACCTACCAAGATCAGCCTCAACAGAGCTGCAGCCACAAAGATGGGTGGTGTGGCGGAAGACTTTACCTGGAGTTTAAGGGCACTGAATGGATGGGCCACACTAGTTCCAGCCTGGTAACCTAGAGAGGAGACCCTAGACAACTGCTGCTGCTGTTGCAGCAAAACACCACTATCCAACAGCTTCCCAAAATACAGACGGAATACTAGTGGAGCAAGACCTTATCTTTGTATCAAGGCACCTGGAAACAAGATTATCCTAACTCCCTGTTTGACACTGATTTGATAGGAGATGGAGCCTGAACAGAGGCAGAAGTAGGATGATTAGTAGGTACAGAAATAGGAAAAGGAAAAACTGTGGACAGTAGAGTCCATGCCCTGCAACAGTACTTTCCTAACTGTGGGTTCCTTAGTACTGGTAAATGTGTCCGAATTCAGACGGAGATGCCAGTCTCCCTTACCTGTCTTCAGCCACTTAACTTCAGATCTTCTAAACAAAGACAAGAGCTGAGCATCCAGATATTCTCAGGTTTAATACTTGGACACAACATACAAGGATGAGGCTGAAGCACTCAAGACTCTAGAGGTTGAGAGAAGGCCATATCTCTGGAGTTGATTAAGTCAGTTGAAAATGCAGATGGTTGGGTAGCCACAGACTGCTTATACAACTGTAGCCTAAGCCCTTCCCAGCAACAACAAAGGGTGGCTGGCAGATATGTACTCATTCCAAACATCACACTATTCTTCCTGTTAACTCTCCACTATGCAAGCATTCAGATGATGCAATAATCTATCCTAATGTAATATCTTCTCCCAGTAGGGTTATTTGTGAAATCCTTGCTGAATACTTGCAGAAATGGGACAAGCCCAATCTAAAAATGAAGGGAAAAAAACAAAAAAAAAATAAAAAAAAAACCAGAAAGAGCAAAAACTGCCACAACCAATAGCCTACACTAAAACAGCCGATAAGGAGTTGTGAATAAAGGGTGGCAATCTTACAGCAACAACAGAAAAATAAATGCAGAGCAGGGAGCAAGAGAAGAAGGAAGGCTCTTCATCTTCCTAAGCTTATAATGTTTTTTTTATTTTTGTTTTTGATAGAAAGATAATGAACAAATTACCACTGAGGGGAAGACAACTCCAAAAAGGAAACTTGACTTTTGACAGAAGAAACAGACGAAGAAAAATTGGGAGCCATTTGAAATGTTTAGACCCACTAGAGCGAATCCTGAAATATGGAGACTGAAATGCCAAAAGAATGGATTTGTATATAGTAAATTCAAGATGCCATTTCTCGGAATATTCCCTTTTCTCTGAGGGACTGTGATACAACTTCAGGGTGGGGGAAGCAGTGGGTGACTTCTCCCCCCACCAAAAAGGTTTTAAGGAAAAAAGCGATTTTTTGAGATTTGCTTTTCTCCTATGTGTTCAGTATTTTTTTTTCCAGTTTTCGGCACTGGGCATTTTAAGTGCAGACATTTCAATAGGGAGTCAGAAAAACTGCAATTTACAGCAGTATAAAAAATTACACACACATTATATATATATATATATATATATATATATATATATATATATATATATATATATATATATATATATATATATATATAAACTGCTGAGCAACCCTAGGCTATTAGAAGACCAAAGTTGAGTGAAGCATTCCACTGCTGAAAGGAGCTTTGGCAGTGCACATAAAGGGGAGATGTGCAGCAGACTGGGAAAGATTAGAGTGCCAAGTGGTCATAATGCTTGTGGCCTCAGTCCTACAGGTTACTGATAGTGAACCCCTCCTCCTATCACATCTGGCCAGCTGAATGCAAAGGAAAGTAGGTTAATTTTAGTAAAAAAATACTTTGGTAAAGGGATAGATTGGAATGTATGGGTAGGGAAATATCAGAAACTAAAATATAAGAGTGTACAATTCTGACTCTCTAATTTTGTTAAGGGAAAAATGACCACGATGACACAAAAACATTAGAAAGCACAGCTGTGTAAAAGTTTACTATAATCTTCAACTCACTGTTGCAGTATTCTTCGCCATAGAATTCTCCTGCCAAGGACAGTCCAACATCCGACCTGTAACCAAAGCCTTTAGATCTTGTACACATGGGGCATAAAGGTGATGTGCAGATGCAGTTACCCAGAACAGAACTGTCCCAGTAGAGAACAGTCTCCACAGAACAAAAACTAGGCACATCCAGAAAGAGAAAATGCAGATGAAAAAGGAAGACTCTCGACCAGGAGGGAAGCCAAAACCAAGCCACTGCCCAAAAAAAAGGGGGGGGGGGGCAAATACTGCAACAATGAAGAGAAGGGCATCTATTGTTATGGTAAAATTTTAAACAATTGTACTATGTCCTTCTATATCACTGTTGCAGTATTCTTCACCATAGGGAGAGTACAAGAAAACGAGTGGGAGGTAGAAGGCTGGGAAGAGCCCTCAACAAACTTATGCAGAATGGCTTTAGCAAAACTTGCGCTGGGCCTAGAAACCATATCTAATTTATAATGCTTAGTAAAACTATGCATTGAAGACCAAGTAGCAGCTTTAAGGATGGAATTTGTGTCCAATCCCTTGAAGAAAGCACCAGAAGAGGCAACAGCCCTAGTAGAGTGAGCCCTAATAGAAGTAGATCAGCATCTGCCATGAAAACAACAAAAGGAAATGACCTTAGATATCCAGGAGGAGATGGTTTGCTTAGAAACAATGAAACCCAATGTCCCGGGATGAAAAAGAAACAAAAAGCCGGGCACTTATAAATGGCCTTAGTTGTATACAAAGCCTGAGCTGCCTGTGCAAATCCAAGGTATGTAGAAACCTCAAACTAGCAGACTGAGGAGAGGGAAAAAAGAAAGGGTGCTGTACTGCCTGATTCAGAGACAACTCAATAACCACCTTGAGCATAAGAGAAGTATTAGTATGAAGGGACACCCAGACCTTGTGGGGGGGGGGGGTGGCCATAAGGGCCTGAAGCTCCTGAAACTATCTGAGCATAAGTAAGAGCAAACAATAAGACAGTCCTCTAGGTACAATGTTGCAGAGAAGCTGAATGTGCACATTCAAAAGGAGCCTGAGTTAATTTTTCTAAAACAAAATTAAACGTCCCATGGAGGAGGAACATGCTTCTTTTGGGGCCTAAGAACCAGGATGCCCTTAAGAAACTGACCTCAAAACGAGAAGCAAAAGGAGGATTCAAGGGCAGACAGGCACAAATAGCTAACAAATGGGCCTTTACAGAAGAATAGGTCAAGCTAGACTGGGGCAACTCACACAAATGGAAGACAGAACCAAAAGGACTCCCACTGAAAAAGGGTTCTGGTTATGAGCATGGCATCAGAGAGAAAATCTTTTCCATATGGACATACAAGACTTTCTGGTTGCAGGTGTTCTTGCTTCCTGTAAAACCCTGAGCACACCTTCAAAAAAAGGTGCCTAAAAGGGATCAAAACCCTATCACCCACAATGTCAGTTGAAGAGTGGACAAATTAGGATGAGTGACTCCTTGTTCTGTGTGAGGAGGTTCAACTGGTGAGGAAATTTGTGGTGATTACCCCTGGCCACATGTATTAAGAGGGAGGAACCAGTGCTGTCTTGGCCAAAAGGGAGTCACTAGCAAGATTTTTGGGGAGTCCAGTTGCATTTTCTGCAGACTCTTGGAAGGGGAAGAGAAGGCACAGAGATGCATTCCCTTCCATGGAAAAGAAAGGTCATCCATCTTCCATGCCAGATGGCATGGAACTCTGGAACAGAAAAGAGGGAGCCTGTTCAGAGGGGTAGCAGAAAGTCCATTGGTGGGGTATTCCCTCAGGTTGAGCTACATCCAGATATGCATCTATGTGAAGCATCTAGTCTTGAGCCTGTGTTTTGGACCTGCTCAAAGCATCTGCCACTAGACTTTGCTCTGAAGGAAAATACACTGCTTGAAAAGTTAACCGATAAGAGAGCCAGACCCCAGGCCTGAACAGCTAGCCTGCACAGAAGGTAAAATTTTCTTCCCCCTTCCATGCTGACATACCACATCACTGTGGTGTTTGTCCATGTAAACCTTGACAAGGCCTGGAGAAAGCACGAGGTGAAAAAGCCTGAATGGCTAGAATCAGGTCTCTCATCTCTTTGATGCTGACGTGGTCTCACTTCTGAAGGTGAGGCCAAAGACCTTGAACTTTCAAGGTGACCATAGGAAGCCCCCCCAACCCCATGTCTGAAGCATTGGTGAACAGTTCTTGAGAAGGAACCAAAGGCTGAAAAGTTAGGCCTGGATTGAGGGTAAGTTGCTGAATCCACCATTCAAATTCCCACTTCAGACAAGGAAGGAGAGTTGCTCTGAAATCCAGAGTATGGCAACGCTGAAGCCAAAGTGACTTGAGGTACCAAGTGACGTTTCTGCATATGCAATCTGGCATGAGGGAGCACTGGCACAGAGGAGACCATGAAATCCCAGGGCTCGATGAAACTCTCTGGCTGGAATAGCAGGCAGAGGAAGAAGAGACTGAAAGAAAACTGTCAAGGATAAAACTTTTGGAGGTGGAAGACAGATCAGCATTGACACTGTCTGAATCCTGCAACCTAGATATACATGATTTTGACAGGGAGTCAGGACAGACGTTTAGAAGTTGATAGTGAACCCCAGACTTTGAAGGAGAGATTGTGAACTCCATATCCTGTATCAAGTTGACTGACAGAAGGTGCTTGAAACAACAGGTCATCCAGATAAGGAAAAATCTGAATGCACTGGAGCCTGCAAAAGGCAATCACAGGAGCTCCACATTTTGTAAATACCCTTGGGGCACTAGAGAGGCCAAAGGCAAAGCACAGAACTGAAAATGAGAGGAAGAAGAGAAATGTAAAATCATCCCGAAAAGGGGGTGAATAGGAAAAGCATCCTTTAAGTCCAAAGACACCAGAAAGGCATGGGGTATTAAAACACAATACAGAATTTTCAGAGTAAGCATCTGCAAAGAAGGAACCTTGAGAAAGATGTTGAGCAAGGAGAGATCCACAATAGGTCTCCAAGTAACTCCTCTTGAGGGACCAGGAACATCCTGGAGTAAAATCCCTTACCTACTTGGGAAGGCAGGACAGGCTGAATAGCTCCCTGATTCACCAGGGACTTGTGGACCTCTGAGAAATGAGGTAGGTATTCCAAAGGAGGATAAGGAATCACTAAAAAAAAAAAAAAAAAAGGGGGGGGAGATTTCCACACTGAAATAACCCTAATGGATGACAGATAAAACCAAAGAATCCGAGGTGATGAGATGCCAATTTGGAAGACAGAGGAAGAGCTGAAAAGACCGGGGAACCTGGCCTAGGGGTGGGGGTGGGGGCTAGATGTCAGACAGAAGCAGGCTTGTCAGATAAAGGAGGCTTCTGGGTTACAGACATCTGAGAAGACTTAGCAGGAGGAGCTCTTCTACCACTCTTCCTGACTTTAGAGGGCTGACAAGGCTGCCTGCGAACAAAAGCAGACCTAGTAGGATAATTCCTGTGGAACTTAGGGACAGGACAGAAAAATATACTTAATGTCTACAAAGCCTCACCTTTTTCTTGAACAGACAAACATAGCAGCAGCAGTCCCAAAGAGATTTATATTATTATCCAAAGAAGCATCCAGCAACTTGGCTTTAATGTCTTCTGGTAAAGATCGCAGGTAAAGCCAAGAATAATGCCTCATGTCTGATCCAAAGGAAGAGGAATCAGCGGCATCATAGCTACACTTGATAGAGTTATAAGCCACCTGAGAAGTAGAAGCCAAAATAGAAAAAGCAGAAGATTTTGCCTCAGAATCAGGGAGATCCGAAAGAACCTGGCAACCCTGGGCAATCAGGGCCAGAGTATAATCTGATTACGGAGGTCTGGTAACTGATGGCCTGAAAAGCCAAAGTAGCAGCAGTATAAACCTTACCAATTCTCTCCACTGCCCTAAGCTTGGAAGAGGGTAAATGTTTGGAAGGCTTGTCAGAGGAAACTGACACCACAGCAGGGTGAGGAGAAAGACACAGATATGAAATGACAATCCTTATGCACCTTATAGAATCTGTCAGGTTTCTTTGGAGAAGGAGGCTGAGTATCAGGAGATCTACAAGCAGCTATAAAGGTGTCTAATAAAGCAGCTGACACAGGAGGTACTGCAGAAGGTTTAGGAATGTCTACCTGGAACAGTTCATAATGCCTTTTCTGGATATCAGGCTCTTGAGAGGAATCCCACTTAAAGTATTCCATCATTCTAGCTATAGTATCCCCAAAAGCCAATTCCTGAAAAGGAGACTCCAGAGTAAAACTAACAGACCCATCTTCATCAGAACCATAAGCCAAAGGTGAAGGCATCTGGGAAGAGTAAGACTAGGACCCATCATCAGACTCTGAATCCTCATCTGAGGAATCGGGTTCCCTAGCCCACTTGGAAGGAGTAGAAGTCAACCAAGGGGCTGTGGATAGGCACACAAACCCCTTTGAGAGGCTTCAGGACCATTAAGGCATTAAACAGGCCCTGATTAAACTCCTGCCATTCCCTTTGAGGATCCTCAGAATGTACAAAAGTATGCTTAGTCTTCTGCTTTTTCTTAGGAGGGACATCAGCCCTAACACACACCAGGGGTTCCAACCCTTGACGAGATTCAGTAAGAGTACCTTGAACCTCTTCCCTGAGCAGAATCTGCAGAACCCCTCTAGAGCCCTCTGAGATGATCAACTGCAGTTCTCCCTAAACATCTGGTGCAGACACCTGCAAATCCTCAGCGGACATGCAAAAGGAAGGATCTCTGCTGGCCACCAACAGGGTGGAATCTGACACAGACACTGGATGGCCTACAGAGCCTATCACCATTTCTAGAGAAATGTCCGGTGCAGGCTAGACATCAAAAGAATCTGGCCGAGATTTCTTGGCCCTCTTCTTAATGGTACCTTGGGGTTAGAAGATTTAGCCATGTTACTCTGGGCTAACAGTTTAAGCCTCTGGTTCTCAAGACAGATGGCCAGGGAAGACAACTGACTTCTAAGAGTCATAGACACAAGCACTTTACAGATGCTACAGGACATATGGTCATGGGAAGCACTCAGAATAAAGACAGATCGTGATGATCCTTATGGAGAATCTGCCTCCCACACTGACATTTTTCCTTTGTGGATGACATGAACTCTAGGTAACCAAAAAAGAACAAGGCCAAAAAAAAAGACCCCAATGGGGCACTTATCTGATGGCTAGCTATTCAGCACATCAAAATGTCTTTTAGACCAACAAGCAATGATGGTGTTTGGACTGGTGGCAAAGAAGTTCTTAGTAACTGCATCAGTACTTCACCTTTATGCCCTACTTTCTGTACAGGGAGCATACATGTGATGTATGGTACATACAAGATCTAAAAGCTTTGGTATACTGGCCGGACATTGGGCTATCCTTGGCAGGAGATCTCTACTGTGAAGAATACTGCAACAGTGATATAGAAGGACATTGGAAGTTGATGGCCTTTACCCATAGGATATTCATGGAAGAGACAAAAAGAAGACAGACACACAATGTAGGAAGTTTATAGTAGATGTTCAGATCTATTCTTAAATTCTGGGAGCAGATGATGTCAGGAGACAGGATATGTAGCTGGACGTATGTAAAGCAAAAGTTTGACTTGGACGCTAATCATCAAATAACTTTTAGTTCAGATCATTAGAGTTTAACTTACAAAAAACTAGATCTGATTGTTGGGTGCCCAAAATAATTTTATAACAGAAGAACTGAGCAGGCCAATAAGAAAATAATCTTCTAAGTAAAGAATATGGACTCTTTAAAGTATACTAAAAGAAAACGTTTGGAAAATGTTAGGTTTGAATGGACTAGGAAACTAAAACACCTTCCAGTAGAAATCTGGAAAGAGATTTACATGATATAGAAATATGCAACAAAGTCCAAAAAATGTAATAATACTGCATGGAAATGCTTACACCAATACTAATTTACACCACTTAGACTGGAAAACATGTTTCTTCAAATGAGTGGATTATGTAGGACATGTAATAGGTTACAGAAATGCCAATGGGAACATATTTTCTGGGAGTGTGAAGATTTAAACAGATACAAGATGTCGACTGAATCATAAACTACAAAAATAGTAGGGAAAATTCAGTGAGGTATAGATATGATGTTAAGAGTTATGTCAATGTAAAAAAATACATTTACAAGCTTTGTTATCAAACTTAAGAATTAATAATAGTTATTACAGCAAATGGGTCCTTCATTGTTAATAAATGGAACAAGTAGGGTATTACAATATTAGATGGTTAGAGAATATTAATCATAGAAGATGAATTCACATGAATGATGATTGAATGAGAGCAGGAGACCTTTTGTGACCGTCAAAAATAAAATACTGGAAAATGATCCAAATGTATATAGTTTGATGGTTACAGCGGGTTACATTGTTAGGGTTAAAATTAATGGTCACACACAGATAAATATACAAGCATGTTACATGTGAAAGTGCAATGCATGAAATGTATGTGAATGTTTTGATACAATTAAATAAAATTACCTGGAAGAAAAAACTTTCTGTGACATCAGGATTTTGGCCCATTTCTTATACAGCAAATCTATAAAAAGGTGGTATAACTACAGGTTTGGAAAGATCATTTTTAAGAGCTTATCATAATTCTGTTTTGATGCAAAAAGCTTTAAAAATATCCAAGTATTCCCTTACAAAATCTTATGGTACTGCCAATGGAACCATCTTCTGCAGGGGGAAGAAGTTAAGATAAGAACCTAGACTGTCATCTTCAGTGTCAAAGCCAAGGGGGAAGTTAATTGACCTGAATAAGTTAATCTATTGCCTTTTTCTTACCCTCAGGCTATGGAGATATGGATTTTTTTACCCTCTTTGGGTTTCAGTGTAGTAGCTGGTTTAGGGTCATTCTTGGTCTAGGGTCACTCAAAGTTGGATATGGGCTTCTGCACTATATCAAGTTATCTGCAGGTTATCCTTTTACAATCAATAAACAAAGGAGTCCTTCACTTTTTTTGTTAAGACATTGTATCTTGACACTACCTCCTCGACCAAAGAAACATTTAAAAGAATATGAGTCAGTGGGACAGTGGATGAAACTTTACTCCACGGTGGGAGGAGCTCTACACAGAAGAATAAGCCAAGGAGAACCTGTGGCTTAACTTCTGAGTATTCAAGTGGCTCTGTTTTGACAGAGTAGAAAGTACAGTGTTTAAAATCTTACCATAACAGTAGATGTCCTTTCCTTCACTGTTGCAGTACTCTTTACTAAAGGGATTCCCTGCCAAGGTAGCCGAACGTCTGGCCAGTGTATCAAAGTGTTGTTTTTTTTAAGGATGCTGTACGCCACACGTATGCTCCCTGCTCAGGGGATAGGGCATAAAGGTGATGTATGAACGTACATACCTCAGAACTGAATACCCCAGGAAGAACACCCAAGGAGGAACATGTGCATCCAGAATGAAAAAAGAAAAAGGAGTAGAGAAAAAAAAAAAGGGGGGGGGGGAGTGGATACCGTAACAGCAAAGGAAAGGGCATCTACTGTTATGGTACGATTTTACACAACTGTACTATGTCCTTTCATATCACTGCTGCAGCATTCTTTACTGAAGGGAGCATACAAAAATTTAAAGGGAAACTTGGGAAGAGGAACGCCCAAGCAGGATCATCAAAAAACCCATGTAAGATAGCCCTGACAAATCCAGATCTATCCCTGGAAACCACATCTAGCTTATAATGTTTAGTGAAAGTATGGCTAAAAGTCCAAGTAGCACCTTCAGTGATGAACTAGTATCCAATCCTTTGAAAAAAAAAAAGCACCAAAGGAAGCCACAGCCTTAATAGAATGAGCCTTTACAGACACAGAAAGGAGTTTCCCATGAAAGGAGTAACAAAAAAAATGGCCTTAGAAATCCACGAAGAAATGGTTTGCTTAGAAACAGCCAAATATAGAGATCTAGGATGAAAAGAAACAAAAAGTTGCTCAGACTTGTGAATGGTCTTAGTCTTATCCAAATAATATCTGAGCTGTCTATATAAATCCAAGGTGTGAAGAACCTTCTCACTGGAAAACTGTGGAGAAAGGAAAAAGGTAGGCAAATTAATAGATTGATTAAGAGACAATTCATTAACTACCTTGGACATAAAAGAAATATTAGTACAAAGAGACCCTCTGTCCTTATGAAAAACTAAAAAAGGGAGGGGACAGCCATAAGAGCCTCAAGCTCAGACACCCTTCTAGTTGAAGTAAGTGCCAAAAGAACAGTCATCTGTGTAGAATGCTGTAAGGAAGCCGAAGTTGCAGGCTCAAACGGACCCTGAGTCAATTATGAAAGAACAAAATTAAGGTCCAAGGAAGGACTAGGCTTCTTGGCAGGCCTAATATGAAGGACACCTTTAAGAAATTGTTTGACCTCAAACCTAGAAGCCAAATGAGGAGTCAAACAGCTGAAATGTGAGCTTTAACTGAAGAGCATGCCAATCCAGTATGGAGCAATTTGCACAAATAAGAGAGAACCAAAGGAACCTCCACAGAAAGTGCATCAATGGTTACGAGCAAGGCACCAGACAGAAAATCTCTTCCATTTCTCCAAATAAGATTTCTTGGTAGTGGGCTTCCTGTCTTCCTGCAGAACCAGAAGCATGTCGTCAAAAAAAGGTGCCTAAAACAGATCAAAACCCTGTCACTCAGTGTCAGATGAAGAGATGACAAGTGAGGATGGATGACAGACCCTTTGTCTTGTGGGAGTAGCTCCATCCTATGAGGTAACTTGTGGTGTATTGCCCTTGGCTAGATGCAGAAGAGGAGGGAAACAATGCAGTCTGGGCCAAAAGGAAATTGCCAACAAGATTTTGGGGGAGTTTTGTTCCATCTTCAGCAGGGCTCTCGGTATGAGAGGAAGATGTACAGAAACATCCCCTTAAAAGAGAAAGAGAGGACATCCACCTTCCATGCCATAAGACTTGGGACTCTGGTGCAAAAGACAGAAATTGCTTGTTCAGAGGGGAGGCAAAAAGATCTACCTGAGGAGTAGCCATGTCCAGAAACTCATCTTTGTGAAGTATCCACTCATGAGTCTGTGTTATGCACTGGTTCAGAGAGTCTGCCACCATGTTTTGTTCTGAAGGAATATAAACAGCCTAAAGAGTCACCTAATACTGGACAGCCAGATCCCAAACCTGAACAGCTACTCTGCATAGGATGTGAAATCATGCCCCCCCCCGGTTACTGATGTACCACATCACTGTGGTATTATCTGGAAAGATTTGAAAGGCCCTGAAAGAAACAGTGTATGGAAGGCCTGAACAGCAAGTAAGCTCTCATCTCCTTGATGCTGATATGGCTCGCCCTCTGACAAACTGGCCAAAGGCCCTGTACCTTTACAGGTCCAAAAGAAGCCCCCCAACCCCATGTCTGAGGCATCCAAAAAAAGGTTCCCAAGAGGGGTCTGGGAGCTGAAAAGGAAGCCCTGGTTGAGAGGCAGCTGATGAATCCACCACTTCAGCTCTAGTTTGAGGAATGGAAGACAAGGAACTAGAAAGTCTAAAGGATGACAATGTTGAAGCCATACAGACTGAAAACCACTGAAACTTCCTCATATGGAGTCTGGCTAGAGGAAGCATAAGGATGGTGGAAGCCATGTAACCCAGACCCCTTAGAAACTCTCTGGAAGCAACCAAGACCTGAGAAAGAAGGGACTGAAATAAGGCAACTAGAGTCAGAGAGATTTGGGTGGTGACAGGGAAGCCAGCATAGGAATGGTCTGAAGCCTGCACCTGAGAAAAACATGATCCTGAAAAGGAGTCAGGAAGGATTTCTGGAAATTTATCATAAAGCCTAAGCTTTGCAAGAGGCAAACAGTATAGTGGAGGTGCTGAATCAAGGTCTCTGGGAAGGAAGCTTGAATGAGCAGGTCCATTCAGGTAAGAAAAGATTTGTATCCTTCTCATCCTACAAAAGACAATCACAGGAACAAGGCATTTGGTGAAGACCCTGGGGGCAGTAAAGAGGCCAAAGAGCAAAGCAGAGAACTGAAAATGCAAGAAAGAAACCGAGAAATGCAAAACTTTCCTGAAACTGGGATGAATAGGCATATGAAGTTAGACATCCTTGAGATCCAGAGAGACTAGGAAAGCCTGAGGTAGAAGAAACAGTCTGAAGAGACGGCATTTGAAAGGAAGGAAACTTCAGGAAGGTGTTGAGCTGAGAAAGATCCAGGATGGGCCTCCAGGTGCTTTCTTTCTTGCGAACCAAAAATATTTTGTAATAAAACTACCCCCCCCCCCCCTTTGAGGAGCAGAAATCGTTTTGATGGTGCCTTGAGACAAAAGGCCCTGAAGTACATCCCGAAAAAAGACCAGCTGCTCCTGTGGAGGTTGAGGAAGGCCCAAAAAAGTAGGACGGGATTTCTACACCATGAAGTATATGCCTGACAAAAAGTGTCTAACAGGGCAGCTAAGAGCGGAAGGGCAGCAGAAGGCTTAGGAGACTCCATCTGGAGGGTTCATAATATCTCTTCTGGACATCAGAAACTCAAGTACAGTCCCATTTAAAAAAAACGTGAGAGATAATATTCCCAAACGAAAGTTCCTTAAAGGGAGAATCTGGACTGAAGAAGTCCTTCTCCTCAGAACCACAGTCCAATGGAGAAGGAATCTGAGAGGAGCAAACCAAAGACTCTTCCCCGGTGTCCAGTTCCTCATCAGAAGAGTCCTGCACCCCAGCCTTCTTAAGAGGAGATGACCCAGAGGGGAGAAAAGAACAGAAACTCTGGGGGGGGGGGCCTCTCAGGGCCATGAGTGCATTAAACAACCCATGTGAAATCCTGCCATTCATGCTTGGGAGTCTTAGGAGCAGAGAAAATGTGATTTATTTTTTGCTTCATTTCAAATCGACACTCAATCAAAATAGAGGGAAATATCCTCCTGAACAGGAATCTGTGGAACACCCTTCTGTCCCTCGGATGTGATCATCCTAGGTTCCCTCTTATGTCTGCAGAGCCTCTGAGGATGTGCAAGCAGTAGGATACATGCCGGCCTCTGACGGTCACAGCAGAGGCATCTGAAGGAACAGCTGGATGATCCCCCCAGGCTTTCACCAGCCTTGAAAGAGATGTCTGGGGGTAGGCAGTACAGCAGCCGAATCCAACCTGCTTGTTTCTTCTTCTTGGCAGATGGCTGACCCACGGGACGGGACAATTGTGCCATCGCACCCTGTGCCAACAACTTAAGACGCTGGTTCTCTAGGTCTAGCATGAAGTACGGTCATGAGAAACACCCAAGTAAAACAAACACTGTTCGTGACAGTCCTTATGGAGAATCTGTCTCCCACACTGACATTTTCCCTTTCTGGACAGCATGTAAGCTTGCAACCAAAAGAAATAAGATAAGAAGAAAACCCCAACAGAGCACTTATCTGAAAATGGCTTGGTAATCAGCACAAATGAAAGCGTGTTCAGACCAACAATAAGATGGTGTTCAGACTAGCAGCAGCAAAGTTCTGAGGTATGTACGTCCATATCTCATCTTTATGCCCTATGCTATGAGCAGGAAGCGTACGTATGATGTACGACATTCTTAAAAAACTAAGGCTTTGGTATACTGGCCAGACACTGGACTACCTTGGCAGGGGATCCATTTAGTAAAGAATACTGCAACAGTGACACAGAAGGACATTAAGTGATTTAAAAATGTGAAGCATTATTCCTTCTGATTTCAGACTGTTGGTACTGTTGCAAGCTATATTTGAGCTCCGTTTAATCTGCAATATGGGTGTTTCCTGATAAATTAAATGTGTGTAACCTTGTAACATTTTCCCTGTAAATGTAAAAAGAGATAAAAGAAAAATAAGCGAGCAGTTCATAAAAATGCAATTATAAGACTATTCAAAGAAAGCAGTCTTTAGCATACAAATGCATTTGTCTGTGAAGGGGAATTCTTGTTAGCATTTTTTCTAATATTCTTCTCTCTGGAAAAGGAACTAATGTAATCTGATGCAAATAGCATCTGGTCCCTGGTTTCTGTTATAAAAAAAACTATGGCCTATAACTGGAAGTGAAACCAGTCTAAGTTAGTCTTATTCTTTACTTGGGAGCTCGGTGACACAGCTATAAAGGTTTGCAATTTGGCTCTGTATAATTTTTCTAATGGAATACTTCTGGTCAGTAAGAGACAGCAATGGTGTTTATTTAGCTGGTGATCATATTTTTGTTTAAGTACTCTTGTCTACAAAAAACTTATTTTTATATTCTCGTTGCATTGTCTTAACCTTTGTGTAATATGTATCACCTATTTGCACATTGTATTTATTTGAGTAGAAGGTATTCCAGAAGTCAAGATCGCTTGAAAATACTGGGAGACATTTTTTTATAATTTATATTTGTCTAAATCAAGAGTGGCAGGTAGATGCTGTGTTTGGGCCTCTAGCCCCATCTAATGTACAGGCAGTATTACCATGCCAGGAAGAAAGCTGTGAGGGAAATGGGAACTTCTTCAAATCTTCTCCAGTGACTGTGTGTGTGTGTGTGTTTGAAAAGCAGTTAGCATGGGAAAGGGCACTGTGATTCAGGTACAGGGATGGAAAAGGGGCCAGGGGTGCTAGGCCAAAGACTCAGCTATGCAAGTGATCAATGTGTAATCTTGTTGTGTGTGTGGATGTTGGATTCCCATACCCAGGACAGCATAGCATATTCTCTTTATGGTTAGGCCAGGGTGCATTGACAAATTGATTATTGAATCAGATATATGTTTTAACCTTCTGGATATTAATGGTATGACTCAAAGGACTATTCCTCTGGTAGCCAGCAGACCTATGTGGGGCAGTGGAGGAGATCCAAGGACTGTAGCTCACATGTCTGGGTGTACTCATCCATGACATTTGTTGGAAGTGCCAGGCCATGCATCACAGACTCCATCAATTTAAGGTGTCTAGATTTATATTCTTCACTACAGTCTACATGCTTCTCCATTGGTTTAATCTTAGACTTTTCTAACTTTTAGTTAAACTTGAATCAGAGGTAGGAACACCAGAAAAAAATATTTTAGAAGTTCTTTGCTCTGCAAATTCTGCTACATTTTTTGTTCTTCTTTTCTGGCTACTCTCTTCATTAAAAAGATTCTTGGGGGGAATCTGATGAACACAACAGCACTAGATATTTTTCCTAGCTGAACAAACTTTTTCAGCAGTGACCTAATTAATCAGAATAATGTCTTTGTTTAGCAGCAAGAGAAAGAGAGAGAGAAGAAATTTTGGGAGTTGACGACCTTTGCTATCAGACTGCCCTTTAATGGCCACAGCTCAAGACTGCAATAGGGTATGCCAGCAGATAACCAGATGCTAAAAACAATCTAAATTAAATTTCACATTCACTTCAGGCAATTATTTTAACACATCATGCAGGAATCATGCAGGAATGATCCCTATGATGTGTATCACTACCTATACTTGTAAAACATACGTACTACTTCAAAAGCTGTTATAAGGCTGTTGATCTGGTAGACCATGTCAGAGGCCTAGACACAGCAATACTCGCCTAACTAGCTCTCTCAGTCCGGTTTCGCAGTTTACATTTCCTTGTGGTTATTAGTGGACATTCATGAAAATGGTAGTCTGATACACTCAGCACCTAACAAAGTAGCAAATTATTTAACATTTACAATAACAAACAGTGGTGCTAGGAATCATGACATAAAATGGCAGCAGAGACATCCCCTGGGTATGTCCATAACAGGTCATTCAGACTCAAAGTTTCAATAACATACCTCTGTACTCTATAAACTCGTGTCCATGGAGGCACTAAAGCAAGGATTCTAGCTACGAGGTCCACTAGGGTGCTAGGCGGATAACTCTTGTATCTGCCAGTCTTCCAAAGTTCATACAGTCCAGTACCACGAATCACAAGTGTTGGGTATAGTTTCATGCCATCAGGTCGAAAGGCAGGGTTCTCAAACAACTCCTATCATTTACAAGTCAAAAGAGAGAAGAGTGGTCATATGGGTGATATATGAAACCATGCCATTACTGTCCGTATAAACAAATAGTACATTATTATGTTTATGAAATTCATTTAGATTAGGCAGAAAGAATAGAGAGAGTATCACCCTTGTAGTGTTTTCATTTTTTAAGAAATTATTTTCTCAGATTCATTGTTTTACTGTAATGCAGCACAAAAATGGGACCAACCACTGTTGTTCTTCAAAAAAAAAGTAATTAAACTAGCAAGTTATAGACGCATAAACCAACCAGCTGTTCAAACTTTTCAGTCTAATAAGACAGTGAACTGGCAGTATGGCCAAAGATACCCATGGTAATATACTGAATTATATTATAAAATACCACTGTATTTAACACATTCATAACTGCCAAGTATCAGAATCTTGACTTTGCATATTTAGCCAAGTTAAACCTTATTGACAGATGTTGCTGCACTGTCAGAATCTCAACTCAACTGAGCGTAGATTTAGTAGTACATCTGTCCCTGGCAAAGGTGAAGGGAATGAATTTTAAAAATATTCAGGAAATGTCACGTTCATATTTTTTTTTTTCATTTAAGACTGTATTCTAAAATGCATACATCAAGAAACTTCGACAAACTTCTGTTCAGCATTGTGGAATGCACACAACAGGTTTCATAGATAATTACTTCTGGGAGGCACTGATGTATAACTGCAATGCAAAGAAAGAGGGCTAAATGGAAACCACATCATACTGTTTAAAGTTTTGTGGTGGGGAACAGTATAATCACAAATACTCTTGCTTGTCTGCTTGCAGACAATCACACGTCATACACATATAACTAATTTGCTATCTTCTCTTATAAGATAATCAGCTCAGCAGATATAATCAAGGAATGCCTACTGGCAACTGCTATATTATACTGTTTACAACTATCTGCTTGGTGAAAAGACAGAAAGATAACAGCTTGCCTTGTGAACTACTGGTAAAAAATAATTACTCATCCTATATAAGGAAGGTACATGGGTTGCCATAACAGACTTGGTACATAAACTACAACTGACATGCACAGATTACACTGTTGCAAAAGATAACTGCACTGCACTGCATTCATACAGTACTATAGTATTACACAGATTCATAGATTAGTACTAGGTAAACTGCCCGTGTGGGCCATTTTAAGCCTAGCCAGTTACCCAATATGAGAATCAAACCCTGCACTTTGTGTTTGTAAGATAAACACCTTAACCATTATACCAACCTCTCACCCTCCCAGAGCTATGGAACATAATAGGAGGCTGCAAAGTTCATAGTAAGCTGAAACTAATTGGAATCTCACGGTTGCAGTCAGTCAACATAACCCTTTGTTCTGATTTACTCAATTAAAGTATACTGTGTCTTTAACCTTTGGTGAAGTACTCTTTTCAGAATACAACTAAACCAAATAATTAAGAGAAAGAGAAGACAGGTTCAAGCCTGACAGTATAACCTCATTCAGGAAACTGACAGTTTTCCAAAATTCCTTTATTTTCCCAAGCAACTTCCCCACAAACATGCTACTTAACAACAAAGGAGTCCTCATTCATGTCAGCTGCTATGTTTAAGTCTATTTGTCAGACAATGTGCCATTTATGCAACCATTCTCTGTACTGTGGGGATGGGGGCCTACAGAATAGAAAACTAATCCCATAACATTTCATAAATCATCTATACGGTCATAAATTAAAGTGGGTTTCTACTGTTCACACCTCCTACTTTGCATCCTGGCACTCACCAACCCTCCTGCTATTTATCGTTCTGCTTTTTCACCAGTGCATCCCCTTACAACCGCCTCTTGGTAGCTTGCTACATTTGCCACTGCTACTACTTTCACTCAAAGGTTTTGTCTTCCTTTTATTCTGTTTTTCAAAGACCTTTACTATGGGCTTTCTTGAACTAAACATAAGCTGCCTTACTTCTAACCACTTATACAACTTCTTCAGATCTTCAAAACCTAGGCCTTCCCACACACCCAACTCTCCATGAACTCAATCTAGTTGTAAGATCATTGTGTCAGCTGCAGAGTCATATTTACCCTTACAGCTCTTTTGCAGCATCACTTGTAAGGACATGGATTCAGTACTATACTACTCAGACAAGCTCCTCGTGGTCCTGCAGAGTGGTCCTAGCTACAGAGAACTCAGAAAAGCGACTACTTTCTGGATTTAAGTATCTTTGCTGTTTTTTTTTACTTGAAATACCTTCTCTAGCTTACCCTAAACAAGCTTAAACTGTTTTTTTAGCTGTTTGCTGCATTATTTAATATCTGCACTTAAAGTTACATTTTAGCCGAATTTGATTGAAAGTTTGTTTAATTTAACTGTTGAGGCTGCCCACTGAAGTGTGCTAGCCTGTGTAACTGATTTATTACTGTTTCTGCATTTTCTGTGTGTTTCTATCTAAAAACAAAAAAATAATCCTTGTTTTCCCGCCTCTCCTCGACTAGTTTAGCCCAGATTACAGGCTCTGCTGCATTCTGGGCTGTGGTGTAGTTCCCGTGTTGTCCATTACCTTACTTGGATAGAAGGAAGTTTCTTTGCTCACCAGTGGGAGTGGGGATCCTTGAGCAGCCTACCTGCCCCTGTAGGAAGTGACCTCAGCACAAGAGCTGTAGTAATTGGTTGTTTTGGACCATTTGTAGCTCTTTTGAAGTTCCCTGTTTAAAATCCGCGTTTGCACGGTTGTGCGCATAGCCAGTTAAAGTTCTTCTGGCTCCGCCAAGTCTGCCCTTCAAATTTTCCCTTAAGGAAGCTCTACTCTTAGTATAATCAGACTACTCGCTATATTATAAGCCTAGCACTGGTTCTCAAAACTTCTCTACTAAGTAAGCACTCTCATACTAAGTAAGCACTACATCCACCTACCACCCCTGTGAATATTCACTTCCCTTAAAGGCACAGCACTCCCTTACACTGTTCTAGCATGTCGAGTGGTAGATTACTGGCGTCCTCTCCAGTTCAGCTGGTTAATCTGGGTATCTTGAGACAATGCTACAATTGTCTCATGTACACAGACAACCCTCTCCTCCTCCCAACAAACACAAATACATGTGAGAGATGCAACTATATAGCCAAACTGGAGGCTGAACTCTCTCAACTCAGGGCTGGCATGACCAGACAGGAGGAGATGGTAACCACACACACAACAAACCCAGTCCCACATAGACCTACCACAACTGCAAACCAAACACATAAAAACACAAAGACATACTCGGAGGCTCTAATTAAAAACTTACCAAAACAACAGAGGCTCCCAAAGCAGACATCCAAAAATCCACCACCTCAAAACAAAACACATGCAACACATACTTCAATAAATCAGTGTGTCAATCAATCACAGCCCTTAAGGTCAAACACCATGCCTGATACACTAGTAATAGGTGACTTTATAGTCAGACACACTGATGTCCCGCTTACCAGGCTGAACAAGGAGAGGGTGACTGTGAGCTGCCTATCGGGAGCTAGGATCCGCCACATAACACACGCACTCAGGTCACTCCAAAGCAAGTACAAATATGACTCCATCATTGTCCATGCTGGCGTGAATGACCTGAGACGTACCTCCCTGGACTACATGAAAAGAGACATAGAGGAGCTCTCCGATTATGTAGCCCAGGCTGGTATGACCCTGACCCTGAGCAGCATCTTGCCCTCACCAAGAATGATGCCACAATACAAAGATAAGATGATCAGCTTTAATAATTGGCTCAAGTACTGGTGTCATTCTAAGGGGATCCAATATCTGTCTGCCTGGGATGACATGTTGGACAAGCCACGCTGCCATGAGGGACAGCTTGCACCTGTCACCACTGGGCTTCCGGATATTGGCTAAGGCTCTTGCCACCCCCATAGTGCCTTTTTTAGGCAAGGCTCAAAAGACAAACCCACCTCCTTAGAAAACAAAAATGGAAAAAAACTAAGGGTAATGCTGCTCAACGCCAGAAGTCTAAATCTCAAGATGCAGGCACTCGATGCACTCCTCGGTATGGAGAACATAGACGTCTGTGCAGTAACTGAAACCTGGTTCAAGGCTCCTGAGAGCACCCCCAGCGCTACCAGGCTATACCTCGTATCATGCTTTTCGGCCCCAAAACCCGGGCCGAACCACAAAGGGAGGGGGAGTGTCCATATTCATCAAGGACACCCACACCTCCAGGTTAGTAGAAACACATGAAGCATCGGAGACCATACAGGTGCAACTAACCATAGGCAAAACTGCTATACAACTGGTAGCATGTTACAGACCACCCTCCCAATCTCAGGAACCCCACTCAGCCTTCCTGAAGACATTGGAGAATATGAATGTATCACAAAATACCATCATACTGGGAGACTTCAACTACCCTAACATAGATTGGGTACATTATTCTAGCCCTAACACCCTAGCCCAAAGGTTCCTGGAATTCATAAATTCAAATGCACTGGAACAACTAGTCACCTCTCCCACTAGGGGAGATAATATACTAGACCTGATCATCACAAACATGGGGACAGAATGCTCCACACCGGAGGTATACCCCTCACTAGTGAGATCTGACCACAAACTAATCACCCTGGATATACATATCACACCTCCATCCCCAGCACAAAAGACCACAGTGAAAAACTTCTCAAAAGCAGACTTCACTCTTCTTAAGACTGAGATGGTATCCTTTAAGCCCACTGGGCCAGTGGATACCACATCCCACAATGCTGAATCCTTCACAAATGCTTTCTATGGACATCTCCAAGAATGCATGGATCATGCAATCCCAAATAAATCCAAGTCCCTCTCTACCAAAGGCAAGCGTCCTGTCTGGTGGACCTCAGCAATTAACAAATTGTATAACAAAAGAAGGAAGCTACTGCACGACACAGCAAAATCCCATAAAGGGAAGACATCTCTGATCAACACTAGCAGAAAACTACGTTCTCTCATAAAAACATCCAAGGCCAACTTTGAGAGAAAAATCGCTAAGGACACTAAAGATAACCACAAAGCCTTCTTCAGCTATGTTAGAAACCTGGGCGGAAACCCTCAGATATGCTCAGAGTTAGTTCACAACAACAAAAAATACACTGAACCCACATATATTGCCAACATTCTGGCTGACAGGTTCAGTGCAAATTTCTCCCGTCCCTCACCCCCAAAAGAAGAAATACTTATCCCAGCTGAATGTAATCTCCCCGTCATCTCAGATGTCCAGGTGAGAGCCGCCCTCAGCAAAGCTAAAATCACAGCATCAATGGGACCTGACGGTATCCCGGGTTGCGTGCTACGTGAACTCCAAGAGGAGCTAAACCCGCACATAAAAATGCTATTTAACCTTAGCCTTACTACAGGATATGTACCTGAACACTGGCGTACAGCAACAGTGGTCCCACTCCACAAAGGGGGTACCTCTACAGACCCTGGGAACTACCGCCCCATAAGCTTAACCAGCCTGGTCTGCAAAGCTATGGAAAGAATCATTATGGAACTCAAACAGACACACATTGGGGACCTACAGACACTTGACCCCACCCAGTTCCGCTTTGTAAAGGGCAGATCCTGCCTTTTGAACCTGGTTGACTTTTTTGAAACAGTCACTAGAGCCATTGATGAGGGCAAAGCAGTCTATACAGCCTACCTGGACTTGGCAAAGGCCTTCGACACAATACCCCACTCAGGCATCATAGATAAGCTCAACAGCTTAAATGTAAACGCTTATGTCACTAGATGGGTTGCAAACTGGCTAAAGGACAGAACCCATAAAGTTAAAATCACTGGAGCAATGTCAGACTCAAAGCCAGTCACAAGTGGTGTCCCACAGGGATCTGTCCTGGGACCCCTCTTGTTCGGCATTTATTTCTCAGATGTTAAAGCAAACATGGGAAGGTTGTGGCTGACAAAGTTCGCAGATGACTGCAAATAGGCGCCATAGCCGACACACCAGTGGACACATACATCCTACAAAAAGGCCTCACAGAAACGGACAACTGGTGCCGGAGTCATGGCCTTAAACTAAATGCCAAAAAATGTATAGTCATCCCCTTTGGGAAAAACAAGGTACCCACAAATTATCACACAGACAGCAACCCACTGAGTACGGAAAAAGTAATCAGAGACCTAGGGACCCAAGTCGACAGCGACCTCTCATTTGACACCCACGTTGCCAAAGTGGTTAGACATTCTACCGTGCACACCTTATCATGAAGGGATTCACATCCAGGTCCAAGGATGTCATTGTACCCCTATACTCCTCCCTCATCAGACCCATGATTGAGTACAATGCCCCATTTGGTATGTACCTCACCCGGCATTTGCAACAGCTGGAGAGACCACAAAAGTATCTCACCAAGAGGATCAAGGGTCTCCAACATATGTCTTATTCTGCCAGACTAAAAAAACTCCAGCTCTATTCAGTAGCATACCGCCTGCTCAGAGGTGATCTCTGCCTGACGTACAAGGCCATGTCCAATCAGGAACTGATGGACATGCTCCACCTCCAAAAATCCAAATCCATCAGAACCACGAGAGCTAAAGACTTAAACCTCGGCACAAGTATGAATAGGACATGCTGGAGGGATAGATTCATAACCCAGAGGCTTCCCATGCTCTGGAACAGGATCCCAGTTCATGTTAGGCAGAGCCCCTCACTGACTCTCTTCAAGAGAAACCTTGATGAGTGGATGGGAGATCGTATGTTTACCCCAGGGGTCACATCTGTGTCACTACTAGACAGGGGCACAGTAAACTAATTCTATTATATAAGGGGACCTTCACTGTGTCACTACTAGACAGAGGCATAGTATTCTAAATCTATTCTGTGCATTTTTGTACCATTTCATGGGGTGGCGAAAGCCACATCACTATGGCTAGGCTTACAAATGCCCCAGGGCAGATAGCCTAGTACTAAACTATGAAACTATGTAAAAGTGACAGCCTGTGCTGCTATATTAAATATATGACAAACACAGACTAATGGCCTTACAGTAAATGAACAACAATAAAGCAAGTCATACTTATAGTAACTTTAAATGAAGTAACAAAAGAGTGCAAACCAATGTTTTATTTCTAATGTCAGCTATAGCTCTCCTTTAATGTTACCCAAGGACAACATTAGGAACCCTGACCAGCTGGATTCCACATCTCTTAATCCCAATACCCTAATTACAGATGACTTTATACACTAATCATCTGGAAGTCCTACATAACTAGCAATATATATGCCAAGTGTTTCACAGATTGTCAATACCAGCTCCACAGATCAAACTGCCCACGTTTCCAGAACAGGGCCAAACATAGTGTGACCTTGTCCTTGCATATGCTGCATTCGCCTGCATACCTACTAATGTTATCTCCTCCTTGAACAAATCAGGCCACCAGACTCTTACCTTTTCCCTCAAAATGAGTACAAAAAAACTCACTGTAAATTGAACTACATTCAGGGACTGCTCAAAAGTCAGTTATCCCTATCCATGGGACTTGAGAATTTCAAAAATGCTTTATCCCTTACTGATAATCTCTAAAGCCACATTTACGCATGATTTTTATAGCCATCTCTACCAATAAATATGTAGATAAGTCAGTACCTATTAGGCATACTAACACTGGGAAAGTCAGGGGTAAACCCCTATGGTGGAACTCACAGAAAAACAAGCACACTTAACAGAAGGAATAAATTATGCAGCTTGTATAAAAAATTCCACCATCAGTCAAAAGCAGGAGTATAAATATGCAGGTCTGCAACAATCCTAAATGCATCTTTGGAAACACTATGGCAGACTGTGAGCTCAAGGTAGCTAACTCTTTAAAGGATAACTACAATGCTTTTTTCAACATATATTAGGAGTATTAGAAATAATACACCAAACTTGGTGCAAATGGCACTACCTAGTTCTGACAACAAAGCCATATAAAATATTCTAGCTGACAAAAGTAGCTCAAATATTTCCTCTCTCTCAGACACCCTGAAGTTCTCACCTATGAATCTTATAACACTGCTCCTACTGTTATCACTATGGACACCAGATCTTGGAATGTATTACCAAAACTAAAAATAATGACTCCATGGGCCAAGACAAAACACCATTCTGCACTGTAGTGAACACAAAGTACAAAATTACTGAAGCTCTCAAACTTGTTTTTATTTATTTTTATTTTACTTATTTGTTTACCAGGAAAGTCCGACTGGGACAGAGACAATTTCAGTGGAGGCCCGAGGAGAAAGGCTCTAGATGCATGTCTTTGGAATGTGGGAAGAAACCAGAGCATCTGCAGGAAACCCATGTGAACATAGGGAGGACATGCAGACTCCACATAGAAGGCACCCCAGCCAAGAATCGAACCAGACAGCCACCTGCTGTGAGGCACCAAGGCTAACCTCTGCACCACTGTGCCACCCAAGCAAAGCTTTTTAAGCAAAGCTCAAGCTCTTTACAACAGCAGTTGTAGTGTTGCTACATAAAGATGGTGCTATAACTAACTCTGGAAATTACAACCTCATTAGCCTCATTTGGCCTACCTGTAAAATAATAGAGCAGCTCTTAGTCAATTTCATTGACATTGGTAAATTACTCTCACTATATATCCTAGTTAGTGTGGTTTTGTGAGGTCTAGGTCTTACCTGCTTAACTTGGCTAACTTGTTTGAGGGTGTGACTCATGCCACTGATGGGGATCATTCTTTCCACGACACTTATTTCACCTTTCCTAAAGATTTGGATATTTCCCCCATGCAGGCATTGTTGATCAACTTACAAACTTAAATATTAACCCCTGGATCACAAGATGAACTGCTAATAGTCTCTCTTACTGTATATACAGGGCGACAGTTGGCACTATTTCTCATTTAACAGATTAGACACTACTGGAGTTCCTCAGGCTTCTGTGCTGTATCTCTTTCCCTTTGGCATGTGTTCTTGCTGATGTGAAGACAGCTGTTCAAGGTTTGTGACTAATCAAGTTTGGTAATGACTGCAAACTGTGTGCCACTACTGATGCCCCCTCACAGACTTACTTTCCAAAAAGGGCTACATAGAATCTGCACCTGGTGTTCTGACCATGTCCTTAGACTTAATGAAAAAATGTAGTGTAGTTGCATTCGGAAAACAGATCTTCCCCACCGATTATCTCAAAAATGTATCCAAACTAAAGGCACTTTGCTTGACGATGAATTGTCTTTTGATCAGGTTTTAACAACTGATTACCAAAGACAAATCCTCAAGATCTAAAGAGGTTTTCATGCCCTTACATTCACTGAGTGGCCTAGTAAAGGAGGAATACAATACTCCACCTGGCATGCAGCTCACCCAACACACAGCAAAGGGCTAGGCTCCCTTAACTATCAAGTTACTTTAAAAGCTTTTCATGTTTCCTGGCTAGTACTAATTTCTGCATGATGATCTTTATCTTGCCTTTCAGGCTGTGGAAGAGCCTGTTTTACTAGATTTTCTGACTCTGAAAATTTAGTAATGTCAGGAAAACTCGCTCCAAAATTCTCAGCTTACACTGCACGATAAAAAGGACTTCTGGGAGAGATGGGCTCATTACCCAAATTATTTCCTACCTGTGGATTAAACTTCTTTTGCATGTTAAACTGAATTAATAGTATGGCCCAAGAAGGGAGGTAAAACATAGAGACGACACTTCCTAGAGTGTTTTTATAGACTACATATGATTGTTCAAACCACCTCCCTAGTATTAGCACATGAACCTATTCGAACCACTTGCCTATGAACCTATTCACTCCTTTTAATAAAATGATAATGTTCAGTAGTATGCATGCATTAGAAATTAAGCTTTTGCTGTCTCCTCACCATTGAGAGCTGTGCTTCAGCTGCATGCACACTGATTAATGCTACAACTGACTTCAGCAAATCCACCCATGAAGTACAGTTGTGTAAAATCTTACCATAACAGATGATGTTCTTCTCTTTACTGTTGCAGTATTCTTTACAATAGGGATCCCCTGCCTACGACAGCCCAACATCTGGCCAGTATACCAAAACCTTAAGGCTATAATAGGTATGCTGTATGTCACATGTATGCTCTCCATGCACAGTGTAGGGGATAAAGGTGACACACGGATGTACCATCCTTAGAATTGAAAAGCTCCAGTAGGAATGAGAGTCTAAGAATACAAGGAGGTAACAAGTACATCCAGAAGGAGAAAAGGAACAGGGGAAGGAGTGAGGGAGAGAATACTGCAACAGTGAAGAGAAGGACGTCTATTGTTATGGTAAGATTTTACACAACTGTACTATATCCCTCCATATCACTGTTGCAGTATTCCTTACAATAGGGAGAGTATACAAGCTCAGGAAAAAACTTGGGAGGAAGAAGGACCAGCATAGCCCTCAAGAAAACCATGGAGGTTAGCCCTGGCAAAAATGGCTCTAGCCCTAGAAACAACATACAACTTATAGTGCTTGGTAAAAGTAGGCACAAAAGTCTAAGTAGCTGCTTCAAGAATAGACTTAGTATCCAAACCCTTGAAAAAGCACCAGAAGCCAGAGCCTTGGTAGAATGAGCCCTGACAGAAGGGGGAAGACTTTTCCCATGAAAGGAATAGTAAAAGGAAATGGCTTTAGATTTCCAGGAAGAAATGGTTTGCTTGAAAACAGCCAGACCTAAAGACCTAGGATGAAAGGAAATGAAAAGGTGCTCAGATTTATGAATGGCTTTAGTTTTATCCAAATAATACCAGAGTTGTCTATGTAAATCCAAGGTGTGAAGAACCTTCTCCCTAGCAGATTGCACAGAAGGGAAAAAAGTGGGCAAATGAATACAATAAGAAACAACTCATTAACCACCTAGGGCATAAAAGAAGAATTAGTACAGACAGCAGCTACTTAAGACTTCTGTGCAAAAGACACTAAAGATAATCAAAAGACCTTCTTTAGTTATGTCAGAAACCTGGGAGGCAACTCCCAGATATGCTCTGAGCTAGTGCAAAATGACAAAAAATACACTGAACCCACAGACATTGCCAACATCCTGGCAGAAAGGTTCAGTGCAAACCCCCCCCCCCCCCAAAAGAGCAAATGTCTATCCCAACAGAGTGTAGCCTTCCTGAGATCACCGATGTACAGGTGAGTGCTGCCCTCTCCAAAGCGAAAAACACAGCATCAATGGGACCAGACGGTGTCCCGGGCTGCGTCTTACATGAGCTCCAAGAAGAACTAAACACTCATATAAAGTCACTGTTCAATCTCAGCCTTAATACAGGATATGTACCCAAGGAATGGCGTACAGCAACAGTGGTCCCACTCCACAAAGGTGGTGCCACAACAGACCCTGGAAACTATCGCCCTATATAAGACTGACTAGCCTGGTCTGCAAAGCTATGAAGCGTATCATCATGGAAATCATAAACAAAGACATTGGGAACCTCCAGACACTGGATCCTACCCAATTCGGCTTTGTTAAGGGCAGATCTTGCCTCTTGAACCTGGCTGACTTCTTTGAAACAGTTACCAAAGCCATAGATGAAGAGAAGGTAGTCCACACAGCCTACCTGGACCTCGCAAAAGCCTTCGACACAATACCCCACTCGGGCATCATAAATAAGCTCACCAGCTTAAATATCAACCCCTATATCACAAGATGGGTTGCAAAATGGCTCAGGGATAGAACCCACATGGTCAGAATTGCAGGTGCCATGTCAGACTCTAAACCAGTCACAAGTGGCATCCCACAAGGCTCAGTCCTGGGACCTCTCTTGTTCGGTATATATTTCTCCGAGGTACAGGCTAACGCGGGTTGACTATGGCTGATCAAGTTCGCAGATGACTGCAAACTGGGTGCCATAATCGACTCTCTGGCTGACACAAGCATCCTCTAAAAGGGTCTCACAGAGACGGATAACTGGTGCCAGAGCCATGGTCTAAAGCTAAATGCCAAAAAGTGCATAGTCATCCCCTTTGGGAAAAACAAAGTGCCCACAAATTACCACATAGGTGGTAATCCATTAAGTACGGAAGAAGTAATTAGGGACTTGGGGACCCAAGTAGATAGCAATCTCTCCTTTGACAATCACGTTGCCAAAGTGGTTAGAAAGACCTTCTATATAGCCCACCTTATCATTAAAGGGTTCACATCTAGATCAAGAGAGGACATTGTGCCCCTCTACTCATCACGTATCAGGCCCATAATTGAATACAATGCCCCATTTGGGATGTACCTTACCAGACACCTGCAACTGGAAAGACCCCAAAAGTACCTCACCAAGAGGATCAAGGGGCTCAAACAGATGCCCTATGCAGTTTGGCTAAAGAAACTCCAGCTCTACTCAGTTGCGTACCGCCTACTCAGAGGCGATCTGTGTCTGACATATAAAGCCATGTCCAACCCAGAATTAATGGACATGCTTCACCTCAGGAAATCCAAGGGACTTGAACCTCAGCACAGAAATAAATAGGACATGCTGGAGGGACAGATTCATATCCCAGAGGCTCCCCTCACTCTGGAACAAAATCCCAATCCATGTTAGGCAGAGCCCCTCACTGACCCTCTTCAAGAGAAATCTTGACGAGTGGATGGGAGATCGTAGGTTTACCCCTGGGATCTCGTCTGTGTCCCTGCTTGACAGAGGTACAGTAAACTAACCTTAAAAGGGATACCTTCTGTGACCTACTATACAGAGGCACAGTCAACTAATCTAAAAGGGTGGCAAAAGCCAAACACACTCTGGCTAGGCTTATAAATGCCCTAGGGTAGATAGCCTAGTATCAACCTATGAACCACACATGATATCCTGTCTTTGTGAAAAAACAAAAAAAGAAGGACAGCCATAAAGGCTTGCAGCTCAGGCATCCCATCTGACTGCAGTAAGGACCAAAAGAAGAACAGTTTTCCAAGAACAATGCTGTAGAGAAGCTGAAGCTGCAGGCTCAAAAGGAGTCAATACTTCCAAACAAAATTTAGGTCCCAGGAAGGAGGAATACGCTGAGAGGCCTAATATGAAGGACACCTTTAAGAAATTGTTTGACCTTGAATCTAGAAGCCAAAGGAGGTGTCAAAGGCAGAGAAGCAGAAATAGCTGACAGGTGGGCTTTAACAGAAGAGCATGCCAACCCAGCACTGAGCAATTCACAAAAATGAGAGAGAACCAAAGGAACTTCCACAGTAAGTGGATCCAGGTTACGAGAAAGACACTAGACAAAACATTTCTTCCATTTGGATAAATAAGATTTTCCTGGTTGAAAGCAGACCTTTCAACAGTACCAAATTCCTCAGTAAATACCAGTTTTGAGGGAAAAATATTGGAATGCCATGAATTCCCACGTGGCCCCTTTAATTTCTGAATTTCCTGTGTTTTTTTTTTTTTTTTTTTTTTTTAAATCCCGACGTCATTGCATGCAGGGTGTGCGCGATGACGTCAGCTTCTGCAGACCAGTCTGTGTTTAGGCAGTGGCGGTGCACATTTAATGCACATCTTTCTTCCCCGGCTCCTCATCCTTCAGGTAAAAAAATGTAAACTGTTTATTAAACAGCTGCAGGCATGCATTATTTTTTTACATTAGAGAGAAAGCGGGCAGGAGAAACTTTTGTGCTGAACTTGTACTTAACAGTTAACAGAGATATGTGCGTGTGAGAGAAATGGCAGCTTCTTTACTCAGGCATTGTTTTTTACATTAAAGAGAAACAGCAGGATAAACTTCTGTGGTTAATTTGTACTTCGAGATATCTTAATAGAGATCTGTGCATGCAAGAGAAACTGCAGCTTCTTTCTTTACTCAGGCCCACGGACACTGTATTTACGTTAGAGAGAAACTGCAGGAGAAACTTTTGTGCTTAACTCATTCAGGCATTGTTTTGACATTACAGAGAAACAGCAGGACAAACTTCTGTGCTTAACTTGTTGTACTTAGAGATATCTTAACAGAGATATGGGCATGCGGGAGAAATGGCACGGCAGTCTCTTTCTTTACTCAGGCATTGTATTTACATTAGAGAGAAACAGCATGAGAAACTTTTGAGCTTAACTTGTTCTTAGCTGCAGCCTGCAAGAGATATGTGCATGCGATAGAAACAGCAGCTTCTTTCTTTACTGAGGCAATGTATGTGCATTACACAGAAATGGCAAAAGAAACTTTTGTGCTTAACTTATTCTTAACAGCTGCAGCCTGCAAGAGATATGTGCGTGTGATAGAAAAAGAAGTTATGTCTTACCATAACATTCCATCTGTACTGTTGATCCTCGTTCAGTCATTACGATTGGGTATTGGTTCCGACCTCGGAACCGAGCTGGCCATTTTCCAAGCTCGCGTCAGCTTCAAACTCTCGAGCTAAACTCTTACCCACAATCCCCCTCTCCCTGTTACCTCAGATTGAGTTTGCAAGTCAAACAAGGTAGAGGCTACCGCTGGTCAAATAACCTAAGAGAACCAGATGGTGAGATCCACTAGAAACCACAGGAGTGGGAAGGAGGGAGGGTCGTAATGACTGAACGAGGATCAACAATACAGATGGAACATTATGGTAAGACATAACTTCTTTATCTGACATTGTTAATCCTCGTTCATTCCTTACATGTGGGACAGAGTCCCCAGCTACCTCTATTCCTGTGAGGCTCTCATGGAAGGACATTCCTGAGCACCACAGAACCGAAAGATGCTGTTTCCTGAGCACCACAGAACTGAAAGATGCTCTTCCCCTGGAGGCCAAGTCCAATTTGTAATGATTGATGAAGGTATAAGGTGTAGCCTAAGTTGCAGCTGCACAGATGTCATGTAAGGAAGCTCTGGCATGGAAGGCAGCAGAAGTTGCCACCGACCTTGTTGAATGAGCTTTCATGGTAGTAGGCAACATGATATTGCGTTGTGTATAAATGAAGGTCACACAGTCCTTCAATCTAGCTAATGTGACCCTAGCAACAGCAGATCCTAATCTAGATCCAGAAAAGGCCAAAACTAACTGGTCAGATTTACGAAAGGGCCTAGTCCCGATTAAGTAAAAACGGATTTGCCTGTGGATATCTAGGGTATGTAGACAATACTCTCCTCTGTATGAATGATTGGGAAAGAAAACTGGCAATTCAATGGCTTGATTAATGGATATTTCAGAGATCACTTTAGGCAGAAATGATGGATTAATTCTCAGAGACACTATCTCTATGAAAAATCAAGTATGTACTCTTGATACATAAAGTTTGAAGCTCAGAAATACGTTTGGCAAAAGTAATGGCAACCAAAAACAATGTTTTCCATGACAAATACTTGAGGTTGCAAGAAGAGGCTGGTTCAAAAGGTGCCATTGTCAGAGCTTGTAGAACTAATGATAAATCCCTTTGTCGAATAGGTTCCCTTAAAGGTGGCTTCAGATGATTCACACCTTTTATGAAGGTCTTGCATAATTTGTGGGACATAAGAGAGGAATCTTGGACACCTTCATGAAAATTAGAAATTGCAGCCAAATGAACTCTAATGGTAGAGGCCGATAGACCCGATTGGAAAAGGTCGGCCAGATAGTCTAGTATTATTGACACTGGTGCTGAAAAGGAGTCTACTTGTTTATCTTTCAGCAAACAGGTAAATCTTTTCCACTTGCTCAGATAAGTAATTCTAGTGGAATACTTATGAGATGCAATGAGAATATCACGTACTGGTAAAGAAAGATCATTCTGCCTGGCAATCAAGGGAATTGGAGGAGCCAAGCCGTGAGCTTCAGGCTGTTCAAGTTGGGATGAATTAGGTTCTGTGGATGCGAGTTCAACTCCGGGGTTGGATGGAGGATCCATGATCGATCTAGTAGGTGAGGCCAAAGGAAGAGGAACCAAATCTGTCGAGGCCAATATGGTGCTATGAGGATCACCTTGCTCTTCAACCGACGGGCTTTCTTCAGAAACTGGGGAATGAGGGGAAAGGGTGTAAATGCGTAAAGAAGACCCGAGGGCCAATCGTAGACTAGAGAGTGTCCTTGGGTGACTGTCCCGGAGGGGGAATCAGGGCGAAGTAGTTGCTGCATTTGTAGCTGGTCGGGGATGCAAAGAGGTCGCAGCAAGGACGGCCCTAGTGGTGGAAGATCTCCGCCACTATCAAGGGATTCAGGGATCACTCGTGAGGTTGAAGAAAGCACCTGATGAGTCTGTCTGCTATCACGTTGGAACTCCCGGGAATGTGCGTCGCTAGAAGAAAATGGTTGGTAGCCATCACCCATTGCCATATCCTCATGGCCTCTCGACAAAGGGGGCAAGATTTGGTTCCACCTTGCTTGTTGATGTACCAGACCACCGCCATATTGTCTGATTGAATCGCAATTGTCCCAGACGGCAGCAGGGGATGGAATGCTTGCAATGCCAGAAGCACCACCCTCAACTCTAGAACATTTATATGCAGATGGGCCTCCAGTTCGGACGAAGTGCCTTGGACTGTCTGTCCCTGACATAGCCCCCCCCAACCCCATCAGGGGGGTGTCCGTGGTCACTGTGGCCTTGCGTTGCTGGGGGGAGAAGGGGTGAGACCATTGTGACAGATTGTGTGCCATCCACCAATTTAAATCCTGTTTGCATCTGTGGGTTACTCGAATCATGGCTGAAAGAGGATGCTGAAAAGGATACCATTGGGTGAGCAGTAGCCATTGTGGAAGTCTCATGTGAAACCTGGCCAGGGGAACAATGGTGATGGAGGCTGCCATGAAACCCAACAGCTGTAGAACCGAGTGAGCTGTGGATTTCTCTCTTGAAAGGATTGGAATCAGTTGCTGCTTTATCCTTAAAATTCTGTGCTCTGGAATAGCAGCTCTGCAGTTCTGTGCGTCCAGGATAACCCCTATGAATTCTGTCGACTGAGATGGGGTGAGATTGGATTTTTGCCAGTTTATGGTTATGCCTAGCCTTAGAGCAGCGAGGAGAGAGTATGCCAGGGCTTCTTCCAGTACATGTCTGGTGAGGGCGGAAATGAGCCAGTCGTCTAGGTATGGAAACACCTGGAATCCTTGAAGTCGCAAGTGAGCTGTGACAACTGCCATGCACTTTGTGAACACTCTGGGGGCTGTAGAGAGTCCGAAGGGCAGTACTCTGAACTGGTAGTGACTGGCTCCTGCACGGAAGCGCAAAAATCTTCTTGATGGCCTGTCCACTTTTATGTGGTAGTACGCATCTTGAAGATCTATGGAGCAAATCCAATAGTCTTTTTCCAAAAGCGGGAGGATAGACTGTATTATGACCATCCGGAATTTTTGCACTCTCACAAACTTGTTCAATACACTGAGATCCAAAATTGGTCTCCAATCCCCGGTTTTCTTTGGCACTAAAAATAGTCGAGTAGAATCCGGATCCTATCTGGTCTGGAGGGACTATTGGGATGACTCTCTTTCTTAGCAGCTTTTCTATCTCTAGTGCTGTTTCTTCCCTTTGATTGGGTGGAACGTTGGGAAGGTTTTTTGAAGGGGCAGGACAAAGATTGAAGGGGATATAATAACCTCTGGTTATAATCCTTTGTACCCAATCGGTGGTGATGGTTAGCCAGGCAGAGGGATATAAGGAGAAACGTCCCCCAACCACCTCCAGAGGAAAGGAGTTGAGCCGCTCTTCAGGAGCGCTGGTAGGATTGACCAGGGAAAGAATCCCTGAAACCTTGGTTACGCGGACCCCCTCTGCCCCGAAAGTAACGTCTTCTCTGTGAGTTTCCCCCTCTGCCTCTAGGGGAGAACACAGCCTGTGTGTCACAGAAATGACCCCGAGATTTCTTGAACCATATCTTACCACTCTTTTTGGTTTCGGGAGAAAGCTCATTGAGGGGAAGAATAATGGACAACTATGGCAGAAAGGGTCTTATCGTCCTGTTCACATCTGGCCAGCGTGCCTTTAACTTTGGGCCCAAACAACGATGAGGTTTCAATGGGAGTGTTAAGAAAGGAAACCTTAAAGGGTTCAGTGAAATTGCACAAGCGCATCCAGGCTTGTTATCTCAAGACCACAGCTGAACCCCCTGCTCTAGCTGCTCCTTCTGATGCGTGAGATATCAGTCGCATAGAGGAGTTAGATATTGATTCAATGGTGGCCAGCTGAGAGGCCACTTTGTCACGAACCTCATCAGACACGGCACCAGCCAAGGTTTCAGAGAGCTCAGAAATCAGATCCTTTTGAAGCCTGGTAGTGTGTGCCATATAATTCAGGGATCTGATAGTAAAGGTCGCTGAAGCAGAGGTGCACTTCCCTATCCTGTCCAGGGCCTAGGACTCTTAGGTGGATGGACGGTTTGGCTTTCTTCTTCTGCCAGATCCTTTTTTGTTGCGGCCGCCACCATGAAAGCATCCACGGGAAGACCTTTGGACCAATGGGGATCTGAAGCAGGAGGGGACAAAAATCTTATCTGGCCTCCGGGGAATAGCTTCAATGGTATCAGGAGCCTTCCAATCACGCTGCATGATAAGCTGGACAAGCTCATCGGCAGGTGGAGTAAACCAGGACGTAGGGGGCCGGGCGCGAAAGACCTGCAGGAACACAGATTCCTCAGAGGTCGGATTAGAGGACTGCCAGTCACCTCTCTGTTTCAGGATTTCGAGAATATCAAAGGATACCTCAGAGGGTGACTGGGAGGATCCTTACCCTCATCAAAATCTGCGTCTTCAGTGAGGGACTCCTATGTGGAGTCCACGTGTTTCCTCTTACATGAACTTTTTCGGTGGAAATCCTCAGTGGGAGAAGCTGGAGAAGACAGCGGAAAAGGGAATTCCTGTGGGAATATGTCCTGAGGCCCTTGCACCCGGTGTCAGCCAGGTGCGACTTGTGAAACCAGTGTACCAGAGGAGGGCACAGGTATAGACAGTCCAGTATCGCCAGCAGCAGCAAAAGCCTTCTCTATCAGTTGGAAGGCTGGTCCACCTGAAGAGGAGTGAATGTCTAGTACAGGGGTCACCCCTCCCCTAAGTGACTCAGCATGCCGATCCGGAGTACTTGGATGGCTGTGGAGCAGTAAACTATGCATGTCACAACTGACATCCTGGGTCGCAGCAAAACTTTCCTGCCACAATGGCAACTGCAGTTCCTTAGTGAGATCCATAAAGGGGACTGTGCTATATTCATGGACTTCAAAGGCAATGAAGCAGGAGAATAAGAAGGGATCTTTGGAGACGGGTGATCACCGCCCAAGGAAGGATAGTTCCTGAGGGGTGGGATACCTCTGGCCATGAGCACCTGATCCACAAGACGCAACACATCGTGTTCGGAAAGGCTTCTAGTGGACCTCACTGAGACTGAGGGAGAGACAGGCCTGTCCACAGAAGAGGCAAACTCTATGCCCATCTCACCAGTCTGTACAGAGGACAACGGTGCCGAGAGAGACTGGACTCTTGGAGTCTGCACCGAAGAAGTCATCAGTGTCGAGGTCATGGTCTGCACAGACTCAGGGATCGGTGCTGAAGTGGTTGTTGGTACCGAAGCTGGAACCGACAAAACTGGAGTCAACAATAAAGGCGTCAGTGGTGAAGGCCTGTGCCAATTGAATGGTCGGCGCCAATACAGTGGTAATAGTCTGAACCGAGGAGCCCCTCAGTGCTGATATAGTGAAGGCTGCAGGAGAAGATGGAGCCGAGATCACTAATGGAGCCAAAGGCCTCGGTGCCGAAGACCTAGGCACTGAAAGCACTGGGGCTGACTGAGTGAGCTCCGAAGTCGAAACTTTAGCCTTTTTAGGTTTTGGTTGGCAGGAGTCCCCAGCCGGGGACGAAGACAAAGATTTAGCCTTGGTAGGAACATCCAAGATTTTCTTATGGGCTCTAGGAGGGGATGTGGCCTCCAACCCAGAAATAGCCTCTGAAAAGGGAGATTTAAGAAGTCCCCTCAGCAACAGCTTATTTTTCCATTCCAGCAAAGTTCTATTTGAGAAATTCTCACATATAGTACAGGGTGGGTCCACAGACAAGTGGGACGCCCCCAAACAATAAACGCACAAAGAGTGTGCATCAGAAGTAGGAGGTTTGTGTCCACAATCAGAACACTGCTTAAACCCCAGAGTAACTTTCTTATCTGCCATTACAGCAAATAAAATAATAGAAAGGGTACCAGCAATGGTACAAAAGAATACCCAAAGGTATGAGAAAAAAGGGAAGGATTACCAATGATGGTAAAGAGAAAATACCTTGCGGTAAAAAGGTAGAGAAAAGAGCAGAAAAACCTGAAGAAATATGTACGCTAGATGCGATAGGGTAAGAGACAATGAAATAGAAACTTTTCTGACAGAAAAGTAATTTGAAAAACTATTAAACAACAAATAACTATACTTAGCTCAGAAGAAGCAGCTTGACACGACCGAATGGCAACGCGGCAAACGAAATCTGAGGTAACAGGGAGAGGGGGATTGTGGGTAAGAGTTTAGCTCGAGAGTTTGAAGCTGACGTGAGCTTGGAACATGGCCGGCTCAGTTCCGAGGTCGGAACCGATACCCATGCGTAAGGAATGAATGAGGATTAACAATATCAGATACAGCAGCTTCTTTACTTAATGGCTGCAGAGGTACATTTAGCTCAGCAGGCATTACTGTTTGATTCTTTTTACTTAATGTCTAGTGTGTCTAACGGCACTAGCACAAGCATTCTGATGGGCAGGAGAAACTGTGGTATTACTTTTGAATGGCAACTGTTTTGATTCCTTTTTGTGTGTAAACTGAAATTGTACTTAGCTTACAGGAATTACTTTTGAATGGCAACTGCTGTTTTGATTCCTCTTACTGTGTGTGTGCTGTTTAACAGCTGCAGAGGCATGTTTAGCTCAGCAGGCATTACCGTTTTGATTCCTTTTACTTAGTGGCTAGTGTGTCTAACGTGTGTGTGTGTGGGGGGCATATTTTGGTAGTCTTTTCTTCAGTTTGTGTTTGAAAGTTGGTGTCCCACAATTCCATTGGAGTAGGTGGGTTACATAATTATGTATACAATTTTTAAGTTAATCAGAGTACAGATTTGTACCCATTTTTCATGGGCCTTTGTCCAGATTTTTGATGTTTCCAGGTTGAGAGGTATGGTATTAAGTTCCCTGGCCTCATGCATGACCAAAAGCATGTCCTCAGAAAAAAGGACTTTAAAAAGGATAAAATTCCTATCACCCACAATGTCAGTTGAAGACTGCACAGGTGGGGATGGATGAGAGAGCCCTTATTTTGTGTGAGCAAGTCCACCCTTTGAGGATTAATGTGTGATGATTCCCCTTGGCTAAATGCAGATGAAGAGGGAACTAATGTTGTCTGGGTCAAAACGGTTCACCAACAGGATTTTGGGAGCATCCTGTTGTCTTGAACAGGACCCTCGGTATGAGAGGAAGGGGAGGGAAGGCATAAAGAAACATCCCCTTCCAAGAAAAAAAAAAGAGGGCTTCCACCTTCCAGGCCAGAAGACGTGGGACTCTGGTGCAAAAGAAAGGAAGTTGTCTGTTCAGAGGGGACGCAAAAAGACCTACTTGAGGAGTACCCCACCGTTGGACAATATCCAGTAACACATCTATGTGAAGCATCCACTTGTGAGATTGTGTTATGGACCTGCTCAACAGAATCTGACACTATGTTCTGATCTGAGGGAATGCAAACTGCCTGAACCGTCACCTGATACTGGACAGCTAGATTCCAAACTTGAACAGCTACTCTGCACAGAAGACAAGATCTTCAAAACATATAAAAATGATTAGCTAAAATGGATTAGGAAATAACATCCAGGAACATGAAGTGCATTGCAGTCACCAAATAAGACCACATTCAATACACTTAAAAACATAAAAAAGATGACAAAAAACACAATCAAAGCAATGCCATGGCTTCTGCTCTCCTATCCAAAATATAAACTGTCACAACTGTATAGAAAGTAAAGGAAAACACACCCGCCACAGAGTTCAGGCACTGAATTAAACTCAACAAAAGTCAAATAGATGAGCCAATGATGAAGTGTACAGCAAAGTTCAATAAAATACCATAGTAAACTCAATAAAAGTCAAATAAAAGAGACGATGAAGTGTACAGCAAAGTTAAATAAAATACCACAGTTCTCAACCTTCCATGTCAAAAATGTGGAACGCTACCTCTTATAATAAGAAGTTATGTACCTACCATAACGTTCCATGTTAGTTGTCTTCTCGCCTTCTTTCTTGCTGGATGGGTTCGGAGCTGATCCTCGGCTCCGACTCGGCCAATACTAAAGCTCGAGAGCTAATTCCACCGGCTCGAGGCTCCCCTATATCCCACAATGCTAGGCGGTAACTACTCAGATCTCGTTTGATAGCTATACCAAGCAATCCTAGTCTCCATAGAATGGAGTCAGAAAAACCCACCTCAAACAATCTGCGTAAAAGAAAGGCAGACCTCAGTAAAGATAGAAGAGGTGGGAGAACATGTGGGAATGACAACTTTCGGAAGAAAAACACAAAAAGAATTCCGGTCGGTCTGTCCAGGCTTGGGGGAAGGAGGGTGGGACGCAAGAAAGAAGGCGAGAAGACAACTAACATGGAACGTTATGGTAGGTACATAACTTCTTAATGTTAAGTTGTCAATCTCGCCTTCATTCTTGCTGGATGGGACCGCGTCCCTAGCACCTTATCCCGGGTGGCCTATCGGAACAGACTCTTGAGAACAGTGGAACCAAATTTGGCACGGCTTCTGGAAACCATGTCCAATTTGTAATGTGAAATGAATGTATGAGGAGAAGCCCAGGTGGCTGCTGCACAAATTGAAATCTATTGGCAACCTATCCTGAAAAGCTACAGATGTAGCTAATGCCCTAGTTGAATGAGCTCTAGGTCTTGAGGGTAGTTTTTGATGTCTGATCTCATAGATGAAGGTAATTGTAGAGGTGAGCCATCTAGAAAGGGATACTTTAGTGACTGGAAGGCCCAATTTACCTTCCACATGTGACAAACAATTGATCAGATTTCCTGAATTGTTTAGTCCTGTCTAAATAATATCTCAGTTGGCGATGAACATCCAAAAAATGTAGCTTTTGTTCCGACCTGTTTGAATAGTTAGGGAAAAAAACGGGGAGATCAATAATTTGGTTTAGGTTAATTTGAGAAGAAATTTTAGGCAAAAAGGATGGATTAGTAAGAAGGGATACCCTGTCTTTGTGAAAAACTAAGTAAGGAGGATGACTGCACAGAGCATGGAGTTCGGATACTCTTCTCGCTGAAGTTATAGCTACCAGAAAAAGTGTCTTCCAAGAAAGCAACTTCAGAGAACATGAAGCCGCCGGCTCGAAGGGGGGAAGAATTAACGATGCCAGAACCAAGTTCAAATCCCATTGAGGCGGGGGGTCTTTGATTGGAGGTTTGAGAAGAAATACACCCCTTAAAAAGGCTTTACAGAGTTTGTGAGCCATGATGCTGGATTCTGAAACACCAACATGAAAATTTGATATGGCAGCCAATTGAACTCTAATGGTTGATGCAGAAGATCCTAAATGAAAGAGTTCTGCTAGAAAGTCTAAAATAGACTGGATAGGTGCAGTAAAGGGATCTATGTTTTTCGATGATGCCCAAAAGGAAAAACGTTTCCATTTGCTACTATAAATCTTCCGGGTAGAAGATTTATGAGAGGCTATCAAGATATCTCGGACCGAGCGAGATATTGAGGGGAAGCCTGGCTAAGGTTGGAATCGGAGAAACCATGCTGTGAGGTTTAGAGAATACCGAGATTGGTGCAGCTGACCCGATTGGTGGGTGATCAGATCTGGTACTGGGTCCAGATGCCAAGGCTGCTCCAAAAGGTAACGATGAAGAAAGGGAAACCATATCTGTCGAGACCAGTAAGGGGCAATGAGGATCATTGTCACTCTCAAGGCGATGGCTTTCTGAATTAGTTGAGGTATCAGTGGAAAGGGGGGAAAAGGCATACAGAAGTCCCCGGGGCCAATCGTGGACTAGAGCGTCTCTGGTGGGATGGCCTGGTAACGGGAAGAGAGTGAAGAAGTCGTGACACTTGCTGTTTTGGGGAGTAGCAAAAAGATCGCAGCAAGGCTGGCCCCATCTTAGGAATACTTCTTCTAGAACTGACTTCTTTAGAGACCACTCGTGTGGCATGAGAATTGCTCTGCTCAATTTGTCTGCAATAACGTTGGATTTCCGGAATATGCGTTGCTATCAGAAAACGCTGAGAAGAGATCGCCCATTGCCAAAGTCTGAGTGCCTCTCGACATAAAGGGTATGATCTGGTTCCACCTTGTTTGTTGATGTACCACACTACGGACATGTTGTCCGTTTGAATTGCAATAGTCCCAGTGGGAAGAGAGTCGTGAAGGGCTTGCAACGCTAAAAGCACTGCTCTCATCTCTAAGACATTTATGTGCAAGTGGCACTCGAAAGGTTGCCACGTGCCCTGGACTGTCCTGCCCTGATAATGCCCCCCCCACCCGATCAGGGAGGCATCTGTTGTCAACGTGGCAACTGGGGGGTGAAGAGTAAAGGGTCTTCCTCGGAGAAGTTAAGGTGATGTGATCCACCAAGACAGTTGATTCTTGCATGCTTGAGTTATCAATATGGTATGGGACATCGGGAGCTGTTGAAAGGACCATTGAGTAAACAGCATCCATTGGAGGATCCTCATGTGAAAGCGAGCTAAGGGGAGAAGGGGAATAGCTGCTGCCATGAGTCCTAGTACCTTCAACACCAGTCTGGCTTTGACTTTGACACATTGTAAGAGAAGGGACACTTGGTTCCGAATGTCTGACACCCTCTGCTCTGTGAGTATGGCTGAAAGATTCCGTGTATCTAAGGTGGCGCCTATAAAAATAATAGACTGACAAGGCGACAAGGCAGATTTTTCGAAATTTATCGAAATGCCTAGAGCTTGGCAAGATTGGATGGTGAAGTCCCTGGATAGGAGAAGCTGATGTCTGGTGGTGGCAGTAAGGAGCCAGTCGTCCAGATACGGAAACACCTGGAATCCTTGACGTCTCAAGTGAGCTGTGACCACTGCCATGCATTTGGTGAACACACGGGGGGCTGTAGTGAGACCAAAGGGCAGGGCCCTGAATTGGTAGTGACTGGCTCCCAGCCTGAAGCGGAGATATCTCCTGGAGCGTCTGTTCATTTTGATGTGGTAGTACGTGTCCTGAAGATCTATCGAGCACATCCAATTGTCCTGACCCAAGAAGGGTAGAATGGACTGTAGCGTGACCATCCGGAATTTCGTTTTTTTGACAAACTTGTTTAAGTAGCTGAGATCCAGTATGGGTCTCCAGTCCCCTGTTTTTTGGTACCAAAAGAATTTGGAGTAGATTCCGGATCCTTGCTGGTCTGCCGGGACTGACTGGATGACTCTTTTTGATAGCAGCTTTGAAATTTCTAATGCTGCTTGTTCCCTTAGACCGGGTGGAACATCTGGAAGGGATCTTTTTGGTAGGGTTGGAATGTGAATGAAGGGAATTTTGTAACCCTCGGATATGATCGATTGTACCCATTTGTCTTGAGTAAGGGAAAGCCAGGCTTTTGGGTACAGTGATAACCTTCCCCGACTGCCTCCGAAGGTGGACAGCCGGGCAGCCCCTCAGGGGTGCTGAAAGGGTTTGTCAGAGAACATTTCTCTGCTACCCTGGTTTTGCGGACCTCCTCTGCCTCTAGGGCGGCATCTATTATTATTCCCCCCTCTGCCTCTAGAGGGGAATCGGCCTTGTGCGTCAGATGAGACTCCCTGGGATTGTTTGCGGAACCACATCTTTCCTCCCCTTTGACCTTTGGGATAGGGTCTAGAAGGGGTAGAAAGAAGACTCCTTCAGCAGAGAGAGTCTTACCTTCTACCTTGCACCTGGTCAATGTATCCTTCACCTGTGGACCAAACAAGGATGATCCATCAAAGGGAGAATTGGTGAAGGACGCCTTGAAAGGGTCCGCAAAGTTGCATAGCCGCATCCAGGCGTGATGTCGTAAGGCAACGCCTGTGCCTGCGGCTCTAATCGCCCCATCTGCTGCATATGAGACCAGCCGCATGGAGGAGTTAACGATGGAATTTAGGGTTGCCAACTGGGAGTTCATTGTGTCTTTGAACCCCTCAGATGTAAGATCCTTCATCAGTTCACCCATATCCTTGAATAAATCTCTTTGGAGACGAGTGAAGTGGCATAAGTAGTTCAGCGATCGCATTGAAAAGGTCGCTGACGAGAACATCCGCTTGCCGTACCTGTCTCCATGGTCCTAGATTCCTTATTAGGAGGATGGACAGGAACCGAAGGATCAGCTAACTCCTTCTTTGTGGCCGCAGCCACCACCATGGCATCAACAGGGACACCTTTGGATAAAAACTCTTTGTCTTTGGGGGCAGTAATAAATTTGGATGGTCTCCTCGGGGTGGGTTCCACTGAGTCAGGAGCCGTCCAAGCCTTCCTTGCCACCACTTCCATAAGGGGGTCAAAGGGAGGGGACACCCAGGAGGTAGAAGGGCGAGAACCAAACGCTTCATGATACACTGACTCATCCTCCGAAGGATTAAGGGCTGGCCAGTTCCCCCTCTGTTTCAGGATCTCAAGGATGTCAGCAAAGGAGACATCCTCAGAGGGGGATCAAGGGGACCCTTCGGATTCCTCTAAGTCAGTGTCAGAGGTGATAGACTCAGGGGATTCAATGTGCTTCCTCTTGCACTGCCTCTTCCTTGGGGGATCTCCTGCAGGGTCAGGAGAGGCCTCGGAAGAGGAGGAAATTCCCAATGGGGAATCTTGAGGAGTTGGCTCTCTGCGGTCTGGGACAAGGGGCTGAGTAGAAATCACTGCAGGCACTGTAGATGGAGGGGCTGAAGGAGCTGACTGTGGGTCAGAACCTGGTTCTAGCACGCTCCGCATGACCTCGAAGGCACCCCTGTCAGGCAAGGCCCGAGGCCCTCGCTCCGAAGAGACAAGGACCTCCCCCGGCACCGACAGAGACAGCTCCGAAGCCGATGTCGGAGCCGAACTCACTGCCCGAAGCCCCGAGAGGGAGAGCGGGGTCGGACAAGGGTCCGATGCCACTCGCCCCCTCGGAGCCGACGAGGGAAGCCCGGCGCCGAGATCCCTCCAAAGAGGAGATCGGGGCAGACGACGGGGCCGAAATGGAAGGTATCGGATCCAACGCACCGACAGTCATGGCTCTGACAAGCCTTGGCTCCGAACTCGAAGGAGTCGAAGGAGGAATATATTGGGGAACGGGAATAGCCACTGACTGGTGAGTCGGGCTATGCAGCATTTGGGCCAGTGCCTCGGACTTGAGAAGTCTACTCACCACCCTTTGCAAATCATGGTCTGATAATCTGGAAGACCGAGAGGAATGAGTTTTGTGACTTCGTTCCGAAAGGAGAGGGGATCCTGGCACCGAGTGCACGGATCCGATAGAGGGGGACCTGGACCTCTTTCTCGAATGTGGCTCCGATAAGGGTATCAGAGCCGACAAAGTTTTATCAGCCTCGGCTCCAGCCGGAGCCGAGGTAACAGTATGAGACTTAGAAACATCGGCTCCAGCCGGAGCCGATGTCGAAGCCGGCTTAGACTTCTCAGCAGTCGACTCAGGAGCAGGAGCCGACTGCTTGGAAGTTTTTGAAGGCTTCCCCGACACAGATTGAGTCGGGGGGCCTTCAGGCTTTAATAAGCCCCGCAAGATAAGTTTATTCTTGCGTTCCTGCAGGACTCTAGGGCTAAACCCATGACAAAAAGCACAAGAGTCCTGCAGGTGCAAAGGCCCCAGGCAATACACACAAGAAGTGTGACCGTCTGTCAGAGACATTTTCTGACAGCACGAGTCACACTTCTTGAAGCCTGAGACCTTGTCTTTAGACATAGTGAAAAAAGAGAGGCTAACACACACAAACACAATCCAGACACTCTCTACAGAAAAAATATTAAAATAAATTATTAATGTTAATACAGAAACGCACACACACAAGCCCCTACAACATTAATCTAATAAAGGACTAGGGTGAGGGAAGGGCCGAAGGCCTAGAACAAGGGTAAAAAGGGAAGGGGGCTCGACAAATAGGGGTCGATATATCTAAAAGTTAAAATTAAATTAAAGGAGATGTATTAAAACTAAAAGGGGGTTATTAGCAGTACCTAAAAGTAAATTTGAACTAACCTGCCTGAGCCGGTAGAAAAGCGCACCTCGTCAGCTATAGCGGCAAATGAGATCTGAGTAGTTACCGCCTAGCATTGTGGGATATAGGGGAGCCTCGAGCCGGTGGAATTAGCTCTCGAGCTTTAGTATTGGCCGAGTCGGAGCCGAGGATCGGCTCTGAACCCATCCAGCAAGAATGAAGGCGAGATTGACAACTTAACATTGTGGAACAAAAGAGCAAAGTGTGGAACATTTACAAACCACTTTCTAACAACTTCAACTATGAAGCTCACATAATGGTTCTAATGTGTTACTTTACACTTATAAAACATTCTCTTGAATAATACATTACTTTACACTTGTAAAAAGTTCTTTTGATGAAGTAATATGATTCAGCATTATTTATAAAAAGTTCTTAATATGATTTGGTATTTTATATATATATATATATATATATATATATATATATCAATATATATATATATATATATATATATATATATATATATATATATATAAATATATATATATATATATCAGTTAAAAATAGACCAGTCCAATAAATATAATCGAAAGGCAAACGCAGCAAACCTGTAAATCCAGTATATAGAAAGACAGTCCAATTGTGTTTAGTTTCCATAGTAAAATGCTAAAAGTTCCATGCACAAATATTTTCCGTTTGTAAAAACTGGTTTATTAGCATGCAACAAGTAAGCGCTTTCACTTTAGCTTCATCAGACCGATAAAATTCTGATGAAGCTAAGGTGAAAGCGCTTACTTGTGTTGCATGCTAATAAACCAGTTTTTACAAACGGAAAATATTTGTGCACGGAACTTTTAGTATTTTACTACGGAAACTAAACACAATTGGACTATTTTTCTATATACTGGATTTACAGGTTTGCTGTGTTTGCCTTTCGGTTATATTTATTGGACTGGTCTATTTTTATTTTGTGTCTATCGAGAGGCATTCACCTCGCTGGTAGCAGATATATTACTTTGTTTTATATATCAGTTAAAAACCTTTTTAAGTACTTTTACTAAATTATCACTTAAGACATAGATACATACAATTATTAAATACAATAAAAGAAAACAAACCATAGTGACATTTTCCATTTTTCCATTTACATACATTATACATCACATAGGTTTTCTTTCTTTTAACGGTCATTAGTACAGCGCTACATAAGGGCGGCCACGGTGGTGCAGTGGTTAGCATTGCCGCCTCACAGCAAGAGGTTCTCCAGTTCGATCCTCAGCTGGGGTGCCTTCTGTGCAGAGTCTGCATGTCCTCCCTGTGGTCGCGTGGGTTTCCTCCCACATCCCAAACACATGCAGTAGGTGAATTGGACACTCTAAATTGGCCCTAGGTGTGAGTGTGTGCGTGTGTGCGCCTTCTGTGGAAGGTTGGGTGCCGGGCTAGCAACTCGACACTGTAAAACTCCACTGCCAATCATGAGCGGACAGATGATCTGCTATGGCGACCCCTAACCGGGTAAAAGCCGAAAGAAGAAGTACAGCGCTACATACATTGCTGAATTCCTGCCCTACCCTTAAATGTCATCCCTCCTCCTGAACATCACAATACAGTTCATGTATTATTCCCACAAATTACATTTCTAATTTGCTCCTTTCCTTATGTAAAGATCCTTCTTCCAGACATTTTATCTCTGTTACAATACTGAATACTCAATTAAAAACATTCTGAACATGTGACAGGCTCTTAATATGAAACAGCAAGGAAAGTACAATTGTGTAAAATCTTACCATAACGGTAGATGTTCTTGCCTTTACTGCTGCAGTACTCATAACATTCGGGATTCCCTGCCGTGGAAGCTTGTCATCCAGTCAGTATACCAAATATTTCCTGTTGCATTTAAAGGTGCACCTGAAAGTCACTCAAACATTCCTTGAATACAGCAGGGCATAAAGGTGATGTTCAGGCTTACCATAAACAGAACTGATTGCCCCAGTAGTAACACCAGTCCAAGGAACTCAAGAGGTAACCTCTACATCCTGAAAGAAAAGGACTAGGGGGAAGGAGGGAGGGAGTGAATACTGCAACAATGAAGGCAAGGACATCTACCGTTATTGTAAGATTTTACACAACTGTTCTATGTCCTTACATCCACTGCTGCAGTATTTGTAACATTCAGAAGAGTGCCAAAGCTCAAGAGGAAACTTGGGAGGGGGAAGCAGAACAGGAGGAGCCCCCTAAAAAGCCATAAAAAAACGACACTTGCAAAACCGGCCCTAGCTCTAGAGATACCACCAACTTGCAGTGTTTAGTAAAGGTATGCGCAGAAGAACAGGTAGCTGCTTCAAGAATAGGTTTAGTATCTGACCCCTTGAAAAAAGCACCAGAAGAAGACACCACTCTAGTAGAAATGAGCCTTGATTGAAAGAGGAAGGCTCCTGCCATGAAAGGTGTAACAAAAGAAAATAGCCTTAGAAATCATATTAGAAATAGCTTGTTTGGATACAGCTAGACCCAAAAATCTAGGATGAAAAGAAACAAACTGATCAGATTTATGAATAGCTTTAGTCTGATCCAAATAAATTCTGAGTTGCCTATGCATATCCAAAGTATCCAGCACCCTTTCACTGTCAGACTGTAAAGAGGAGAAAAAAATAGGCAGATTAATAGCCTGACTATGGGAAAGCTCATTAACCACCTTAGTCATAAAGGAAGGATTAGTGCACAAGGAAAAATCAAAAAAAGGAGGACAAGCCATAAGAGCCTGCAACTCAGACTCCAGTCTGGCAGAAGTAACAGTCATCAAAGAACAATGTTTCAGTGAAGCCAAAATTGCAGGTTCAAAGGAGCCTGAGTCAACTTCTGCAAAAGAAAATTAAGATCCCAGGGAGGTGGAACAGACTTCCTGGGAGGTCCAATATTAAGGACACCCTTGAGAAATTGTTTAACCTTGCATCTAGAAGCTAAAGGAGGAGATAAGTAGCATTCTGCCATCCCCCCCGAATGATATCGCAGTACATGGACAAAATGATTGACTTCAACAATTGGCTAAGCTTCTGGTGTCATTCTATGGGGATCCAGTATCTGTCTGCTTGGGATGACATGGTCGACAGACCACGATGCTTTGCCACAGATGGCCTGCACCTGTCGCCCCTGGGAATCCGGACACTGGCTAAGGCTCTTGCTGCCCCATAGTGCCTTTTTTAGGCAAGGTTCAAAAAACAAATTCACCACCGTAACAGGAACAGGCAAGCAAAAACTGAGGGTAATGCTACTCAATGCTATAAGTCTAAATCTCAAAATGCACTCACTCGAGTCACTCCTTAAAATGGAGAACATCGATATCTGTGCAGTGACTGAGACCTGGTTCAAGGCTCCAGATAGCACCCCTGCACTACCAGGCAATAACTCATACCACACTTTTCGGCCATGTAACCTGGACCGAAACACCAAAGGCAGAGGTGTGTCCATATTCATTAAGGATATCCACACCTCCAAGCTAGTTGCTCAGCATAATGCATCAGAGGTTATCCAAGTGCAACTAACTCTGGCCAAAACTGCAATCCAAATTGTAGCTTGCTACAGATGGCCCACCATGCCCCAGGATTCACACTCCTCTTTTCTTGATGTACTGGAAAATATTAGGGTTCAGCCAAACACCCTAATAATGGGCGACGTCAACTACCCCACCATTAACTGGGAAAACTACTGGTGTACCAACTCCTTAGCTCAAAGCTTTCTGGAATTCATAAACTCCAATGCCCTGGATCAACTTATCCACACCCCCACCAGGGGCAACAATATCCTAGACCTAGTCATTACCAACATGAATGACCGGTGTTCCACACCTGAAGTCAACTCCTCGTTAGTCCGATTAGACTATAAGCTAATCACCCTTGATATCCACATCCCGCCCCCCAACCCCATTAAGGAAACCACAGTAAAAAATTTCTCCAAAGCCAACTTCATGCTTCTTAAGACAGAAGTGGTGAACTTCATGACACCCATGCAGATGGACAACACAGTTACAACTGCTGAATCCTACACAACTGCACTCTATAAGGACTTACATGAGTGCATGGATCGTGCTATCCCAAACAGAACCAAGACGCTATCCTCCAAAAAAAAGGAAGCCAATCTGGTGGACCCCTGGCATAAACAAACTCAACAACAGAAGGAAGAAACATTTGCAAAAGAGAGTAAAATCCCATGAGTGGAGGAGCTCCCTGGTCAGCCTCATTAAGAAGCTGTGATCCCTTATAAGATCCCCCAAAGCTAGCTATGAAAACAAAATCGCCACTAATTCTAAGGACAACCACAAAGCATTCTATAGCTATGTCAAGAATCTTGATGGCAACACCCAGATCTGCTCTGAGTTACAGCACAAAGGCACGAAAATTACAGGACCAACTGATATTGTCAACATCCTGGCAGATAGGTTCAGTGCTAACTTTACTCCCCTCACCCCCTAAAGGGCCCATATCTATACAGGAAGAATGCAGAGTCCCTGTAATCACAACTATGCAGGTAAAAGCTGCACTCGCTAAAGCCAAAAACACAGCATCCATGGGACTGGACAACATCCCAGGCTGCGTTTTACACGACCTTCAGAACAAACTGGCTCCCCACTTAAGCACCATGTTCAATAATAGCCTCGCATCAGGCTTTGTGCCCACTGAATGGCACACAGCAACAGTTATCCCACTCCACAAAGGGGGAATCACCTCTGATCCCGGGAACTATCTACCCATTAGCCTGACGAGCCTGGTCTGCAAGGCAATGGAACATATCATGGAACTCATAAACAAAGACATTGGTAACCTCCAAACTCTGGATCCCACCCAGTTCGGGTTTGTGAAAGGCAGATCATGCCTCCTGAACCTGATTGATTTCTTTGAGGCAGTCACCAAAGCCATAGATGAGGGTAAGGTGGTTCACACAGCCTATCTTGACCTCGCCAAGGCTTTCAACACCATCCCCCATTCCGGAATTATAGCTAAACTCACTAAACTAGGCATAAATCCCTACGTTACAAGATGGGTTGCCAACTGGCTCACTGACAGAACCCACACTGTAAAAGTTGCAGACTCCAAATCTGACCTCAAAGCCGTGACAGGTGGAGTACCACAGGGTTCCGTCCTGGGACCTCTCCTGTTTGGTATCTACTTCTCTGAAGTACAGGCTAACACAGAAGGCCTCTGGCTAACGAAGTTCGCAGATGACTGAAAACTAGGAGCCATAGTCAAGTCCCCAAATGATGTGGACATCCTACAGAAGGGCCACTCTGAGATAGATGCCTGGTGTCAGAGCCATGGCCTCAAGCTCAATGCCAAAAAGTGCAGTGTCATCCCCTTTGGTAAAAACTCTGTACCCATGAACTACCACATAGGCAGCAATCTAACACCGAATGTGTGATAAAAGACCTTGGGACCAAGGTGGACAGTAGTCTGTCCTTTGATAGTCACATTGCCACAGTAGTCAGGAAGTCCTTCGACGTGGCACACCATCACAAAAGGTTTCTCATCCAGGAACAAAAGAGGTCATTGTTCCCCTCTACTCAACACTCATTAGACCCATTATAGAGTACAACGCCCCTTTTGGAATGCACCTCACAAGACATCTGCAGCAGCTGGAAAGGCCACAGAAGTACTTCACAAAGAGGATTACTGGCCTCAAACAAAAGCCCTACACTGACTGTCTCAAAAAACTCCAGCTTTACTCTGTAGCATATCGCCTACTCCGAGATGATCTCTGCCTAACATATAAAGCTATGTCAAACCCAGAGCTGTTGGATATGCTAAACCTAAAAAAATCCCAATCCCTCCGAGCTACACGCTCTAGGGACCTAAACCTTGTCACCACAATAAACATGACATGCTGGAGGGATAAATTCCTGTCCCAGAGACTTCCCATACTCTGGAACAGGCTACCCATCTATGTCAAGCAAAGTTCTTCATTAGCACTCTTCAAGAAAAATCTTGATGAGTGGATGGGAAATAGGAAATACACCCCGGGGATCACTTCTGTGTCTCTGCTCGACAGTGGCACAGGAAAATAACTTTCTTGGGTGGTGTAAGCCAGGGAACCTTGTTGGCTAGGCTTACGTAGGCTCTTGGGCCGATAGGTTCATAGGTAGGTACTACACTATGAACCTATAAAGGCAGACAAGCAGAGACAACTGATAAGTTGGCCTTAACAGAAGAATAGGCCAGACCAGCATTGAGCAACTCACACAAATAAGACAGAACAAAAGGAACATCCACAGTAAGTGGGTTCAGATGAAGAGACAGACACCAAATCGAAAATGTCCTCCATTTGGATAAGTAGGATTTCCTAGTAGTAGGTTTCCTGGTCTCCTATAGGACCTACAGTATGTCCTCAGAAAAAAAGGTGTCTATGAGGGATCAAAACCCTATCACCCACAATGTCACGAAATGTGGACAGGTGGGGATGGATGACAGATCCCTTGTCTTGTGTGATTAGATTCACCCTGTGAGGTAACTTGTGAAGATTGCCCCTGCCTAGATGTAGAAGTAGAGGGAAAGTACAGTTTTGTACCTACCATAAATAGATGTTCGAGTGTTCACGCTGCTGCAGTCATCACACTTGGGGTTATCTGCCGTCAGGCGGTCCCGCAGTCGGTCCGAGTTCCAAAGTCTTGGTCCGGTGTCAGTTGCTATCACTTCTTCCCTGACATCAGTGAGACAGGGGTATAAAAGAGGCAGCCGATGCCATTTTCTTCAGTTTTTCTTGTGCCAGATGTCAGATGCCCCCAAATAGGAAGGCAATACGTAATCCTAAGTAAGTTACAAGTAGAAAACAATAGCTACAGCTGTAAGCAAATACACCATATAGAAATACATCTTAGAGATTGTATAAACAGGGAGCTATAGATAAAACCCAGGTAAGAAGAGGGGAAGGTGGGAGAGTAACCTGGACTGCAGCAGTGTGAACACTCGAACATCTACATTTATGGTAGGTACAAAACTGTACTATGTTCGTGTTACACTGCTGCAGTCATCACACATGGGTTGAATCCCAAAGCTAAGGCTGGGCGGTTGGTACTAAACAGGGTTTGGAGAAGCTAGTAGGCCCTACAAAACTGCAGTGGCAAAGCCAGCTCTGGTTTTTGAGTATAGAGGTTAAGTGGTAGTGCTTGGTGAAGGTGTGTACTGAACTCCAAGTTGCAGCTTCCAAAATATCCTTGGCTGGTACCCCTCTGAGGAAGGCTGCTGATGTTGCTGTAGCCCTGGTGGAATGAGGCCTAATGTTACCAGGTACAGGTTTACCATGGTGAGTGTAGCAGAAATGGATACAATGTCCTATCCATTTTGAAATGGTCTGTTTTGATATAGGCTTTCCTTGAGATCCTGCAGCATAGGATACAAAGAGCTGATCAGATTTTCTGAAAACCTTTGTTTTATCCAAGTAGAAACGTAACTGCCTCTGAATGTCCAAAGAGTGTAGGAGCCTTTCCCCTTTATTCTGGGGGTTTGGATAAAAGGTGGGTAAATGAATGGTTTGGTTTAGAGCCACACTGGATACTACCTTTGGCATAAAGAAAGGGTTAGTTCGTAAAGAGACTCTGTCTTGATGAAAAATGATGAAAGGCTCCACTGCCATTAGGGCCTGTAGCTCTGAGACTCTTTGTGCTGAAGTTATTGCTAGCAGCAGGGCAGTTTTCCATGATAAAAATTGTAAAATCAGCTGAAAAAGCTGGCTCGAAGGGCGGTAGTGTAAGTTTTTCCAAAACAAAATAGAGGTCCCAAGTTGGTGTTGGTGCTCTTCGGGACGGTCTTATGTTCTTAGCCCCTCTGAGGTACTGTCTTAATAATGGATGTGAAAAAATAGGAGGATCCATGTTGTAATGAGCTGAAATAGCTGAAGCGTGGATCTTTATAGATGAAAAGGAAAGGCCTTTGTGCAACATCTCAGTTAAATATTGCAGAATCTGAGGAATATTTGGGACAAGAGGATTTTGGCCTTTAGCCTGGTTCCAGGCACAGAATCTTTTCCATTTGTCTGAGTAGGTTTACCTGGTGCTGGGTCTCCTGGCCTCCAGAATGACATCCATAACAGCGGTAGAGAGAAGTGTTGACTGGTTGTTTAGATAATCTGCCATGCAGCCAGATTTAAAGTCTTGAGCTGGCTGTGTAGAATCTGATTGTTTTGCTGAGTCAGCAGGTGAGGAATTTGAGGTAAAATCCATGGTGGACCTTGAGCCATGTTCCTTAATATTGGATACCAGTGTTGGCGTGGCCAGTCTGGAGCAATGAGTATCATTTGTGGTCTCTCTAATCTGGCCTTTTAGCAGCACCTTTGCCAGAAGAGGTAGTGGAGGAAAGGCATACACTGTTAGTGTTTTCCAACTGAATGAGAGGGCGTCCACTTTCCAAGCTAGTGTGTGGTATGCCCTGTGCAAAACTTTCGCAGTTGGTAGTTTTGGGGGGAGGCAAACAGATCTATGCCTGGGCTCCCCCATTTTTGAGTTATTGTGAATACTTGTGGGTCTAGTTTCCACTCGTGAGGATCCATGAGATTTCTGCTTAGTTCGTATGCCAATGTATTTTTCTTTCCTGGCAGTAATTGTGCTTGTAGTTGAACTTGGTAGGTCTTTGCGGTGTTCCACAACGTCATTGCTTGCCTGCATAGGGGGTAGGAATGTGTGCCCCCTTGTTTGTTTATGTACCACATCACTGTGGTGGTGTCAGTCTTTATTAGAAGTTGTCCTGGATGTAGGAGGTCCTTGAAAGCTGTTAGAGCATTTTGTACAGCTAGCATCTCTTTTTGAATGATGTGGAGATGCATTTGATCTGCAGATCATTTGCCCTGAATACACTGTCCTGCCATGTGTGCTCCCCAGGCGTAATCCGATGCATCTGTTGTCATTGTTTGCCTGGCTGTGGGCAAGGTTAAAGGCTGACCCTTGTTGAGGTGACATGCCTGAGCCCACCATAGAAACTCCTGTTGGAAGGCAGGGAATTAGTGGTATTATTGTTTCCAAGCTGTGGCTGTGTTGAGTCCATACGCTTTTCAGGTACCATTGTAATTTCCTCATATGCAGTTTGGCATATGGTATTAGTAGTATGCAAGATGCCATGAATCCCAAGGCCTGCAGAATTTTTCTTGCAGGGAGTTGGGTCTTTGTTGCCATCATTTTGAAGTATTGAGTCAGTTGTCCTTGCTTGTCTGGCGTGAGATAAGCCATCTGGGCCATTGTATTTAATCTGGCACCCAGGAATATTATGTCTTGTGAGGGCACTAGTTTTGACTTCTTTTCGTTTACTGTGTACCCTAGGCAACTTAGTAGGTTTTTTACAAACACCAGATGTTTTAAAAGAATGTCCTTGCTGTCTGCTTGAATAAGGCAGTCGTCCAGGTATGGATATATTTGGATTCCTCTTTGTCTGCAGTATGCAATTACTGGTGCCAGGCATTTTGTGAAGATCTTGGGTGCAGTAGATAAGACAAAGGGCAGTGCAGAGAATTGGTAATGAGTTGTACCTGCTATAAATCGGAGGTATCTTCTGCAATTTTGTCTGATAGGGACATGCAGGTATGCCTTCTTGAGGTCCAACGTTACTAGCCAAGCCTTCTTGCCCAGCATGGGAAGAAGTTTCTGTAGTGTGAGCATCTTGAATTTGGGTACTTCCAGGTATGTGTTTAGAATTGAAAGGTCCAGAATGGGTCTCCAGGCTTTGTCCTTTCGGGGAACCAGAAAGAGTCTTGAGTAAAATCCTTGTCCTTGCTCCTGTGTAGGAACCTGTTGAATGGCTCTCATGTCCATGAGTGCTGTAATTTGTCTTTGAGCCACTGCCCATTGATTTGATGGCAGGTTTGGCATTCATTTTATCCTTGGTAAAGTGTGAAAGTGGAACTTGCATCCTTGAGTTACAATATTTAGGACCCATTTGTCTTTTGTGATGATGTGCCAATTGTCTGCAAAAAGTGCAAGTTTTCCTCCCAAGGGAGCTGCCAAGAGTGATTTGCTTGGCAGTCTGAGGGGTAAAGTCATTGTGATTGTCTTCTGATAGTTTGAGACCTGTCTTCTTCTCCTTTCTGGGTTGTGGCACCCCATTGTCGTGGCTTGTAAGAGCCTTGTGGCTGACCTCTGCCCCTTGGGCGTCTGTATTTGCCCCTCTGTGGTCTGTCAGAAGTTGGAAAGGACCAGTTTTTGGTTGGCCAATTTCTGCTGAAACGAGGGGGTTGAACCTGTGAAAAATCCTTGACCGTCTGCATACATTTTGCCTTATCCTCCATTTTCTTTAAAACCTCTTCTGCTTTCATGCCAAATAAAACATCCTGCTGTAAGGGTGCATCCAATAACTTTGCTTTAACATGATCAGGTAAAGTTTGTTCTTTTAACCAAGCATGCCTACGAATGACAGACCCTGTTACAGCTGCTCTGCAAGAAGCTTCCAATGAATCAAATCCACATTGCAAAGTATGTTTTCCCACTTGTTCTGCTGCATGCAACAAATCTTGCATTTCCTTGTAATCAGGCTGCTCTGTATGTGTGCTCATTTTTTGTTTTAATTGAGACATCAAATATTGTTGATATTTCAGCATGTGAAACTGGCAATTTAAGGCCCTCATAGCTAGAGTAGCTGAGGTATATACTTTCTTTCCCCATCTGTCTAGTGCTCTAGAATCCCTTTCAGACGGTACAGGATTTTTAGCAATAGAGGCCTTAACCCCTTTGGGACCCTGGGAAATGGTTTGTGGGTCAGCAACAGAGCTTTTATATAGGAATTTATGTGAGTTAGGGACTCTGTAGTATCTGTCTGGTTTGGCTGGTGCAGGAGGTAATGAATCTGGGTTAAGGCTAGATTCTGAATAAACATCATCCACAATGTCTAACACAGGTGGAATAGCAAGGGGTCTGTGCTGGGGTAGTAAGAGGAACTCTTGGAGCCTTTTCTTAGAATCAGAGTAATCCAGGCCTTCCCAGTGGAAATGTTCCCTCATGATATGTAAAGTTTCCCCAAAAGAATAGTCTTCTGGGGGAGATGCTGAAGGAATAGACTCTTCAGCATCAGAATCTTCATAAGGGGGAAAAGAGTACTCCTGTTCCTCAGAAGAATATGAGGAAATGGAAACCTGGTCAGATTAAGTGTAGTCCTCCTCCTGTCTAGGCCTTTTGTCAGGTGGGGGATGGGAACCCCTGATTAGGGTAATTAAGTCTTCGGCCATCTTAAGTATCTGTTTCTTAGGCATGGGGCCTTGCACTGGAGACTGCTGTACTGGCTTCCTTACTTTTAATGGAGTTTTCAGTTTTGCATAGGATTTAATACTAAGTGTAGTCGGTCTGAAGACACCTTCAGCAACTGACGGCCTTTCAACTGCTCCGGAATCCCCTTCAGCCATGGAGTCGGAAGGGCCTAAAGATAAAGGCTCTGGAGGTCCTGCAATCTCCACTTGGGAGTCGGATGCAGGCTGGGGTTCCAAATCAGCGGTTGTCAAGGGCTGCGTAAGTGCCTCACTGAAAACCGGAGAACCGGCGACTGGCCTAGCAGAGGCCTCGGTGTCTGGTTTGGGTCTCTGCTGCCTGTCCTTATCTTTGCGCTTTTTATACATCCCGGTCGTCGGTTGCTCCGATGGCATGGTATAATTAAATTTTCTACCAAAATAATGTCGGGCGAAATCAAACCGACGTTTAATAGTTAGTTTGTTAAACCTAGCACAAAACCGACAACCTGTGACGTCGTGGTCTGGGCCTAGGCAAGGGATACAATAAGAATGAAAATCCTTATGAGGTATTTGCTTCCCACAAGAAATGCAATTATTAACTTTTTCTGACATTGGACTGAGGCAAGAAAA